>NC_140965.1:97314489-97366989 GCF_056783735.1 Eptatretus burgeri | reverse complement strand
CAATGGTTAGATTTAAACTGTAATTAAATTGGTACCGAGAAGCATTGGGGGAGGGGGGAGAAAGTTGCATAGATATATCCAGCTCGAGTAGGTAGCTTAGGCATGGATGGATGATTTTATACATGTACAGTTTTTATATCTATCCACAGGTCTTGTAAGAAGGTGAATGTGCTGTCTGTATTAGTTCATACCTCACCCTACAACCATCTTCTTCACCCTCCTCCTCCAAATATATTGAGAGAAAGAGTGTGTTTTGTGTTTGAGTGCAAGTGCATGTGTATAATATTAAAAAACACCCCGGTGATATCCCTGTGCATACCCCATTATTCTCCTTCTCACCACCCTCCTCCCCATCCCCCCATCCCCATTCCCACCAATGGAATTAAGTTGATAAACTTGTATTGGATTAATGTGACATTGATATAGTGTAGACATGATGGGCCAAATGGCATCCTCCTGCATTAATGTTCCTTGTGCATTTTTTTGTAACACCCAAGTAGTTTCCATTTGTCTGTTGCTTAGCAAAGTATTGCACAGGAAATGCATAATCTTACCTCCTATAATGTATGTCTTTATTGTCCTGGTCTCCTCATGTCATACATATCTGATTAATATGGTGGTAACCATCTCTCTTTTCTTCTTTGTGAGCATAAATGTAGAGTATAGCTTTGTTTTTTTTATACAGAGGTCAATGCTCATGGAAGAGCTGGATGATAGAAGGTGGAGGAGCACTACACCGACGATGGAGCAAAGGGGAACCGGCAGACAAGGAATGTAGATTGAAAGATAAAGAGGGCATGGTCAGTGAGAATGTAAAATATCGTGGGTATGTATAATCAGAGATAACATGAGATAGTATGCAGCCAGTGGTAGTGGGTCACCATCTATAATGACTGAAGGAAAGGACTTGCATGGACAGATTTGGGAAGACAATTCCACAAATAAGAGAAAAGAGGCAGTGGAATGGAGGTGATCAGAAAACTTGGATTCCGGGAAGGCAACAACGTGTCGTTTATTTGATTAGTGTGTGCAACTTCGCAAATGACTGAAAGGTTGGGACGGACAAGAACAGAGGCATGGCGTTCGAAGGTGATGCCCCAAACTTCTTTGTTGTGAGAAGAGCTACAGATCCTTCACCTCAACCTTCTGTTTAGAAATACCAAGAGGGCTCAAGGCCTTGGATTGCACTCCTTCGATTGGTGCAAAATGGGATGCAGCAGCACCAGTTCATCGTGCTCAACTATTTTGCAAGTCATTACAAAGAAACACCTTGGAGATGTAGTCAGCCATAAGTGTGTGCAAGGCCAGGATTGCCAAAGGCCTGCACTTCTGTAATGGATCAATCACAGAAGTTAATCAAAAGGTTTCTCAGGAGAACTTTATTTACATACAGGCAAAAATTGTAGAATATGCTAGCATTCAAGAGCATGTTCCAGGTGGTTGACCATTTTTTTATCCAGACTTACAGAAAGGGATGCAGCTGTAGCGTGACTGTCACTGGGATGAGGAACTATGCAGTGCAGGGTGGAGTTATATGCATAGTCGTACAAGGGATTTTCCAATGAAGCAGAGAGGTCTTGTATGCCAGCCATTAACAGGATTAGTCCTTGGATACTGTAGTGGAGAACAACACCTTCCAAGGATAGAGCAGAAGAAAACAGGCTGTTTCAAGCAATATGAGAAAAATGAAGAACTTATCTTGTTTGTGAAGGCTAGTGTCTGTCTGCATAGGTAGATAGGTAGATCTATGGATGGAATCGATTGAACGTTGATCGAAGTATGCCAACCACAGTGGGAAGCAAGGCTCTTTTGATCTGATGAAGGATAAATGCCTGACTTGCTTTCTACAGCAATTTGCATACTTTGATCAATGTTCTGTTGACTCCATCCATTATTCCAAGCAACACACTGCTTTTATGCATGGAAGAAATCCTCCAGCTATTTAAGTAGAAGACCCTTGATGACATTGGAGGTCAGATTAGTGAGTAGTGCCCATTGGTCAGAGAATGTTAAATGGTCAAGATGTTCAATGAGACTGCCCTGATGTCTTGCTTGACTTTCAGGGTGTCCATCATGGACTTAGCAGGAGCATGTCTTGGCTGGAATGACCTCGGCAGAAACTGTAGTAATGGTCTGAGAGTCAAGGATTTGAGAATTGATAAAGATTTATTTATCATTGGCTTGATTTTGTTTATGATGAGAAGAATGCTGACTAGTGTTTCATTAAGAGGATAATTTTTGTACCCTTCTTGTGAATTGTGGTGATAGTGAAGAGAGGGCCCATTTGAATAACTATTTCAAAGAGAAAGAAGAGACTATGACATATGCATGGTTTTGAGGATGAGAACTCTGATCCCACTTGTGCCAGGTTCTGACGAGGTGTCAAGGTTGATCAGGAACTCTGCTTTTGCAGGTGACAAGTTCACTTGGTTCACATTGTATCCTCTTAAGGGGAAGGGGTGAGATGAGGAACGACCAACTTAGAACTTCCTATTTATTAATTTTCTTTTTTTTCATTAGCGAAGACATGTTCAGATATTCTACCTTGTTGTAAGCTGTCCATTGCAAATCCCTACTTCATGATTAAAAGAACAGAAGAAGAGCAGATTTCTGGGATGGTCTTGATGGGTTGCTACAAACTTTGTAAGAAGGAGAAAAGGCTTGAAAGATATTTCCTGATGCACAGACATGCACTGATTTTGATCCTTGCAAAGTGACTGAAGTACCGAGTAGTTAGATCAGCTTTCAAGGTAGATAAGGGAAGATACTTGTGAGCTTCTTGCTGACAGGAGAACTGGACAGGACAGGTTGGACAGGAGAACTGGAGGAGTTGGGGGATGGTAAGCTAGTGGCTGAAAGAGAACACATCTTGAAGAAGAATACCCAAGTACTGTTCATATTTACAGCAAAGGTAATTAATTGTTGATCATCCTTTGAGATAAACAGCAAAGTATAGGCCAAACCAAACAATTCCACTCTGGTTAATTAGAATATCTCTTGATGGCTTGGCAGGTTTGTCATGGTAGCTTATGAAATAGACAAAATTTATTGAGCACATGATCTGAAGAGCCTATTGGAGCAGATAAGGGGAAAGATATTTAATCATCATCATTTCGTATCTAGTCTGTGGCTGCTGGTTGCATCATTGCTGGGAGCGTGGCTGTGCTGCTGGTGTAGTTCCCCCTGTTTCCAGCAAGCCGGTACTCATTTTGCCGACCTCGGAAAGATGACAGGCTGAGTCAACCCACGTGGTATTTATTATGTGACGGCACGACAGGGGCTCAAACTCGAGACCCTGAGATTATATGCCAGTCACCTCAACGATTAAGCCGACTAAGCTTAGACGCTATTTAATTAGGAAATTTATGGGACAGGAAGAAAGACCGTGAGATCTTCACTGGGCATTATCACAAACCACTATACAAAGGGTAACAGGGATTTTAAAATGTTTATATCAACGCCAGTCTTTGACAGTGTTGTTTCCTTTTACTTTGAGAGGGAAAGGGTTGGGGTAAGAGGGAGGGAGGGAGAGGGGGGAACCTATTTGGGAGCAATACAAGATTGATTGGCTCTTGGTTTGTATGTTTTTTCTGGAGATGACAGAATCCATCCAATTACATTATTTAGTACGGAATAGCAAATGTCATTCAACATGATGGAAATCTTTTGTTTTGTAATGAAATAGTCATGGTGTCTTTGCATGACATTTTAAACCATGTATTTCAATGGAATTTCTATATGTTGCATGACCATATAATCTGGTTGTGGCTTTCACCAAACCAGACACTTAGAACGGCTGACGGTGTGAGAGTCTTTGACATTATTTGATTGCAGTAATTAAGTGCATTTCATAGTTATAATAGATTCTTGAGATATTTATTGTTTTATAAGTACCTGTTCAATGTTGTACCATTTGCTGATTGCAGCTGTTGGGGATTGCTGTATATCATGTAACTCTGTGACTTAAAGAGAGGTTAGTGTTGGACCATGGGTGGACCTTTCAATATGTCACTATCATACAAATTGACCACACCATTTTCCGCATGTTCCCATAATACAGCGTGCTCCTCAGTTCAAATACAGATTTATTATCTACTAGCAAATACAATCCATCGCTTTGCTGAAGGGGAATATTATGGTGGGAGGGGGGGAGAGTAAAAAGGAGGGGAGGGTGGGATGGTAGGGTGAGGAGAGGGAGAGGAGGAACAGAGAAGGGAAAGGGGGTGACGAGGAGGGAGAGGGACCAAAATGGCTTGGGGAGGTGAGGAAGGAGGGTGGAGCAAGGATGGGTTGGGGGGGGTGAGGAAGGAGGGATGGAGCAAGGATGGGTTGGGGGGGTGAGGAAGGAGGAGTGGAGCAAGGATGGGTTGGGGGTGAGGAAGGGGGTGGAGCAAGGATGGATGAGGGAGCGAGGAAGGAGGGGGAGCGAGGAAGGAGGGGGAGCGAGGAAGGAGGGGGAGCGAGGAAGGAGGGGTGAGGGAGTGAGGAAGGAGGCGGAGCGAGAAGGGGAGTGAGGAGGGGTGTGGAAAGGGAAGGCAGTGTGAAGGGAGGGCAAGGGAAGGAAGTGCAAGGTAAAGCAGTGTGAGGGGAGGGTCCATCTGGAGAAAACCACCGTCCAGACATGACCACTGTCCAGATACGTCAAGGTAAGGCAGTGTGGGAGGAGGGTCCGTCTGGAGATAACAACCGGCTGGATGACGGGTATTGTAAGGGGAGGGGGAGAAAAGAGGGGGGGACAAGAGAGAGGGGTGGAGTAGCGAGGAGGGTGGAGGAGCGAGGAGCCGTGGAGAAGCGAGGAGGGATGGGGGAGCGAGGAGGGGAGGAGAGGGGAGGAGGGATGGGATGGGGTTGCGAGGAGGAGTGGGGGAGCGAGGAGGGGTGAAGTGAGAAGAGGGGTGGAGGAGTAGGGGAGTAACTTCCCTGGAGTTCCCTTTGTGTGCATGCAAAGTTTCAGGCTGATAGGTTTCATGGTTTTGTAGTTATGGAGGACAAACAAACACACTGAAAATGCACGCACACACACACGCGCGCGCACGCACGCACGCACGCACGCACGCACGCACGCACGCACGCACGCACGCACGCACACACACACACACACACACACACACACACACTCCTATAGATGGGGGTCATCCCAAAGGTGGTTTCACCCCACCTACAGATGTGGTACCATTGACGAAATTTATTCGTGTCATATTATTTTCAGATATATTCACGTTACAAGCAAAGAAAATGACTGACTTTGCCGAAATTTGGACTCATAATGCCATCTATTCATGTGGTTTTCTTTTATACCTTTTTTCATTGAGAGCTTTTACTTAATTAGTTTCAAGTAGGGTGACAGAATTTTGGGGATGATCCTTGCAAGTGAGCAAATATGTTTATGCCTACGACCATAACATTATAATACTATAATTGATTTATCACCCCTCCCGACCTCTTCCTGCATCACAGAGCCAATGTGTTCCAGAGCTGTCTCAACATGCTCTACTCCTACCCAACACGCATGCACATCATGCATCAGCTCTGCCCCTCTCAGGTTTGTACTAGAAGCTTAAGCCTCACCATGTGCATTGTCCAAAACACCTCACTGTCTTGATTTTTGATCACTGGTGATCGCGAGTGATTTTTTTGATCCCCGTTCTTACAATTCCCCCAGAAATGGGGTATTGTAGAATGACCTGTCATACTCCCTCCCACCAGGAGTGACACTATGCCATATATACATCAAGAGAATTGGGATGCAACCCCATCCCAAACCCCAGGGATTATGACCTATCTTTTTTACTCTCCAAAACCTTCCCGAGTACAACCCCAAGTTTTCAACTCGCTCCGTCCAGCAGCTCGATAGTTCATCGAAGTCAAACAAACAAAGAAACATTTCTTGAATTGTCGTATAATTGTGGAGTTCTACTTTCTGCAAGTGGTGGCTCGGTTGTTTGTTTTTATGTGTATCAACCACTTTTTTTGTCTCTCCACCATTTCCCTCATTACCTACGGCTGGTAATCTGAAATGTTGTTTAATGCGGAAACTACCTCGGGCAAAGGTCTGACGATATGGAGTGTGTAGCGAAACGTCCATTTGAAGGGACCATTTAAAAAAATGCCAAACAAGAATCAGGTAGTTTTGTGTTTTGTATGATAAACTTAGTTGATAAAGGCAAACAAGCAAATACAGATATTACGGAAAATTTAGTGATTGTGAAGTTTGTGAAACATTGTAGAATCACCGACAGCATATATCATTGGTTCTTTTTGCATACCACATGACTCATAATTATAATCCTGAGGGTAACCATAATTCTTAAACCTTAACCTTCCTCGAAATCCTAATGTTGACTCAACATTTCTGTGTTTTAGTAATGTTTATACCTCCACAATACTAATGCAAAACTATTAATTCCTAGTTTTAATTTTTGACAGTGGTACATTTTGCAGGTAGCAGTTTAAACAAAAACAGATTTCAAGAAGTCTCCAAACAGATTTGTAAAACATATTTATCACAGATTTCTTTGATAAGAAAATAATGAAGTCGGTCTTATATTGCAGATAAAGTATAGAAAAACACATAAATTATGCTTCAATTCTAGAAGTGGTACTAAAGTCTTAAACCTCGTGTAGTATCTGCATGAAGAAGTTTGAGCACTTTCATTAAAACCCATGAGGAACAATTGTGTGCTTGAAACAAAAACGTATTTTGAGGATTCCTTCCTCTAAATTTACTCTGGTGCCTCCTTTTGCCACATTTTTGACTGTGTTTCCCATTGTGCAGGAAGGAGTTTTACCACAGAGGGTCGGCTGTCAAGCAGTCCATCATTGCACTTCCGCATGGTAAGCCAATAGAATTACAATCCATGAGAGCCCGACTGTCACCCAAGGAATACTGGCTAATCTCTTGATTTCAGCACAGTAGCTTTCCTCTCTGGAGCCATAACCCAAACATGAACATACAAAAGTTACGTATACTCTATACCTTACCAAAATACACACAATCTTCAACAACCACAACATTGTCGTCTTCAAGCATGCAGTAACTGGCTGTGCTTCAGGGATATCCGGAGAAAGGAGAAGCTGGAGAGGAAAGAAAAGATGAGCCAATCATCACTTAGATCACAGAAAGATCAGATCAAGAGCTCTCTGGTGTTGGTCACTCAGGCACTAATGGTTTTGCATCAAATTTTCAGCTTTGTGATCTGTTGACCAACACCCTGCTATTTTGCAAAGCAATGATTTTGTGAGGAAGAACATTCATTTATGAATTGCATAACAAAAATCTGTTTATCGTTGTTGTTCAAGAAATCTTAATCAAAAGCCATGGGTTGTTCAAATCTAACGGCAATGCAACACAGTGGAAACAAAATCTTATCTTATTGTGCGTATTCTGTGTTTCTACCTGAATGACATGCATCCACACGTGCGCAAAATTATTCATGCACACCTGCTACCTGGACTCTGACACCTACTAACGGAGATTACAAACAAACGCAATGCTTGTTAATAAAATCAAACTTCATATTGGGTTATTATAAGATCTGAAATTGAAGTATTTCTCCAATATCACAGTTTAATGAGTCATTGTAT
This sequence comes from Eptatretus burgeri, assembly GCF_056783735.1. Lineage (NCBI taxonomy): Eukaryota > Metazoa > Chordata > Myxini > Myxiniformes > Myxinidae > Eptatretus > Eptatretus burgeri. The sequence goes on along the minus strand of NC_140965.1, from coordinate 97,359,405 downwards.
TTTGGGGCTTTCCATTTTCAAACTAGAAGACCTATTGTTATTCCAGATATTATTATTATGTTTATGATTATTATTACTATTATTATTATTATTATTATTACTGACTTTTTTTGGTCATATCGTACCGAAACATCTTAACCTACAAAAACTAAATTTTGCTCAGAGAGATATTATGAAATACATTTTTGACCTTGACCTTGAATGGACCTTCAATGGACTGTTTTTCTTGTGAACACATTTTAGGAAAAACCTTACGTTCAATCAAAGTAAAAATTTGCTAGTGGGCCAGAATAAATTCCTTGACGCCAATTTAAGATTAGTTCACTTTAACCTAGTTTATTCATTTTGCAAAGTCGTATGTCTTCACACATAGCCAATTCACCTTGGGATGTCCTAAAAGATGCTTTGAAAACTCGGTCATGCATTTAGCCTATTGGTTCACAAGCAAGTGACCACTATATTCGTTATGGGTGTGTGTCTGTCTGTCTCTCTGTTTGTCCCGAGCATAGCTCCGTGGGTTTTGATCCGATCTTGATAAAATTAGGGTGTGAGGTTTGTATCATGACCTAGTTGTGTTTTCCAGAGAATGGGCGTGCTGCGCCCATTATGGGCGGAGCCACGCCCCAAAAACATGTGTTTTTAGGGGGTAGCCGGTTTCAAGTTACATCTTCTCCAAGGGGGTTTGTCGAATCTGGCAGGGGTTTCGGTATTTGGTTAGCCTAATGGCACCTGCATAGCCCTACGGAGCTCGATTTTTCATTTTCGTCCCAAGGTCAAGGTCATAAGGTCATGAACATAGAAAATGTCAAAAAAAATCAATAAATTTGGCATCGAGCTCCTAGGGTTTTCAACTGTTTCGAATGTAAGTTGCTATGCAAGTAGTGCTCATGGAGTTCTACAACTTTCATCATTTACGTTTTTTCCCGATTCCCGCCAGTTTGCCCGTGGCATCCCCTCGAAGGTCAAAAAATAAAAAAGGCGAACCGTGTACATTGCTCGTGAACCATCACCGTCTACAGACTTGTCATTTATTTACATTTATTTTCTTACCATCAACAAGCTGCACCTTAGTATCCTGGAAGCCTTTTGCAAACTGTCACACTGACTTAGTTATGTATGACCCAATCTGATATTTAACCTATCTTACCAATCAGATCACCATGATCTATTTTCCTAATTTGATCCATTTTGCTCTATTTCACCCTTTTAACATACTGATGCACCTCGTTGCCTGTCAGGATTTAAAATCGGATTTGGAGTTTGAAATGGAAAGACTTCCCTATTGTTCACGATAACATTCTCCTTATCTTTGTTATTGGTTGGTAGTGGACATGCTCTTTTAACTGCTACCAAGTGCTTGTCTGGTCACGTGCTTTGTGGTTGAGAAGGTACTGGTTGTTTGTGGGGCGTTGTACTTACAATGCTTGGTGAAACGGTGCCCTGGTGTAGTGTGGTAAAGATTTGTGACAATGTATGCCTACCGTGACAGTGTTTTCTGTTCACCTTGTTTGTCCTATATCCGCTTCACGCCATCCCATTCTTGCAGTATACAGGGTGGCCCAAAAGTCAGGAGCCACAGGGTTAAAATTGTATAAAGTAAAAAATAAATGTAAGGACTAAAAAATACTTTGTGATAGTAAAGATGTTATTTATTAATTGATGACCATGTGAGATTTCCACTGATAATATCTTAAGTTACAGTTAATGTTTGAATTGTTGGCCACTTTGATTCTATATCACTTCTACACATGATGTTTGGGCATTTCTTAGCAAGCTCCACTCTCTCATCCTTTGTTAATTTTGCTGCCATCACTTATCTGGAAAAAGAAGGGGCAATTAATTTTATTAAATATACACACTGAAAATAATATACAGTACAATATATAAATCAATTATTTCAGTCCAACCACCTAAATCATTTCTGGCTTCTGACTTTTTGGCCACCCTGTATATTGATGGATTTTTATTGTGTGGTGATGTCATTTGTTTCACTAGTTAGACCATCTTCTTTGCCTTTCGGCTACCAAGCCTCAAGCACCAATCGCCGATGTTTATTGGATGCGACGCCGATTACGCCTCAACTCATATCTATAATACAGGATTGGAAATAATTATGGAAACACAGAGTATGCATAAAAAATGAGTAATCACAAGCAAGAGATGTAAATAATACAAACACAATGGACTAGCGCCTTTTAAACTGCATTGGTGACCATGAACTACTGTTCCTCACCAGCACTTGCTGTAAGGATCCTCACCAACATGGTATGCCTGCCACACATCAACCCTGTTTAAATATCCTTCACCAGTTAATAACAACTTAATTGTAGCCAGCAGGATAAATACCAACATTTAAATTGGTAATCTCGCTCAGTTGCAGTGTGTGGAAAAAACATAATAATGACTATTTGCCAAATGCAGTGTCAGCTGATAAAAAATATTTATTGGAACGGCACTCGATAGAGCGCATACTTCCGCCAGGCTGAACAGTTTATGTTTTGTAGTCCACTGATAGGCTGGATCTGCATCCGGACTTCAACCAAAATCTAATCAATCTGTCCTTGTTACACACCCAACTCTTCCATCCACCAAGTTGAGTTGAAATCTGTCCACAACTTTTGGAGATATCGTGGTATATATTGTTTTTGGCTCCATCTCTCAATTGTGACAAATCACTTAAATTCTTGTATCCTGATCTGGATCTTAACCAAAATCCAAGCAATTTGTCCTTGCCACACACCCAACCTGTCCATCAAGTTTACTTTGAATTCCATCCATAAAATTTTGAGATATTGTGCTATGTATCGTTTTTGGCCCTCTTGCTCAATGAAGAAGAATGACTTAAGAAATTCTAGAGTATCTTGAAGAGTGGGGGAGGGCGATGATTAAGGATGGTGGCGGGACGCTCGTGACAGAGGGGGCAGTATTGAAGGTGTGGGAAGGGCATTTCAAAGAGTTTTTGAACCAGAAAGGAAGCAACGGCGAGCCTGAGTTACCGTGTTATGTTAAGGGGGAAGTGGAGTTGGTGGAGATCACAGAGGAGGAAGTGCGGATGGCATTGAAAAGGATGAAAAAGGGAAGGGTGCAGGCATTGATCAGGGGTGGACAGAAATGATGATTGCTGTGGGAGAAGATGGAGTCAGTTGGATGAAGAGGCTATTGAATATATGCATGAAAGACCGTTCAATTCCAGGGGATTGGAGGACAGGGTTAATTGTGCCGATACGGAAGGGGAAAGGAGATGCTTAAGATCCGGAGAAGTACAGGGGCATTATGCTCCTTAGTCATGTCATGAAGGTGCTGAAGAGAATTCTGAGAAGGAGGATAAGGAAGAGTGTGGAGATGGAGGTCGGTGAAGAGCAGCAAGGGTTTAGAGAGGGTAGGGGGATGACGGATGGGATGTTCATGCTGAGACAGCTAGTGGAGAAGAGGTTGGAGGTGCAAGGTGAGATGGCATTGGGATTTGTGGACATGGAGAAGGCCTACGACTGTGTCCCAAGAGGGATGGTGATGGCAACATGGGAGGATGGGATGGATGCAGGATAAGGATGAGAGTGCTGGAAGCAGAAGTTAGGTTGATGGAAGGGATACACAAGGGAATTAAGGGAAGAGTTTTGGTTGGTCCTGGGATGTCTGAGGAGTTTGGCATGAACATTCATTTGAGGGAGAGAAGCACTCTCAGCCTATTCATGTTTGTCATGGTGATGGAGCTGGTAAGCAGGAAGATGAGCTTGAGGGGAAGTATGGGGAGGATGTTTTATTCAGACGATCTGACTGCTGTGGTGGAGAGTGGGCGGGAGATGCAGGAAGTATTGGGGAAGTGGAACTAGGCATTTGGGAAGCATTGGCTGAAGATGAGTATGGAGAAAACTGAGGTGATGTGGGTTGGGCAGCAGAGAAAATAAATGAATATCAGGTTAGAGGGGAAGTACATCAGGCAGGGAAATCGGTTTGGGTATCTGGGAGGAACAGTGACTGGGGATATTAAGTCCGAGGCAGAGGTGTGGAAGAAGATTCAGGTGGGTGCGAATGCATGGAGGTGGGTGCAGGGAGTAATGGCAGACAGAAAGATATCAAGAGAATTGAAAGGAAAGGTTCTGATGTCATATGTAATGCCGGCCTACCTTTACTGCCCGGAGATGGTGGCACTGACAGACTACAACAGAGGCTGCAGTTTTGCGAAAACAACTGCCTCAGGAGGATTACAGGAGTGAAGAGGGTGGATAGGAGGAGGATGGATGAACTGAGGGAGGAGATTTGATTACAGATGAGCTTGATGGGGAGGTTGGTGAAATTCCGGCTGAGATGGGCTGGACACTTGGTGCAGATGGAGGAAGAGAGAATGGCAAAAAGCGGATAGGTTGAGGGAGCAAGGTAGGAGGAATAGAGGTCGACTGCGGTTGAGATTGGAGAATTGTGTGAGGAGGGATATCAGTAAGGTAGGAGTGGTTGGAGAGTGGAGAGAGTTGGCTGAGGACAGAGGGAAGTGGAGGAGTACCGTGATCAAGGCAGTGCAAAAGCTTGGTGCCATTGGACCTTACCCCTTATAAAGGGAAGAGGAACAGAAGAAGACGAAGAAGTATTCATATCCGGGCCTTCACCAAAATCGGAGCAATGTTAGCAAAATCACATCTTGCGAAACAAATGTCTTCGAAAGCCATGTAGGTTGACTGATACCGCAGTTATCAGTGTCAGAGCTGACACTGCAGTCAGCAACGGACTGTTCTGTTTTTCACAGAATGCAACTGAGTCAGATGACCCATTTTATGTTGATATACTGTACAAATTACCCTGGTGATGTCCCTGTGTTTGCTCCACTGTTCTCCCCCCCAGTTCTTCTCCAACCCACCTCCCCCTCCACCCAGGAGTCAAGAAACATAGATTGATGTAGTGCAGGCATGATGGGCCAAATGGCCTCCACCTGTGCTCAAGTACATTATTGTATTTCCTTGCAAGCACTGATGATATGAGACACTCAGCTGAGAATTTTAGTATGGATTTTCCTGGTCAGTATTAAGCATACGCCAGTGAGGGGTTTAACAGATGATCTCATAAATTTCTTGGATTTTGTAAGTCCCAACTTTGTAAATGGTTCTTCCCTTTTGGTAAAATTCCTACGCGTGGGCGTCCTGAAGAATGGTCTCATGCTCTGATTGTTCATGTAGTTTCGACCTTTCAATTTCTTTCAAACGTACTCTTATCATAGCGTGCTGTTTTTAATAGTATTCACACGCACAAAATGCACTTTGCATTACGTACAGCTATTCTAAGCAATGAAGAAGGTTGATTTCTTGAAGTACGATCAGTCATCTGCACTTCTTTTTAATTATAGTGTTCACCCCTCTGAACGCAGTTTTACGGTAAATCATATGATGTCATATTTACTCATAAAGTGTCCCACAAGTGCAGTTTTCAATATACCTGGATGCTATCTATCCTGTTATATTTTTAACTGCCATCTTCGTAAGTTACGCTCCTTATTATGAAAGTAAAGGAAAACTTCATTCCCAACGACCACTTGGGCGTGGTTTACTATTCCCACATAACGATATCTCACACAGGCCGGATGCAAGTCCCATGGCAGGCCACCTGTTAGTGGAAGTTATGTTGGGCAATCTATCATGTTTGCTTGTCGATGCCACTTGGATCCTGTGGTGTAATGTAAACTGTAAATTCCAATCAAGATCAAAGGCGTAATTGAAGTCTTGCCTTCTAAGATTCATCAGCGATGAAACAATCCAGAGAACGCGACACACGACTGCATTTCTATTTCACTGATGCTGATCTGAATTGATTATTATTTTTTATTTTACATATTGTACACCGCTCCTTCCCAATTCCATATCCAGCCGATGCATGACGCGATCGCCGGTCGCCAAAGGGAGTACTCAGTTTTCACTGTTTGCTTTCTTGTTTGTTTGTTTGTCTGGGCGATATCTCAGCCATCATTTGAACTTGGAAGCTGAAATTTGGGGACAAAAGTGAATATGTGCTTTGGTTAAAAGGTATTTTTTCTTTTTTGATTAATTATTTGATTACATAACTATTATCGATTTATTAATTACTTATTTTATTTTATTTCTCAGCCTGGCAATATCTCAGGCACCTTTTAAGCTTGGAAGCTGATATTTGGATACGACAGTGAACAAGTGATTTGGCTATAAAGGATATTTTTGATTTATTGATTAATGAATTAATTATATAATTTTTCGATTAATTACTTAATTTTCAAAAAGTTACAGATTCGGATGAAACAGTGGTGGTTGAGGAATGTTATGAGCCAATTGATTAAGAAATTAATTATTTTACAATTATTATCTATTTATTTTAATTCTGCAATTAATTGATCAATTCTTGTACACCACTCCCTCCCAATTCCGACTCCATATGCTGCAAGGCTGCATTGATGGGTGTCAAAGGTGCCCTGGCGATGTCGTGCGCTGGAGGATTGTTTATTTATTTGGCATGGGGGCGGTGTACTTTGAATGTACCGCGACTTGTCAAACTTTTGTTTTCTGTGCATATATTTAATGACTCAGATAGATCACTGGCAGCATGCTCACTATTTATTTCTACACAAATACATTGAATCTCACTGCAAGTCATCATTCTCGAATTGATGTTTCTCAGCATCTTCCAACATTTTGGATTTTTTTGCATTATTCACAACTTTGGAATAAAATCTCAGCCTCTTCACCATTTGGGATTTAAATCTTCACCTCTGCCACGATTTTGAATTCAAATCTCCTTATGTTATGCCATTATGGATTTGCTTTTCTTCATCTTTCATCAAAGCCTGGTGTTGGCTTTGTGGTTAAGGTAGCTAGCTTGGGATATTAGGGTCCTGAGTTCAAGGCCCATTGGCTGCTGAATTAACACCAGGTGGGGTTGACTCAGCTTGCCATCCTTCTGAGGTTGGTGAAATGAGCACCAGTGTACTGGTAATCGGAACACTGTATCAGTGGCGTAACTGCATCCATAACCAATGATGCAACCAGCAGCCACATTGGCTGCACATGAAAGTGTGTGTGTGTGTGTGTGTGTGTGTGTGTGTGTGTGTGTGTGTGTGTGTGTGTGTGTGTGTGTGTGTGTGTGTGTGTGTGTGTGTGTGTGTGTGTGTGTGTGTGTGTGTGTGTGTCTTGCAACATTTTGGATTTACAGTAAGTCCCCACATTTTTGCCATTATGGATTTACGTTACCTCATCTTCAACCACTTTGTATTTGAGTGTCCGCATTTTACGCCACGATGGATTTAAGTCTCCACCTCTTCCACTATTTTGAATTTAAGTCTCTGCATTTTATGCCATTTTGGATTTAAGTCTCCACATTTTATGCCATTATGGATTTAGGTCTTCACTTCTTCCACCATTTTGGATTTTAGGCTCTGCATTTTACACCATTTTTGATTTGAGTCTCTGCACCTTATGCCATAATGAATTTAAGTCTCTGCCTCTTCCACAATTTTTAGCTCACCTGGACTTTCATTCCTCTTTTTTTCCCACCTTCAGAACAAACTCCCACACTCTCTTCAATCTCACTCTTCCCTCCAGGTCTTCAAAACAGCTGTTCACCACCATCTCTTATCTTCTCCCATCCAAAACCACAATCTTTTCTACCCCCTTTAATCCACCCCAAACCCACCTCCTTCAAATTCCCTGCTTTCCTTCCTGAATATCCCTGTCGTGGAAGGACCTGAAAGTCCCTGTTGTGTCCATCTTGTTTAACCCATGTACCCTGCTCCATCCCTCTCCCTTCCAGAGATCTCCTCATGTCTGTTCCCCACTGCTTTTTCCTACCCTCTCCCACCCCTCTTGTCTCCTGCTCCCCTTGTTGTACGTTCTGTGTGTTAGCTCTTATGCCAGCCTCGACAGTGGATACAAAAAAAAGAAAAGGTGAGCTTATGTGATCGAGCAGTGTCTATAAGTGAGTGAGTGATTGTCATTCAGTCTGTAAACACTTCAGTCATTATCGCTTGAACCAAACACGTTTTGATGAAACTTGGCCACAAGCTTCATATCTGATGGCTAATGAAGGTTTTTGACCACATCAAATTCTGCAGTTATTAAAGGGGTTTATGGGGTTTTATTGCCTCCCCCCCTAAATATAGGTACAGTGCCTATAGAAAGTTTACACCCCCTTTCAAAATTTTCTCCTTTTGTTGCCTCATAGCCTGGAATTAAATTTCATTACATCAGACTTTTTCCAACTTTATTTACACATCGTAACCCACAATTTCCAAATGAAAAACAAATTCTACAAATTTCAGAAAATTAATTAAAAAGACAAAACTAGAATATCTTGGTTGGATAAGTGTCCACCCCCTTTAATAGAATTGTAAATTAGCTCAGGTGTAACCAATCACCTTTAAAATCACACACCAAGTTAATTGGCCTCCACCTGTGTTAAATTGTAGTGATGGTGATTATTTCAGAATAAAATCAGCTGTTCCTGGATGTTTCCTCTGCTGGGTAGTGCATTTTACAATAAAAACTAAACCATGAGCACCAAGGAGCTTTCAAGAGACCTTCAGGATAAAGTTGTGGAAAGGCACAGATCAGGGGGTGGGTATAAAAGTATTTCAAAGGCCTTGAATATCCCTTGGAGCACAGTCAAGACAATCATTAAGAAGTAGAAGGCATATGATACCATCAAAACCTGGCCTAGATCAGGCCGTTGCTCCAAACTGGATGACCAAAGAAGGAGGAGATTGATCAGAGAGGCCACCAAGAGGCCAAATGCAACTTTGAAAGAGCTACAGGTCTTTATGGAAGAGACTGGTCACTATATGCAAGTGACAACAATATCCCAAGCACTCAAAAAGTCTGGCCTGTATAGTAGGGTGGCAAGAAGGAAGCCATTACTCAAAAAAGCCCACCTTGAGTCCCGTTTGAGGAATGCAAAAAAAAACACTCCAGAAATTTTGAAGCCATGTGGAAAAGGTTTGTGGTCTGACAAACCCAAGATGGACTGTCTGACAAACCCAAGATGGACTCAACAAAACTGTTGGCCGAAATGCAAAACGTATATGTTTGGCACAAACCCAACAGAGCACATCATCCAAAGAACACCATCCATACTGTGAAGCATGGTGGTGGTATCATCATGTTATGGGGATGCTTTTCATCAGCAGGGACTGGGGCACTTGTCAGAATAGAAGGGGAAATGGATGGAGCAAAATTCGGAAAAATTGTAGAGGAAAACCTGCTGCCCTCTGCAAGAAAGCAGAAATTGAGACGGAAGTTCACCTTTCAGCATGACAATGACCCGAAGCACACGGCCAAGGCCACACTGGAGTGGCTAAGGAACTAGATAAATCTCCTTGAGTGGCCCAGTCAGAGCCCCAACCTAAATCCAATTGAAAATCTGTGACATGACTTGAAGATTGCTGTCTATCAACACTCCCCACACAACGTGACAGAGCTTGAACAGTTTTGTACAGAAGAATGGGCGCGTATTGCCCAGTCAAGATGTGCAAATTTGGTTGAGACCTATCCCAACAGACTCACAGCTGCAATTGCTGTCAAAGTTGCTTCCACCACTTATTAACCCAGGGGGGTGGACACTTATCCAAGCTGGATATTGTCGTGTCCATGTCAGTTAAGACCGACCTGGACGGATAACCAGAGTTCTATCTTGGAGGCGAACACGTGATCCTTGGAGATTAAAGCGCGTGCGGGACGGGGGTAGCAAAGCATGTTCCAGATGCATTCATCTGGATGGAAGACAAGGGTTTATACTCGAACCGACAACGAATAGACAGGCACAAGCATTCTTTAATAAATAGGGGTTTAATGCACATAAATCAAATATTCATAATGGAAATCAACCAAACGTGATAATAAAACCTGAGGTAAATTAAATTCCTATTTGAGGTGCCTCCACACACAGTTACAAAAACGGACAAGGGGGTGAGATAAAACAAAAGAAAAATTCCTCCTGTATTCTGGCACTTAGTAGCTTCAGGTCCAGAAATGGTCTTTTATGAGCTTGACGATCGAATCGCATCGACCTGCATGGGAAACTGTGCCCAAAAATGGCGCTGAGCCGTTCTCTGGGCAGGAAGCGTACGAGAGGTACTTTGTGTGGATGTTCCCTTCGTTAAGAGCCCAGAAACTGCCGAACAGTCTCTTCTCATGTTCGAGATTGCCACCCCACTCCTCTCTGAATACCAGGTCCACTCACAACGATGGTTCAACTTCCTTCTCCATCACACAACAGGATAACGCCGAGTTCGCTGAGAGACGCGCTCATATTCTTCTCTCTCTCATAAGCTTACACCTCGTGACTCAGCCGAACAGTAATGGCGAGCGTCTTACTCCAGCATGCGGGCAAATTCACACAGCACAAACACGAGAATTGCACAGCCTTCTTCGGCGTGTCGAGGAGGGACCAGCCAGTGAAACCCTTTTTCCCTCCATTCGCGTACCTCATACACTCTTCTCTCCTCTGAACCTTCTGATGTCACAGCCATCCATCATCCACCCCAAGGGTGAGGTTTGCTAGTTGTCATTAGTGGAGGCGGGGTTTTCGCCTGCTTGCCCATTTGGCTCGGTTGTTGTTTGAAGGACGTGATTCCTTTTTACTCGCCGGTCTTGTAAATGCAAAAACATAGGAAAAGGTCACAGGGGGTGATCACATACTGGGAGAACTTATCCTTAAACCCTACCTAATCAACACAGCACTTCCCCCCATGCCATGACACGTAACAATTTAAGCTGACAATTTCCCTACTTTCGTTACATCGAAATGTCTCCTACCCGTCCAAGGACCATGTTACCCTATATAATCCTCCCTTTGCTGTGAAATTCCTCCATCTACCCCACAAACATAACAATTTTCTAGTTTTGTAATTTTAATTAATTTTCCAAAATTTGTAGAATTTGTTTTTCACTTGGAATGCTACACTTGGGCTACAATGTTTAAATAAATGTGGAAAACGTCTGATTGAATGAAATTTAATTCCAGGCTATAAGGCAACAAAAGGTGAAAAATTTTAAAGGGGGTGTAGACTTTCTATAGGTACTGTATTTGCTCTCTTCTCCAAAACTGCACAAATGATTTTGATGAAACGTGACCACAACCTTCATCACCCATATTGTACCAAAGTGTATTGACCGCATCAAAATCTGCGCTCATTAAAGGGGTCTACCGGGGAGGGGGTGGGGGTGTTGACCCACAAAATAGGTCTTTACTCTCTTCTCTGAAACTACACACACAATTTCGATGAAACTTGATCACAACCTTCATCACCCGTGATGTACCAAAGTTTGTTCACAGCGTTAAGAAAATCAGGGTCGAAGTGGATCTGAAGGGTTTTCAGTGACTGTTGCTCCAATCCAGGTGAACTTCAGCACACGTGGTCCTATTTTTCATTCGAGTCTCCGCATCTTCCAAAATTTTGGATTCAAGTGTTCACCTCTTCCATCATTTTGGATTTGAGTCTCCACATATTATACCATTATGAATTTACGTTTCCTCATCTTCCAACATTTTGGATTTAAGTTTGCTTCTTCCACCATTTTGGATTTAAGTCTCTGCTTCTTCCACCATTTTGGATTTGAGTCTCTGCATCTTACGCCCTTATGTATTTTAGTCTCCACCTCTTCCACCATTTTGGATTTGAGACCACATCTTACGCCAACATGGATTTGCGTTTCGTCTTCCACCATTTTGGATTATAGTTTCCACCTCTTCCACCATTCTGGATTTAAGTCTCTGCATCTTCCACCATTATGTATTTAGGTTTCCTCATCTTCCAACATTTTGGATTTGTCTCCGCATCTTACACCATTATGGATTTATGTTTCATAATTTTCCAAGATCTTGGATTTAAGTCTCTATACATCTACCACCATTTTGGATAATTTAAGTCTCCACCTCTTCCACAATTTGAAAAACGGTCTCAGGGAAGATATATTTGTTCCAGCTGATGTAAGAGTTCAAAACAGCACCTTCCACCATCTGCTGTTGAATGCTTCAAAAGAAAAGCCTTTATTGAATGAAAATGCAACTTAAAGGTACAAATTAAATATGTGAATGTGACACAAGTCCAAGTGTGATGAACTGAATGACCAATTTCTGTGTCTGGATTTCTTTGTGTATTCTTGTAATAGTGGCACTTTAACATTGGTTGAAAAAAACAACAAACCAGAAACCTGTAGGTGACTTCAAAAAGTCTGCTGAGTTCAATAAGGAGTCATACACCCACCACATGTATTTGCTTTTCCGGTATTAACTCGATTATTTAAAAAAAACAAAAAATAAGCATTTCGTTTCCAATCGGTGAGCCACAGAAAACCAGGTTTATTAGGTGAAAAGTCATGTTTACAAGCAGGTATTTCCATGTGACCACTCAATGTAAATATATACAATGGAAAAAAATGGCGTATGTCTGTTTACTTGAGTACAGCACCACATGTTTGTTTTTTTAACTGCAATATTCTCACTTTTACATCACAATTTTAAAAGGTGACATTGTTTTTGAGAATGTAAAATATACAAATTATGTATTGTATCTTATACTTGTGTTTCCTGACAGTTGGGAACTGAGGCTAAAATAACAGGAATTGAGGTGAACAGTGATGGAGATACTTCCCATTATGAAATGGTGAGTTTAAGGAAGACTGAATTTGATGATGAACATGAATGATGATGAACATGAAGACTGAACATCTCAGATGATGCACACAAGGAAAACCAGACACAGAAAAATGCCACTCATCCCATCAAGCCCATCTCAACTCCACATTCCCAACACCCCAGGAAAAGAACACTATCCCTGTCGCCTTTTTTTGTTTCGAACTACACAAAAAATAAATAACTACACATTCCCAAATGACAGGATACACAAGCAAAACAATCTGACATCTTCAACTTGCAGACATCATAACTTAATCCCACCTGGCTGACCATAACCTACCTACCATTCCTGCCAATATATCTTCATTCTTCTATGAACATTGCTTCTATGTACTTATCCAAATACAGTTTAAATGTATCAAATGTCCCTGCTGCTTCCACTTTCTCTAAAAGATCATTCTATGCTTTAACATCTCTGTGTAAAGTACCCCTGCCTAATTGTTTCTAATCACGAAGAAACAGTCCTTACGGATGGTTTAATTCTCCCAGAATTCCAGAAGGGATGACCCCCATAATACCCCCTCCCACTTGGCATGGTGCTATATGATACACACATAGAGAGAATTAGGGTCCTCCCTCCACTCTGAACCCTATCCCCACCCAGAGGTTATGAATTTTTGTTTCACCTAAAACCTGCCCATGCACACTTATTGTTTCCGAGTAGAAACACCAGTTTTAAACCATTCCGTCCATGGTTCAGAAATGCATTGAAGTCGAACAAACAGACATTTCTCAAATTATATATTGTACATGCTGTATATCCTTTTGATTATATCTCACTGACTTGAGTCCTGAATGACTGTGCCAGTCTTGGGATTTTTAATTGAGGTATAGCACAGTCCCCTCCTTCCTGAATTTCTTTATCCGTTTGTGTGGTTTCCTTAGACGGGGCTTCTCTGCAGTTGAAATTGGTTTTGAACTTTCCTTGAGTGGACAGGTGCCCTGTAGCTTGTCCAACCCAGTTTACGTCAACAAACCTTCCTCCATAGTCGCCCTTAAATGATTGCCTTCGGAAGTATATTTTGACCGAGAACGTCTTCTGTTCTGTCTTCAGGGCCTGCTCAGCTCTCATGTAAGGGTAATAATCTTTATGCTTGTTATATCTACACCTTCTCAGCTATCCATACCTGTAATATAAAAGACAGGTTAGTGAAAATAAGGTTGTCAGTGGCGAAGGTACTAACAGTCCTAAAGCTGATCCTTGATGTACCGCACTACTTACAACTTCCCAGCCCATCTTCTCTGCCACTATCCTTCCTATCACTAATCCAGTTTCCAATTCCAATTAGCTACTCTACCATATACTCAGCAAGCCCTCACCTTATTTAATAGCCTTCCGTGTGGTACCTTATCAAATTCCTTCTGATAATCTAGATAGACTACATCCACTGTCCTTCCTTCATCCACCCAATCAGAAACTTCTTCATATAACTCCAAAAAACTTGTAAAACATGATTTCCTTTTGTTAAATCCATACTGAGTGCCTTTAAGTAGCTGCTTAAATGTACTTAAAAACTTCCCCATCTAATTCCTCATTAATATTTACATCCTCCCCACAAATTAAATTCAATCGGTTTGTAGTTCTCCGATTTCTCTCGAGATCCTTTTTTCTCTCCACATGAACAAGGCTTATGGAAGAACAGGTTAAATTGATCATGGGGGAGAGGGACAACAATTGGGCACAACCAGTAAGGGAATAAACAAACAGAAAAGGAAAAGGGAGAGAAAGGAGGAAACACTGAAATCGGCAAGTAAGAGGGTTGAGTTCAGAAGTTTTACCAGTAGGGGGTTCCTGGAAGAATGTGTGCATCCTGGAGTTGCTGGGGAGGGTTGGAGGACTGGCAGCAGATAAAGCAATATCGAAGAAGAGGCAGTAGAAAGAGAGACTACCAACCTGCCTGCAATGTGAAAGGAACAGACTGTGTTTCAGCCTCGTCGCAGGAGATTCCAATAATGTTGAAAGCTTTAGATTCCAAAGAATCCAGGAAAGACGGATGTCATCCTGGGTATCCAGACCATAAGGGAGAATGAATGCTTCATTGAGTTGCGGCCAAAGTCCTTGCAGACTGTGAGTAGCACTAATTTTCCAAGGAAAGACTTGGTCAACAGTGGATGCCCAGTCTGTGGTTGGAGAGGTTATGGCTGGGGGTGAGGCCGAGAAGTTCAAGAGAGTGAAACTCTTCCCGTGGCTGACCATGGAAATATAGAGGTGGGTTAGTTTGATGATCCTTCCAGTGACAGGATGAGACAGTGAGATTTTCCAGGATTGAAGGACATTTTCCATTTATCAAACCAGCATCTAATCAATTCCAGATCAGCAGAGAGTGACGCAGCTGCAGTCTACCTAGCACACAAGGTTGAGTCATGTGCAAAAAGGAAGTCATTTATATAGATGAGGAAGTATACCAGGCCCATCACACTGCCTTGTGGAACTCCAGCCTCCACTAGGAGAGGGGTGGAGAGGGTTCCATTGATAACAACACATTGACTGTGTGAGTAAAATAAGTTAGAAATCTAGGATTGAAGGCAGCCTTGAATACCACCAGCAGGGAGCTTGGCTAGTAAAGCAGGATGCCAGACTGTGCTGAATGCCCGAGATATGTCCAAGGAGACAGTCCTGACCTCTTGATTGACATATAGATCCTCCAACAATCTGGTACCTGTCCTGACTCCAATAAGTTGTTAAAGATATCAGTTAACATCATGCTTATCTGCTCTGCCAGCTCCCAAAATACTCAGTCTCAGATGCTTATTATCCTGCTTTACTTCCTCTACTTCCACGTGGAACTCCTCTAAACTCACTTTCTCACCTCCGAGATAGATTCCCTCAGCTATCCATAATTCCCTCATGTTCTTGCGTAAATGTTTAAGGAAATTAACTATTTCATAAGTTTGCCATCTCACTTTCATCACTTACCAATTTCCTTATGCTTAAGCCCTCAATGGGCTCCCATTTGTCTTAACCTGCTCTTTATCTCTTGTATACTTTAAAAAAAATTATCTGGCTAGTGTTTAATATATTTGACCATATCCTTCTCACATCCTCTTTTAGCTTACAAAGACTCTGGCTTTTAATTTAACTGAATATAGTATTGTTTTAGGGTTTGGATTTTCACGTTTTTGAAACCGTACTAGTCTGATGAGAATTACCATGTCACTGTCAGATCAGTAAAATCCAGCTTGCTCATCGATGATCTTTTGGAAGGGTGAAACCTGCTTATCCATTCTGGTCTGGTCTTCATGTTATATCAGTCATGATTTGTGTATTTTTTTTTCGATACAACATCGAGGCTCATAGAAAAGCTTTTGACTCTTAATGCCTTCTCTGGAGCTAGTACCAGATGCTCAAGTGCTGTCTTTGAAAAGATGCACCAAGTTTGCAGACCATAGAGTGAGCCATTGAAGGTACCAGGTCTGCATCATACAAAGCAACTGACATAAGAGGCCATTTGGTCCATCACACCATCCTTGTTATGATTTACGATGATATGCACAGATATCTAATTTAATTTCCTTACCTTCCTTAAACCACTGACATAATAATGCATGTGATTGCAAGGCTTTAAGGTATGCTACCAGTATGTCGCAGCACTTTATCCGCTGCACAATTGTGCTTCATTGATGATTGGACGACCTGGTGATGATTTGTCAGATCGTCGCTCTTCGCATTTGGCAGGTGGTGGCTCTTTACGACTATGTGGCACGACGCTCCGACGAAATTGCACTGAAATGCGGCGACCGGCTGCAGGTGCTTTACAAGGACACCGTGGACTGGTGGTTTGGGATCGGGACTGACGGTACCCAGGGGTACTTTCCAGCCAACTACGTGTCAGGATCTGGTGAGTTCCAACTTGGTGACTATAATATAATTCCAAGTTTAATATCCAATTTTGATGAATGCTAGTTTTCTGAGTTCCCTTTACTTCGCAGCAAAATCGTGTGCTCAGCGTAGGAAATATGTAATGTTGGGGCTCTTTGAAAGAACAGGATATATGGAACAGGAGAAGTAAAGGGAGGGAAGGGGGGGACACATTGAGAAAAAAACATTCAGAAAAAGAAAGGAGTAGAACAAGGAGAGAATGGACAGATCGGACAGTGCAGTGGCAAAGGAGGATGTTGGGGGGGGGGGGGAGGAAAAGGCAGTTTAAAGAAGATTGAGGCACAACATACTCACAGTAGGTTTGAGAACTGTTTGATTATGACCTGCAATTAAACAATGAAAAAACAAAATTAAACAAATAAGCACGGAATATGTTTCGCAGGAATTACATGCTTTCCACCCAAATATCGTTAATTGATTTTTTTTTTCTTTTCTTTCTGGAACCACCCTATTAGGAAACCTTTCACCACCTGTAGCTTTATGCATGTCATAACCATTCAGCTGCCAGTGAAAGTGGGAGGGAATGGAGGAGAGGAGGTCATAGGGTCGAGGTGGATTTGTGCCGGCCATCGGGTGTTCCTTCTAAAGCTGCTGCTTACTGCATCAACATTTTAGTTTAATAAGGGTTGACTTGGGCCTTGTAGTCAGGGTTGCTCGAATGAATGCATGGCTGATGCTACACCTGTGTCTCATCTGCATAAAATTTGTTTCTTGACATTTTGCCTCTTTGCTCGTCTGACCAATGTGCTCGACGATCAATTTGTTCATTTCCTTGGCTGCAGTTAGGCCTTTATGTATCTTACTCATGCAGTTTCGTCAAACGAATAAACAAACACAAATAGTTTACAATTTTCAACTTGACACAAATTTTGTTATGACTACTACTTACGTTTGATAGGGCAAGCCTGGTGATTTTAATCGGGCAAGCCTCGTGTTGGCTTAATGGTTAAGGTGGCTGCCTTAAGATCTTAGGGGGCTTGAGTTTGAGCCCCTGTCATATGGTTAAATAACACCAAATGGGTTGACACCAGCCTGTCATCCTTTTGAGGTCGGCAAAATGAGTACCAGCTTCTTGCAAACAGGGCACTGAATCAGCGGCACAGCCACACTACCATCTATTTTTAAAATACGAAGACGGAGAGGTGAACAGAAACCTTTAAGTGAGCTTCCCACAGGTGCATTGGGATGCCAGGAAGATGCAAAAGCAAAACAAGCTGATTGTTATCGAATTTTTTTTGAAGATTAAATCTTCTTCTCCTCCTCTTCTTCTCCCCTTTATAAGTGGTGAGGTTCGATCGCACTAAGCTTCTGCCCTGCCTTGACCACGATACATCTCCACCTCCCTATCCTCAACCAACTCTCTCCAACCACACCGACCTTCCGGATATCCCTCCTCCCACAATCCTCCCATCTCAACCACGGTCTACCTCTTTTCAACCTATCTGCTCTTTTTGCCATTCTCTCTTCTACCATCCGCACCAAATGTCCAGCGCATCTCAGCCAGCATTTTAGCTGTGTCAGCTCGAACGTCCCATCCGTCATCCCCCTCCCCTTTCTAAACCCTTGCTGCTCTTCTCAGATCTCCATCTCCACATTTTTCCTTACCCTCCCATTCAGAAATCTCACCAGCACCTTCATTACATGACTGAGGAGTGTAATGCCCTGTGCATCTCCCTTCCTCTTCCATGTCGGCACAATTAACCCTGTCTTCCAATCCTCCGGATTTGAACCCTCTCTCATACATATATTCAACAGCGTTTTTG
Source organism: Eptatretus burgeri (assembly GCF_056783735.1). Taxonomy (NCBI): domain Eukaryota; kingdom Metazoa; phylum Chordata; class Myxini; order Myxiniformes; family Myxinidae; genus Eptatretus; species Eptatretus burgeri. The sequence goes on along the minus strand of NC_140965.1, from coordinate 97,341,123 downwards.
TCCAACCAACTCAGATTTCTTCCGCTGCAATTGTTATCTTTGTACACGCCTCATCAATGCCCAGCACGCTTCCCTTCTTCATCCTTTTCAATGCCATCTGCACTTCCTCCTCTGTGATCTCCACCAACTCTACTTTCCCTCAATATAACCCGGTAGCTCCAGCTCGCCATTGCTTCCTTCCTGGTTCAATAGCTCTTTGAAATATCCTTCAATACTGCCCGCCTCTACCTTCCTTAATCACCACCCCCCACCCCACCCCACCCTTTATGCCCTTACCATCCTCATCCCTGTCATGAGCCAATTTTTATGTATAATCTTCTTCCCACCATCCTCTTCCACATCATTCCTCACCTTATCCACAGCTCTCCTTGTGGCTTTCTTCTTCTGCCCATCCAGATGCAGCAACCACACCTCAGGCTGCCTCCCCTTTCCTTGATCTTCTCTATCCTCTTCCAAACCTCCTCCTTTTCACCAATTGCCTTCGCTTCCTCCTCTGTCCACCATACCTGGTTTTGATGCCTCGACGGACGATGCACCCTTTTCTGGCGTCCTTCCACACAAAATTTCTGCAATTCCCTCAAACGCCTCTCCGTACTTCTCCCACTCCTCCTCCAAACCTTCCGCTTCTTCGCAAACTTGCTCATACAGTTCCGAGCCCTCAACCTCTCCATTTACTCAAACGACATTTCCTCTACACTTCCCCACCTAATAACCTGCCTCCTTTTCTTCTATAATTCAAACACCACAGGCTTGTGCTGGGTGGTGACATGCTCTCCCACCACTGCCTTACAATCCTTAACCCTTCACAAATATCACTGCCTTACCACCACCAAATGAATCAGCTATGGCCATCCGATTCCTCGCCACCAGCTCTGGACCCTCTCTATTCCTCGTTCCCCACCCAAATTTACCAACACATTCCTCTTCACCCAACTATACTACTCCAATGTGCACATTGAAGCACAATATCATGTCCAGCTCAACCATTCCCATCATCCTCTCCAGTGCGTTCCTGATTTCCTGCTTCTCCACTCCACTCCTTCCCGTTTGTGGTCCATATACCGACAACATACACCATTTGCCTCTGCATCGCCACAACTATCCGTCCCTCCCATCTTTCCACTCTGACCACCTGCTTGCTGATCTCTCCAGATACTATTATTCCCACACCATTACTCCTTCCATCCCCACCCGTGTGTACCAGCCTGTATCCTTCTACCAACCTCCTTGCCATGTCCACTTTCCATCTGATCTCCTGCACACACAACACCTCCAACCTCCTTCTCCACCTCACCTCCACCACTTCAACCCTTCTCCCACCCATTGATCCCACATCCAAACTACATAGCTGGACCTCGCTTCTGAATTGCTGCCTGCCTGACAGAGCAAGTACCATCTTGAATAATTTGGGATGTTCAGGTCAATCATGTGTTTAAAACCATAAATATATTTAAAGTACAGGGGTGAAAGCTGAAAAAAAAGAAAGTATGTCCCCAATCAAATTGCTGATAATTCGACCACAGAAAGTTCTAGAGTCTAGACTACCTATTGATGTTAAAAGTTAACTTCTTACAAATAGGGAAAATAATTTTAATTTTTAATACAATATCATTTTTAAAAGTAAAAATTCGAATGATGGAGATTAAATGTAAAATACAGATGGAATCAACTGCCAGTCTGACGGAGGTTTAAAACCCGAAACGTCGGCTTCCGTTTCCTAGGGCAGTTAGCGTACTCCGATCAACGTCCTGTTGATTCCATCCATTGTTCACCTGTCCGCCGACCCAGGTCGACACGAACCTTCACTCGAAATGTATGACCTCATAGAATCACAGCAATGAGTTTTTTTTTAATAGGTGATGAGAATCATGAGATGCCATAAACTCGTGTTGGCCCCTGCCCCTCCAAAAAAGGTCAGAGACAGGGGACATTAAAATGAGCTCCGGTGGACGGACTGACCTATTATCCGTTCATGTAGTTTTGTGTACGTGACATTTCAAAAACCGTTCAACATTTAGCTTTCATATTGCAGATATCTATTCCACATGACATTATCTCAACCCGATTAGATCACGGCTGTGATTGGCTGAATTATGTTGCCATGGCAACCACCTTGGTAACTTGGCTTGTGTACGTGATATTTCAAAAACCCTTCAAGATTTAGCTTTCATGTTACACAGATCTGTTCCTCATACCACCCAAAAGGCGGGGAACCTCGAGTATCAATCAGCTCCTTGCGAGCTAACAGCGGTGGAGAAAGAATTGGATACTTGCAAGAAAATCACCTTTCTTTACAAAACATTCACATGCAGATCTGACTATTCAATTACACATACTTTGTTGTCTGCATCATCAGTGAGGTGTGACTATGCCAGCTGATGCAGTGTACCCCCCCCTCAATCCCTGTAGATTGTATCAAGAATGATACATATGGTTGGAGTACCAACACACAATGGCCTACTTTTTATCACAGTACCTTGGGGTGCAACATCTACAAGCAAGTGCTAACCAGACAGGAAACCTGAAAGAATTATGCAAAGTCATGGCTGCTGTAGTTGGAACCTATTCCATCGGGAATAGCATCGAGATTAGACAGCTACTGAGGCGAGTGTGCTAACTCCGAGCAATCCCTGTCCATGAATGAGCAAGTATGCATTAATCTTAAACAAAAGATAAGGCACCACATGGAAGGAGAAAAGAAAGCCCCGGTTTGATTGTTTTTTGATTGGTGCATTGGGGGTGCCGAGACACTATGGTGCTCATCGGTGGAGAAGGAAATGGACGGAGAATAGCCATTGTCTTGCCAGACCTCTGCTCGGTTTGCAGCTTGTCTCCCATGTGTTCCATCCCACTGTTGTGCCCAATTATTCGCACAATGGCTCTCGCAGGACTCTGGGGCCTGGACTTTTACACGCAAATGAATAATAATGGGTGCCCAAAGAGCGTGCCACTTCCCCGACCATACTTCACCCTGCCTGCAGGATTTTCCCGCTCATTCACTGAAAAAAAAAAAAAAAAAAAAGATGAAAATCTTTTCAATGGTTATGGCCATGGGGTTCTACATTATTGTACAACATGGTGTTTATAAACTGCAGCACATCTTCCTTTACATTTATTATGCTTGCACTTCTCTCATATCCAGACATAAATATCGGGGCGAGCAGTGTTTTTTCCGTAATAATGCAGGGAAATAACAGATGCATTTGCTGTCGTTTGTTTGCATTAACCAACTTCGAGTTTAGCAATCAAACTTTTTCAGCGCATTATGTGAACCCGTTGCTGTTCGAGTACAGTTGAGCCACATGGCAGGAAGATGATCTCACTTCAACCAAGGCAACCAGCTGCCTTCAACCATATTTTCTCAATATTCCAGCAAGCATGCTAAAAGGGGAAATTTTTCTTTGAAAAGTTTTGCATTGGTTACATTGTAAAGGCTTCACTCATAGTACTTGTAAACTGTAGGTGTGGAGCACTCCTGTGAGCTATCATTTTCACATTCAATATTCACCAAAGCCAACAATGCCACCCTTGACAGCCTCCAAAAGGAGCATCTGCAGGGGAAACATTCAGTGGTTTCCCCAGGCAGGAAGGTTCTGGGATCAGATGGTGCAGAGCATGCCGACCGACGCCCATCCCTGCCTTGTTGAACATCGACAATGGGACGATCGGCCTGGGATGGCCCTTCGTCTCTGCCTCCTGGGGCCTGTCCATCCCGCTTACATCAACAAACCTTACTCCCCAGTTGCTCATTGACGATTCATTACCTCTCCATCAGCGAGCTTTGGACGTCAAGATCGAGATAAACCATTCACAAAGTGGATTTTGTAACAATTTTATTTCGGTAAATGTTTTACATTTGTACAACAAAGCAAAGGAAGACTAGTTAAACTCATAAAAATTGTATACAAGTGAAAAAACAAAATAAGTTTTCTTTTCTTTACCGTGAGTGTTTAACACTTCCACGTCCTGCCTCCCTGTTATAAGCTGCGTGCACATTACATATGGCAGTGAAACAACAGATTTTGGGCGAGATTCTTAAAACGTACCTTTCGATAAAATCAAATGGTACGTACGTACACTTTGTAATCTTTAAAAAAGTAAAAATGACGAACTTGGGGTGCACTGCTCTTACACAAGAGGATTAGAGAGAGGAACAAGTATGTAACCAAGTGCTATGTCACTCTCAGGTGTTGACAAACATTGTGGCCGACGGATGGTTACACAAAAGCGCAGCTGTCTTATTGAACTTCGATCCTCGTCCAAAATTTTAATTTTTTTTGACACAATTAAATAATTTGTTGCTTAGTGCTACAATGTCTATATTCACATCAAGAAGAAATACAAACGACAAAAAAAAACAACAAACAATAAGTTCAGTGCACATTCCTACCACGTTAGGCATCGAAATGTAAAGAGCAAACAACGAAAATGTCGTCTTCGCTGGGATTTGTCCCAAGAGATAGAGTACAAGGCCGGTTTTTTGCGCTAGCCTTTGTCGCATTCTACATTCTAGTGTCGGGGTGTGAGGGTGGAGACTGGAGCAAGACCCTTCATTTCTCGTGTGTTCCCACCTCCCCCACCGAGACCCTGCGGCAGCGACCTCGAAACTACTAAATCGAAGACGGCATGAGGGGCAGATACATGAAACGCAATGACCACTCTCCACTTTAAGTTATTTGTTTAAAACTTTAATAATAATTTTAAAAACAAACATTCAGAAGAATGAACAATAACTTTAAAAATGTAACAAAGAAGTGTTGAATTACTTAGATCGTCAGTTTGTGCAAAACTGGATCGCTGAAGGATGAGAGTAACGGAGTGTTTTAAATTCTAGAAGACGATTGAGCAGCCAAATGCTACATTTTAAGTAGCAGTGAAGTACAAAAATGAATCTTTGAAGTGTTTGTTTGCTACTGCTGCAGCACAAAAAAAGTATCTCGATGACGTCATTTTAAAAAAAAAAAAATCTACAACATGGCTGTTATTTGTTTTGTTTTTTGCTACATATTCCCGAGAAGACGTTTTGACTTTGTGGACAAAAGAGCAGAAGTTCCCGATTTATTTAATGAGTCAAGAGCAGAGGAGGCCCATCCGAACACTCATAGCGATTACCCCTGTTCGGCAGGGCAGACTCATTAGCGTTGGGTACCTACAAAGTTGATGAGTCGGTTAAAGAGGAACGGCAAAAAACCCAAAACAAAAAGTACCAGTTTCTCCTGTCTACAAACACGAGACTCAACAATGTCGAGCAGGACGGTCCTCTGGGAAATATGTAAGGGCAGTGAGTACGCCGTTTGACCCTATAGGCGAGTATACTTCCTGGTATTGTGAAAATGGACAACTCAGGACCCACTTTGTATCCTATAAAGCCGTTGGGAGACTGAGAACTGCCACCGATCCATCCCATCATGAAAAAAAAACATAGACTCTGTATTCACTACAAAATGCGCTACCTTTCAAGTGCAATCAATAAAATGGCAACGTCGTTGAAAGAGACCTTGTAGACCGGCGCTAACAGAAAGAGGGGATATGTCATTTGAACAAAGCTTTATCTTCCCTCAATTCCCACAATACATTCATTGGAGATACAGCGAAAGGATCCGGTACCAATAGGGGGATGAAGAATATGAAAGCAGCCCTTTCAGAAAGCAGCGTAAAGTACGACATCTCTTTGCCAGCAGATAGTGCCAAAAACCATTATTCATTCCCCCAACTCCCCCCCCCTTCCAAAACAAAACAAACAAAAACGCAGATTCGTTAAATAGCAATACATTTTCAAATCCCTAATAAATAATTGCGAGCTCACTGCAACACTCAAAGCCGTAAAAAGGCGTTTTGTTTATACATTTCACGTGATATGTTCGAGCTGTTTGTAAGCAAAGTTTTCTTTTCTTTCTTGTTTGTTGTCTAAACGAACGTCAAACAACCTCGCGCACTCGGACGCGACGCCTTGGCCTTACATGCTTGTTCAAGCCGGAATAAAAACCAGAAAGGTAAAAACTCATCAAGTGCTGGCTATTGCTTGAAATTACGATTTTTAAAAAATTAAATTAAATGAAAAAATATAGCAGAGGAGTGTAGTACAACAGCTTTTTTGGAACAGGCGGTCCACCAACCTTCGACATTAAAAAAAAATTGTCTTAACACCACAGAACACTAAAGATGTAGAGATGGGGAGGGGGTAAAATATTTAAAAACAATACCAAGCAAAAGTCAAACTGCTTCCAGGAAGTGATGGTTGGCACAGATTGGTGATTCGTAGAGGCGTAGGATTTGAGCCTCGGTTTGAACAAAGATTCCTACAGGAACAGATGGCGAGAAGCAAGGCCAAACAGACTCCTCTCGTCCACCCCACCATGACCCAGCAGAGGGTGCTAGCAGGGTTTAGGGTAGGAGGGGAGGGAGGTGTTCGAATGATAAATATTTACGAGGAAAAGAAACAAAGCAAGGCAAGGTGCAATTAGAATAAAGACTTAGGCAGAGAAAGTGAGAAGCATCATGGTAGGGAATTTGCAAGTTGGGCCCACAGCAATTCATAGCTCCAACATGAATGAAGTAGTCAGTTTGACAAATCAAAAGACAACAATGCAAATCGTTTGAGTGTGAAGGTGAGCAAGATTGAGATTTTTCATTTCATAGGGCTAATATACAGGCACATTATCGAAAGGAAATGGAGCAGGTAAAACACAGGGTGAGCATCAATGGCAAGATGATCAATGACAGCAGGTAGAATGCACCAGGAATTGCCAAGCGAAGATATGGAGAAAAGATGTAAGGTATGAACATGAGTGTACGGGTTAGTGCACTTTGGTTGCGCAAAAGCTGCACAGCAGCTCGACAATCGCGGCTGAAACAATAAGGGAGTAAGCACAAAGTGAGCAGGTCCAAGTCCCAACCTGCCACCGCCAAAGCAGGAGCCTGCTATTTCCAGGCCTTTAAAAAAAAAAAAAAGAGGGAAAAAGAGACAATGCAACAAAGCAGGGCTGTTCATTCATTGGTAAAGGGAAAAGCAGGCGGCAGGAGGCGGGGAGAGAGGAATTGAGGGGCATCGTGTACATAGTCTTGACTTTGAGAGCACCCAGATGAGGTCACTTGGTAACGCACAACATCTGAAAAGGATGACGCTGGGGAAGGGACAGTAGGTTTGGGGAACAGAGATAAATCAGTTCACAAGGTTCACAGCAACCTGTACAATGCACATTGCACACCTTAATACAACGACCAGGAATTTGTCGGCTTCACTCACACATCGGGCAAGACATCAACAAACATCAATTCTCATCTGATTACATCAAAAGTCGAATATACTGGTCGAAACATTGTTCAAATGTCAACAATTTCTGGCTCAAAATTTCGATGCCTGCTCCGCCCGTGATACCATTACAGCACAGCAAACGGTGCCTGTTGCAAGAGAAGAATGTGATGCTTGTGACATAACAACCGTTGTGAGAGTCAAATATATTTTCAGACAACGGCACTCGGTAGAGAGCATACCTCAACCAAGCTGAAGTTTACGATTTGCATCCCACTTATAGGCCGGATCTATTAGGCTTATTGTAGTCACCTACCAACCAACATATCCAGCAAGTTTTGTCATAATCCATCCATAACTTTTTGAGACATCGTGCTATATCTCATTTTTGGCCTCATCTCTCAGTGGTGAAGAATCGCTTTATATTTCCTGGATCTTCACCAAAATTGAATCAATTCATCTTTGTCACACACCCAATCTGTCCAGGAAATTGTCAAAATCCGTCCATAACTTTTTGACATATCCTGCTCACAGACAAACAAACAGGGGTGAATACATAAACCTCCATCCACCTTTGGTGATGGGTAAATATTTCTCAAGATACACCAAAAGCAGGCAAGATTTAAAAGGCTGAAAGCCATTCTGAAGTTGTGGGAAAATTAAATGAAACACCAAGTTTGTAACAGTGAGCAAGACCCAAGCTTGATCTTGACACTTTATTTGGGCCAAATCATGGTGCAAACACATTCCCCTTGCTGTAGAAAAGCAGACACACACAGCAAGGCCTATAGCCTGGGATAATGCTATCTGCTCCATCATTCTGGTAAAGTGAGGCACGTGTCTGCCCGGATGCTGACTCGCAGACGGTACACTTCCCCTTTTGCAGCTCTGGGCATCCGTGGGTGAACAACAGTAGGGTGGAGGTATAGGTCAGTACAGACATGCTTCAAATCTGTGCCTTGTCTAGCCACAACCACCAAGGAAACCACAGGCGAGACTGACGCAGGCCAGGTTTGTCGTTTTATAAGCAAAGGTAAGTTCAGTGGTCTACTAACCCTTTGGTGGTTGCAAAATAGCTAAAATATTTTAACCTTAAAAAAAAAAAAAAATTTGATACAAACCACTCAAAACTGAAGTCGGTTTGTGATTGACAAATCTTAAAAGGACAATGCATATGCAGTAGTGTGATCCATCAACATAGCACAGGCAACTGTGTATCGAATAACTATAAGAACGATGGGCAAAATCAATGAGAAAGAACATGACAGAAGAGATGGAAAGATAGATAGATAGATTAATAGATGAATGAGCGAGGGAACACAAGTAGTCCTTACCAAGCCAAGGCCATAGCTTGAAGTTGCACAGCACGAAGAGCTTTCTTGGGGTACCCCATATGGACAACTTGACATCTCCACCACAATGGAGTGCTCGTCCGTCCGCCTCGGGGAACAGGGCTGTAAGAGCATCAAGAAGAAAACGTCTTGTGAAACATCCAAATTTCTCTTTCACTTTCTAGTGGTCAGTAAGGCCCGTTGCTAATGAGACTACAAGGTCAAAAGGCTGGTGAAGCGTCAAAAAACTGAACAACTCACCAAAGAACAGCAAATGATTGAGGAAAAGATAAATAAAATAAAAAACAGTGAACTGCGAACATATGCTAAAAAGGGCAATACAGATGAGAAAGCCGTTGAAAGGGACTCGGAAGAAGGTACTCATGGACCACAATCTGGAGTCAACGTTTCGAACCTCTTGCTTTATGTGAGAGGTGCTTTGTTCCTTCTTGGGCAGCACATCTTCCTCATCTCCCAACCTCATCTCGTCCATGAGTGGGTAGCTCACGTAGGGCTGATGTAGGGATGCAAAGGGTGTGCATCAAAATGATTATAAGCGACTACATAAAGGAAAGCAAGCATTTGTGCAACAAACGGAACGGTGATGGAACAAAGGCGATGTTCAACTACCAGGAACTTAAGGCCAGACTTCCTGTCTTCGGTGTCAGGGAAGCACTTGTAAAGCACCTCGTGCTGGGGTTCCAACTCGGAGATGGACTTCCGCGGAGTCCTGAAGCTGAGACACGCATTTACAGTGGACAAAGAAACTCAATATGTTGAAACAGTAAAGTCGTGGCGAGATTAATGTGGTGAAAGAAGGTGGAGGTCAGGTAAAATAAGAAAATTATACCAGCTGTTTTCCTTCTGAGGCCGCTCAGGCCCCTCACGCACTTGTGGCATTGGCATGTGCACTTTCAGATTGTACACAGGTGTTGAAGTGGAGGCCGTTTCTTCCTGATTAGTTGATGTGTTCAAGAACTAAAAGGATTCGAGTGAAAGGAGAAAAAGCAATAATTATGAAATTAATCAATTAGAAACAGCCAGCAGGCTCGACATGTTTTTCAAGAATTGTACAGCTGGGTTCAAAGGCGGGGCACAAACCTGTGACGGTGAGAAGGGAAGCGTCTTGATGGGTGTTCCACTCGGGGTGATGCCAGACTGCAGGGACATGTACTCTGAACCATCAGCCATCGTCTGCATCATCTTGACCTGGGCATGACCAGTGTCGGCGCACGACTCTCCTGTGCTAGCATGTGTGAACAAGTACCGTGTAGTGGTCTTGGGTTCGTGTACATCCATGGAAAAGCGTGTTGGGTTGGGGGCTACATTTTGTAGGAAGTCCATCGTGTGTGGTTCACTCAGGCATGTAGAGTCCTACAAGAGATGGTCAAATGAAGATCAAGGTTTGAACTTTCCTCAATTCCTTATGTAATCAGCTGGGCTGCATTCTTCATCAAGGGTTTAACCCTTTCAGACCAGAACCTCTCCAAACAGTGGGTCCACAACCTTGGATGTGGGTTTACAGCAGTAGATCCACGACCTCAGCTATGTCCAGAGAAAAACTTTCTACTTGTAGCATTTAGCTTTACGTACAGATGTTCACACACACACACACACACACACACACACACACACACACACACACACACACACACACACACACACACACACACACACACACACACACACACACACACACACACACACACACACACAACCAGCAGATTAATCACAAAAACTGATCAAGGAAAATGAAATCTTTGGAATGATGGCACCAACCCTGTGGTCTTACCATATTGGTCCTGCTGCAAGGTTCCAGGTTGGAGGTGCATGCAAAACTACTTGAGACCGAGTAAACAGGCGACACATCAGGGCAGAGGTAGCTTAGCGGAGGGCTCGACCTGTCATTCATAGCGACATCGGGTGATGAAGAACCTTTTACGATCTGCTCCTCAGACGTGTCAGCTGACCTTAACTCTCTGCTGCTGGAGAATGTCCATCCTTGGTTTCCCTCCATCTACAACAGACACAAGAGTACTCAATAGATATCATGCACAAATATTTATAAGCAGCAGGCTGAGGTCGAAGTCCGCTTTCCCACTGTAGACAAATCGGTAGTCTCACCTAATTCTACCACTTCATATCCAATGTTCTCCTTGATCTCCCCTACTATCATCCCTTCCTTCCTCCCAAATCTCACCTTATCATCCAGCAACCCACACCTTGTTATCCTCCCAAACTTTAAGAGAACTGCTCACCACTTCTTCATCTGTCTACTCGCATTATCCATTTGCTACACTGCTCTATGTTACAAATTGCTGTGCTGTCTGCCAGTTTGCTTCTTTGTAGCTCAGTAAAGGAGAGATATAATCTCCCTCTGCTCCATTTTCAGTGCATTGACCTCTCACTCTGTCATTCGCCTTCTCACCAAGCATCAAACTTCGCATATTTAAATTGGACAGCCTTTTGCGATTGAGAGCATCATGACCCTAAAAAACAGTAGGACCTAGAAAACCATCATGACCCTGTTGAATAACCCCATTCCTTAATGGATGTCAATCAAACAAGTTGAAGGTCTCACCGGGTGACCAAGAAACTCGCTCTCTGTAGACATCAGTTGCATCGTGATCTCCTTGATCCGCCGCTCCCTGTCAGGATCATCTTCAAAATTGAAGCAGTAAGACTGCTGGAAAAAGGGTCAAACAAAGAATGTCCATTTCTCAACACGAGACCCGACAACGTCACGCGAATGTCACTTCTCAACAGGGAGAGACCCAACGTCACATGAGTAGGACAGCAGAATGTAGGTGCATACTTGCTGTAAGATGTCTGTATCCGACAGGTCAGCACAATGCTGCTGCTTGTGCAAGGTATTCTGCAAAATGAAGAGAAAAAAAACAAAAGGTAATAAAATAAATAAATAAACAAGCAGTCGTAGACTGGTACTTACGAAATCGTCAACTTGACCTCTGACCTTGTCTAATAAAAGCTGTCTCTAGAGAAGGTAGCGACGCAAACCAGAAGTTTCTACGATGATTCTGTACCAAACCATCAAAAATCGAATGTTTGACCTCACTGTGACCTTGACCTTTGACCGATTTTGACCAAAATCTAATCAGCGCTAGCCACCACCCTCCTGAATCACGTGGTATAATTTGACATTGGTAGCTTCTTCTGTTCTCGAGTTATCTGCACCAAACCATCAAAAATCGAATGTTTGACCTCACTGTGACCTTGACCTTTGACCGATTTTGACCAAAATCTAATCAGCGCTAGCCATCACGCTCCTGAATCACGTGGTGTAATTTGACATTTGTAGCTTCTTTCATTCTCGAGTTATCGTGCCTATAAACAAACACACAAACAAACAGAGTCCGGAAGTCATCAATATACATACGAAATCTAAAGATTTCGTAAGTAATAAACTTCAACAATTGACACAATCGACACAATGCGGAAAGGCCGAGTGACACTTGTGTTACCGGTGAACTGGGCTGTGCTCTCGAAATCCCAAACCAGTGCCGAGTAGTTTTGGCAAGGCCTGGCTCAGCACGTGTCAAACCGTTTTGGCATGTACAGCAAGTATAACGATGACCACTGACAGTCATCACACACCACTCTTGGAAGAGTTGTAGATAATACCTTACACGTGACCTTACGGTTACGCCTGTGCTCACCAGGCAGGCGAATGCATAATCATCGCCAAGGAATTAAATCGAGCATTTTAAAGCTACAAAGAATGGTGCATACATTATTGGTCCTAATAAGACCACCAAACTAAAACTTTTTCTCCAGCTTAAGCCTCGCAGAGAAGCTTTGCCAATTCAAGATCTGTTAAAATATCAGATTCAAAAGGATATGGCTTCTATGTCGGTGCGTTATTTGCAGTGGCTTAAAACGTCGTTTATCGAATATAAAAATATCGTAATCAATACCACCCATAAATAAAGCCAAGTAGGAGTGGAGACAAAAGTCCAGGTCAAATTTGAAGCTGTACATCATCTGGCTCAACGGTGTCCATCGTGTGTGGAAGTTCTTGCACATACAATCATATGCAAGACACAGTTGTCAACGGATAATGTTGTTTCGAGGATACTCTCGTACAAGGACACGATGCATCATGGCTGCGCTCATGGAATATTTGATTAAAATGAGTTCAAAACGGATGAAGATGGGTCCAGCAGGAAAGCTTAGGAGGGACGCACACTCACCTCCGAGTTGTCTAGTCTGAGTTTGAATCTCGACGCAGCTATGAACTCTCACCCCAGTGTTTTACAGGCGGGGTGATTCATCAATGTGTGTGCCGTCTCTTGGATCGATGTTAAACTAGGCATCCCGAAGGCGGCATTAGTTGGTGGACGTTAAAGATCCTAAGGTGACCTTAACGAAGACTAGGCGAGCGATAAATCTCTGGTACCCTGAACAAATTACAAATTCCTGGCTTCCTGCACTCTTTCTCAGGGTGCCTTCCGTCGCTTCACCGATGAGGTTAACCAGAATTCAGCAGGTTGTACTTCACAAACAGATACATACCCATCTGTCAATCTCAATGGGGATATAAAATGAAGTAAAACAAGCAAAAAAGGACCTTTTATAACAAGACAAGTAGTTGTTGTTATGGCTGTGTTGTTGTTGTTTGTGTGTTCATCCCATTTCCTTGTAAAGGGTTCCTGCTGTCATCTATAAAAAGGGTTTATATAATAAATATGTGTGTGTGTGTGTGTGTGTGTGTGTGTGTGTGTGTGTGTGTGTGTGTGTGTGTGTGTGTGTGTGTGTGTGTCATCCACAACTCCAAAACCACGAAACCTAGCAGCCTGAAACTTTGCACGCATACCAAGGGAACTCCAAGGAAGTGCAAGAGTGAAAATTGGGTATTTGCATTAATTAAAACACCCCTTTTGAAGATGACCAACGGCCTTATTTAATATCCTTTATCATGCACATCCTCGGATACCTCACTCTCGATGGGGTCTTCAGGCGCATCCTTGGTTACCTCGCTGGGATCTTAATTCACCATTTTGTTCAGCCTGCTCAACAATGCCTTGAGTTGGAACAGGCCGCAACGGTTTATAAACGATAAAGTGCTCAAAATGTTTTTTTCACTTTCCTCACTGATATTATCGAATACCTGTTCATCGTGGCTATGAATCGTTGTGTACATCGCTTTTGTTAGTACGTACTGTAGTTTTCAAATCAGGAGCTTGGAGCGATTTCATGCATTATATGATACGATTTTCCACGATCAACTCTCACGGACGAATTAAAGCATATCATTGAAATGTGATTATAGTTTGGAGGATCGGATCACGTGAACTAAATAACTCGAAATCTGGAAACGTTAAGAAATCGGTGATGTTTAGTTTTTTGCGCGTGCGTGCTATAACCAATCAGCTTGCTTTCGCTTGCCAAGCTAGCCGTTCCTCATCAACCATTTAATTTGACTACTTGCTTGAGTGCTTAAGCCACTTGCCGAGCGCCCTACAGTCGATAGTGGTGCAGTTCATATCCCGATCGGGATGTGCAGTCGGCAGTTGCTACAAGGTAGAGGTACATATGGGTAGATTTGATCTGTGAAGGGACTCTCCGCAGGTGTGCCTCAGTCATGATGTAACTATCAAGTCGAATGCAGAATTGAATCGCAGTCCAGAATGTATTCGCTAATAACAGCACGGTAACTCCAAATAATAATTTTCAGTGCGTTTGCTTTTACCTAAACACCTTGGATGAATAATGGAAATTGTTGCAAGATGTGTGGAGCAATATTCAGGCCATACATTGATAAACTTTATATGAGCACGAATCAAGGCGTCATGCTTCCATACAAGGCAAAGCGCTCACTCACCAACAAAATACAACGTATTCAGTGTTTTTGTATACTTCCTGGAATAATACTATATAACATACATCTCTGCTGCAATTACTCATCATTTGTGCATATCCTGTGTGGTTATTACCTTTGCCAGCAAAGGTGGATGGATGTTACGTTTTCACCCCCTACTGTCTGTGAACATGATTTCTCAAAACGTTATGGACGGATTCGGACAAAATTTGGTGGGACAGGTTGGGTGTGTGACAAAGACGAATTGATTAGATTTGGTAAAGATCCAAATTGGGATCCGACCTATCAGTGGGATCCAAAATGTAAACTGTTCAGCCTGGTGGAGGTATGCACTCCACCGAGTGCTGTTCCAATTTCATATATATATATATATATATATATATATATATATATATATATATATATATATATATATATATATATTTATGGATCTGGTCTCAGGGGTAAAGATAGAATAGATTATAATAGCTATTTCAGAGTGCAAGTCACCATACACGTAATGCAATTGATGTAATTAATAAAATAGTGTCCAGTAGTCGTCCGAAACTCTAGTCTTTCCCACCCAAATGGCTGTTTCCAAGGCCCTCTATGAAGAATGCAGCCCAGCTGATGAAATAAGGAATTGAGGCAAGTTCAAACCTTTTTCTTTATTTGACCATCTCTTGGAGGACTCGACATGCCTGAGTGAACAACACATGATTGATTTCCTGCAAAATGTAGCCCCCAACCCAACGCGCTTTTCCATGGATGTACACGAACCCAAGACCACTACGCAGTACTTGTTCACACATGCCAGCACAGGAGTCGTGCGCCGACACGGGTTTTCCAAGGCTAATCCACCCCAAACCAACCTCCTTCAAATTCCCTGCTTTCCTTCCTGAAAGACCCTGAAGTGTCCATCTTGTTTACCCTGTGTACCCCACCCCATCCCTCTCCCTTCCACAGATCTCCTCATGTCGCTGTTCCCCACTGTTTTTTCCTTTCCTCTCCCGCCCCTCTCGTCTCCTGCAACCCTTGTTGTACGTTGTGTGTGTTTGCTCTCATACGAACCTCGACATTGTATCCACATTTTTTTTTTTTTAGCCGAGTTGCGTAGCGAACGCTGGCTCTAAGAGAGCTCCGCGTTGTTCTTCTTCTTCTTGTTCAGACAAAACCTTTCTGGGGGGTGAGAATAGGGAGTGAAGCAGGCAAGGATGCTACATGGAGGTACCTGATGCCCTGAGGCCTCTGATGCCCAAAAGGCACCTGATGCCCTGGAGGCACTTGATGCCCTGGAGGTACCTGATGTCCTGACGGCACCTGATGCCCTGGGGCCACCTGATGCTCTGGAAGCTAGTAGCATAGCAAGGAGATTGACTGGTGGAATGACATGGCTCTTGGACACATTTGTCCTTGTTTTAAGCAAGAAAGCCTATCTCGGTCCACTGTGCCAAATCAGTAGGCAACACAAGGGTCTGAGCATGCTCCGCAAGAACTAATAACCCAGAGAGCGAGAGTTGGTCGATATCTTGCCTCATGGATAAATGCGAGCTACACAACTGCTGCTTTCTGGCATTCTGTCCTTGATGCTGCATTGTTCTTTGGTGGTGCAGCATAGAAGTGGTGGTGCCATGCAGCGCTACAGAGTGTGTCTGTCTGTCTCTCTCACACAATCTCTGGCTGGCGCATGAAGCTGCTGCAAAGAGTCCTCACCGTGTAGCAAACAGCTTGTCACCCTATATGAGTGAGCAAGATTAATCGTTACTCCATCGAGGTGCCGTGGGCTTATTTATTATTCACGAGCAAATACAAGCCGTCGCTTCGCTGACTGTGACAAGAAGGGGGGGGGAGGTGGGGAGAGCAACACCTCACCAAACGTTGCTCTATACTGCAGGAGGAAGGGGGGTGAAGAGGGGGTGGGTGAGAGAGAGACATATAAAGACACACAGACAGATAGCGAGAGAGTGACAGAGGTGTTGGAGGAGTGCTGCATTTTATTAGGAAGTGGGGAGCGAGGAAAGGACAGAGCGAGAGAGGGGTGTGAGGAAGAGAGAGAGAGAAAAAAAAAAAAGACAGGTGAGGGGTGGAGATGGCATTAGCAAAGAATATGTGAGAATTAATGACCAAAAAAAAAAACAACTCATGTCAGAACAGCTGCACACACAACGACACAACAGAGTTTATAATGTAATCTGCTGGCACATCTGCAAAAACTTTGATATTCCAGGTCCAGAAAATTTGTGGGAACAGGATCCAAAGCAATCACTGAAAACATGGAAGTACCACTCACGTACGACCTAATGATCCCATCGGGCGTTAACATCGAAAACAAAGTGTTGCAACCAGATATCATACGTGGGTACCAAAAAACAAAAACAAAGAGAAGGTGACATTGCTAATCTAGGTGTTGATATCAGTGATTTTGGAGTAACGATGCAGAAATCAAGAAAATGACCAAATACCAAGACCTCAAGAATGAAGTGAAAAGATCCTGGAAGCTGAAGAATGCCAAAGTTATACGCGTGATGACGAAGAACCTCATGGGAATGATGAAGAAGAACCTCACAGGGGTATTAAAAACCATCCCTAAGAATATCACGACAAACAGCAGTTGAAAGCCGTCCTGGGCTCAGTAACGATCCTGAAGCGAGCCCTCGGCACGAAACTTTGAAAACAGAAAACTTCACAGCTTGGTCAACTTTTTTATAGGAGTCAGAACTGCCAGCAAGTTCGATTCTGGAGCTTAAATTTTGTAATTCTCCTCAGTTTCAAAAATTCTCGCGGTGATCGCATGTGTGCAAATGAAATAAAGCAATTAACGCCAATGTCTCCGGGCATTGACAGGTACCTAGCGATTGGTCGCTCTGATGAACAGGCATTCCATAATGAGTGAGGAAAGTGTAAAAACCAACTTTATCGTGAAGAAATCATTACGGCCTGTTCAAAGTCAAGGCTGAGCAGGCCAAAAAACATGGCGGCGAGAGACCCCAGTGAGGTGACCTTGAATACGGCTTCAAACCCCATGGAGAGCGGTGACAGAGGATGCGCCTGATGAAGGATATAATTACATAAGGCCGTTAATTATCTTCAAACGGGGTGCTTTAATTAACCTAAACACCCAATCTTCACTCTTGCACTTCCTTGGAGCTTTCTTAGTATGCGTGCAAAGTTTTAGGCTGCTAAGTTTTATGGTTTTGGAGTTATGGAGGAGACACACACACATTGCCTTTTATTAGTATAGATTGGTTACCATCTGGTTTTACCGCATATGTTCCTCCTTATTCGCTGCCCCATTGCAAATAAATCATGCTTGTAAATGAGAACTTTTGTGGTCATCAGGGATCAATTACTCAATAGCACAGAGTATGAGCATATAAACCCGTTAAATTGGATTTGATATTTCCTTGCAAGGAACCTTGGTATTCACCACCTATTCTTTCACAATCCTTCTGATCAACTACAGTGTAGCAAATTAATTTAAGATTTTACTATGGACCATTTATATTGCCAGCATGCTGCGTAAGCGCATGTGCACTATCTGTTGACCCATTGCCTCCTGTTGTTCTGCTCGTCCATGAGTATCGGCAACAGCATGAATTTTTTTAATTAACCTCCGCCATCGAAGATCGGAGGTTACTGTTTTCACCCCTTTCTGTTTGTTTGTTTGTGAACAGTATTACGGAAAAACTCGACGGATTTCGACGAAACTTGGTGGGGGGGGGTTAGATCTGGTCCAAGGATCATGCCATTAGATTTTGGACTTGGTCCAAAGTCCAATATGGCCGCTATGGCGGCCAATTTGAAAAAATATTTGAATTTTTTTTTTTTTGCATTTCTACGTTTCAAGTGATTTCCACTAACACGCCCACCCCCCCAAAAAAAATTTAGAGAAAAAACAATTTGCAAATTTTTTTTCAACCAAATTTCGATTTCACTTTTTTTGCATTTCTACACGTTTTAAGTGATTTCCAACCCCCCCCGCCCCCAAAAAAAAATTTGCAAATTTTTTTTTCAACATTTCGATTTTTTTTTTTGCATTTCTACATGTTACAAGTGATTTCCAACCAAAAAAAAAACATGCCAAAATTATAATTGCGGCTGATTTTGGAACTTCAGGTGGATATACCCACGTAAAATCAATTTCTGTCTCAAGGAATCTAGTAGTTATGACGAATGAATAGAGCATGTAAAAGTTAAAAGTAAAAGGGAAAGTTGCAAACTATAACGCTGTGAGCACTGTTGACGTCAAATTGAATGAATAGGATATCAGGTTCACTTGAGTGACCTAGCAGTATTGGCGGCGGAGGTTTTGCACTCTACCGAGTGCTCCCCCTCTAGTTTTTTTATGTTTCACAACATTTGCCTTCACGAGTCTACTGTAGAGGCTCCTCCACGACACTTAAATCACTGCATTTGTAAGTTTTACACCTTTTCAATCAAAACACATTTTGGAATAAGTCATTCAGGCAATTGAAATCATTCTCACCTCAGTCGAAGAACACGGAAAATAAGAAAAGCTTGCGTTGTTGCTTGGGATTTGCCGGCAGCTCATAACAAACTGGCAAGATTCCTCTGGTGAAGGAACGTCGCTGTACGACACAGGCATCGACACCGTGTGCCACGAATAAGCCATGAGATCTTGCAGGTAGCCCTCCTGCTCGACTTTGCGACGCATTGTCGAATTCCAATGATTCTTGATGGCGTTGTCCGTCCTACGAGACAGCTCACGTAAAAGGTCTGTTGATTGAGGCAGAAGTCATACTGCACAAGTTTCTCAGCTGTAGGTGGTTGAAATGGTGTTCCAAAGACCACCTTTTGCTCTATCAGTCTGTCTCGCTGTCTCACAATAGACTAAAGTTAAAAACTAAAAAAAATTTCAGAGATGTGTAGGAATCTATTTTGTCATTTCTGAATAAGGAGTATGTTTTCGCCTCATTTAAGATTGTGCCAGTCAATTCTGCATCCTCGAATGTGGAACACAGAAACCTCGCATTATTTACATTTTATTGAATCGATCACTTCTTTAACACAAACAGCCAATAATTAAAAAAATTAAAAACTAGAACGGCACTCTTCGACGTCACCCGAAATGCCTCAGTCCACATTATTACATCATTGTACCAAATTTGATTTAAATACCTTCAGCTGTTTTGAATCATTACATTTTTACTCAACATGACCTCTGACCTTTTGATGCAAAAATCTATTGAGTTCATCTTTACATCATTGTACATATTTCTATCAAGTTTGGTCAAAATCCAATTACTGGTTCACAAGTTGGCACAGTAACAGAATTTTAACCTAACATGACCTCTGACCTCTTGATTCCAAAAATCTAACCAATTCATCTTTGCAACGTTACACATACTTGAACCAAGTCTGACTTGGATCCCTTCAGCTGTTCTTAAATTATCACAAGAACGAAAACATATCACGGATGGACACACAGAGAGACGAAGACAGACGACACAAAAACATAATGCCGACACCGACTGTCGGGGTTGCATAAAAAACTGCAAAAAAGTCTATTATAAAGAAAGACTTTCATAACGGTATATATTTGTAGGTTTGGTTTGTACGCTCACCGCCCTGGAAGCAGTTTGGCAATCTCAGCCCACCGATTCCCAAGCCGTTTGTGTGCCTCAAAGATCACGCGGTCCTCCTCTTCGGTCCATGATGTCTTCTTCACCTCCGGGTTGAGGTGATTGTGCCACCGCTCACGACACTGCTTTCCTATGCGGCCCTTCAGGTGCTTAGCGATAAGCGACCAGCGCTTCGGCCCGTACTTGTGCACCAGCTCGACTACCTGTTGTGGCCAAAAATGGATCGGTCGAGGAATAATGACATCTTCACAATTTATCAGAAAGAAATAAAGAATTTAAAAGAATTTTTTTTTTGAAGCCCCCATTCTTCCATTTTTTTTCTTTTTGTCTTTCTTAAGTACAACTTTCTAAAGTGCCGTCACATTTCAGGATATGAATGCGAGCCGGGACGATATTTATTGTGAATGGGGTTTGACTGACAAAAGTTGTGGATATACCTTTTGGTCCTCTTCTTTTGTCCATGGACCCTTGACTAGCTCAGGGTTTAGGACTTTCTGCCAACGCTGGAGGCAGTGGAGGTCTGTTCGGTTCTGCAACAAAAACCACAAAAACCACCATGTGCCCGATTAGACCAAAACACGAGCAAGCAGTCACGGGGTTAATGCAACGTACGGCCGACAGCAAGTAGAGTGGCCTCACCGTGAAAAACGTCGAAATGACCTTCCAGTTGTCTCGCCCGTGTTTGGCCACGAGCTTCTTGAGCTTCTCATCCTGTACAAGTTGAGTTTAAAAAAAAAAAATTCAATGCTCATGACATGCTGCAAACTCAGAGAATAACACATTCACATCGCACTGAATTCCAAACATTTTCCAGCAACTACCGTTTTAGAAAATGACAAATTGAAAGCATTCCAGTCGGCGATAGGTACGACCACCCAATCACATGTGCAACACAATTATCTGTACGATTCAAGATGTGGAGGTGGGCTGTATGGGAAGGAGTGGAGGGTTCTTATTGAGAGATAGCCGGCTCATATACAAGGATCTGAAACGATATCTCAAATGTAACACAAATGCCTTTGAGATGTCTGCTGGATTCCCAACCTAGCTTTAAACTGTCATCCTGGTGCTTCACAGGTAGGTTGTTGCACCCAAGAGCACAAAGTCATTCAGAAGGAAAAAAATAATAATAATAATCAACTGGCCGTTCTGTCTGCCAAACCATTACAGATCCCACTGTAACTTTTTTAAAAAGGTAAGCCATTGTGTACTGTTATCCTGGCCAAATCCTACATTCCTGCTCCAATTTACAAGCGCATGTACCTCTGTGGCATGGCTGTGCTTCAATACCGATTCAACCACTGGATTGAACTTTCTATTGGATCCTGGTCAAAAAAAAAGTGCATTCTCCAGATCGACGACGTGCAAGGGGAAATATTTCAACACAAGAAAAGACCAATTTCAAATTTGACAGAGCTACCCCTTCAATGATAACATCCGAACAAAAGTCAGTCCATTGGCAGAAAGCTTCGGCATTTGTTTCATCTTTGAGTGAGATCAAGGAATTTGGGATGGACCAACAACACGTGAAACCATTGGTAGCCTGGACAAGAATCATACAGGATTTATGGGGGTGTTCTTCCATCCAAGGAAATGGAATGGGTGCACTCTGCCCCCTCCCAGCCCAACAACTTTCGTTTTTTCTACTCGCAAAAAAGGTCCAATTCCACACGAGACCGCCACCGGTGCAGCCGTGCATTCTTGACGTTATATCAGATGAGAGGTTTCCTCACTTGGACGCCAGGTGTACGTTCATTAAAAGGTTATGCAGATAACGTTGTTGGACGTAGACGCAGACGCAGACCGTTCATTTTTCACCGTCAGACTTCAAAGAGATATTTACAAGCATTCCACACAACCCCTCTCCATCGCCCAATGCGGTCGTGAGAGCACCTGGGTTTTGTGTGGTTCCAAAAGAAAAAGGGCAGGTCATGTTGCACGGGATAACCATCTGAATTTTATTCCATTTTACTGCATCGGCAATCCAGAGTTGCATTTCTTTCACTTCGTTTGTTTTGTTTAAACGTCTCTTTGGGATACCCATTCACATTCAAACTACTGGTTCTCACAGTGTCACCACCTTTCTCATCTCATAGATCAAAGGAAATAGCGATTATAAATTATGCTTCGGTGCATTGCAGAAGACTAAACGCGTCAAAAACAAAGAACCCCCGTGCAGGGGTAGCAAGGCCGTGAAACAATGTGCCTACTTCGTCACGACTCCATCGGGACTTGCAGGTCCTGCGCTGATCCCTGCTACGTCGCTGCTCGTAATCGTGATCATCTTGTGCCTCAAAATCCTCTTCATCTTCCTCGCTGCTGCATGTGCTATACGAAGGACGCAAGGCATTATTCAGCACAACGATACGACACACAATGGGGGGAAAAAAAGATGTAAAAACAGCCGGAGTAGCCAGATCCCCTGGTACATCTGCAGCACATCATTGATAAATCTGAGGTATCGATGGAAATTAATGTGATCGCGGAGGTGTTTGGGGGGTTTTGTAAATATCACACCGCACACCTGAAGTCACCGCCAGCCCCAGGCGAAGAGTCTGGCGTCGCTGCCTCAGGCAAGATCGAGAAGCTAAGGGACACGTGCTGCGACCAGCTGGAAGCACCAGCCGAACCACCCACACTCCCCCCCCCCAACCCCCAATTGACACACTCCCAGACATGTCAATTGAGCACGTGTCAACTGATGGAGCTAAGCCACAGTCGTGCCGAGACTTAAACAATCGAAGACATACGTGGCGCTCGGCCGAGGGAGAACGTCCTTACGTCCTGAACTAGGCGCCCCAATAACTCGGACCTAAGGAGTGAATGTTTGGGGCTAAAACGACCCGGTCAAACCAGCAACGGCCTTTGGCCAAATCCTTCAGTTGAGCATCACCCAGGGTTATTCAGCAAATGTGACTCGATCCATATTTACACTTTATTTACTTGAATTACGCGAATGTTTTCTTCCATTGGAGTCGGGACGACAGCAATCCTGTTAAATCCCTTCAGACCATCCAGCCGCAGGACAGAGAAGTTTAAAACCCGTTCATAAACACCAAAAAGATGGCTATCTGAAAACAGTAACCAAAACCAAACACGCAAATGAAACCTCAAGCACGTGTTCGAACATTCCATCCAGTCATACTGTTCGTCTGCAACCGGACGAGTTCCCACGGGCCTGATGGAAACGTAGCAAAGTAGAACGGCTACCGACGCGTTCTATCAAATAGTACAGACAAACACCACCAGACAGGGTGGAACTGAATCAAAGTCTGTGTCAAGGCCGTACTGTAACTTACAGCACATTGTGGGGGAATGGGACACGATCATACACCGGCTTGTACTGTACTGGGGTTTAACGGTACAGTATGGGGGAACGGGACATGATCAACCTTGATCATACCTAGTACTGTACTGGGGTTTAACGGTACAGTATGGGGGAATGGGACATGATCAACCTTGATCATACCTAGTACTGTACTGGGGTTTAACGGTACAGTATGGGGGAACGGGACATGATCAACCTTGATCATACCTAGTACTGTACTCTGGTTTAACGGTACAGTATGGGGGAATGGGACATGATCAACCTTGATCATACCTAGTACTGTACTGGGGTTTAACGGTACAGTATGGGGGAATGGGACATGATCAACCTTGATCATACCTAGTACTGTACTCTGGTTTAACGGTACAGTATGGGGGAATGGGACATGATCAACCTTGATCATACCTAGTACTGTACTCTGGTTTAACGGTACAGTATGGGGGAATGGGACATGATCAACCTTGATCATACCTAGTACTGTACTCTGGTTTAACGGTACAGTATGGGGGAATGGGACATGATCAACCTTGATCATACCTAGTACTGTACTGGGGTTTAACGGTACAGTATGGGGGAACGGGACATGATCAACCTTGATCATACCTAGTACTGTACTCTGGTTTAACGGTACAGTATGGGGGAATGGGACATGATCAACCTTGATCATACCTAGTACTGTACTGGGGTTTAACGGTACAGTATGGGGGAATGGGACATGATCAACCTTGATCATACCTAGTACTGTACTCTGGTTTAACGGTACAGTATGGGGGAATGGGACATGATCAACCTTGATCATACCTAGTACTGTACTCTGGTTTAACGGTACAGTATGGGGGAATGGGACATGATCAACCTTGATCATACCTAGTACTGTACTGGGGTTTAACGGTACAGTATGGGGGAATGGGACATGATCAACCTTGATCATACCTAGTACTGTACTGGGGTTTAACGGTACAGTATGGGGGAACGGGACATGATCAACCTTGATCATACCTAGTACTGTACTCTGGTTTAACGGTACAGTATGGGGGAATGGGACATGATCAACCTTGATCATACCTAGTACTGTACTGGGGTTTAACGGTACAGTATGGGGGAATGGGACATGATCAACCTTGATCATACCTAGTACTGTACTGGGGTTTAACGGTACAGTATGGGGGAATGGGACATGATCAACCTTGATCATACCTAGTACTGTACTGGGGTTTAACGGTACAGTATGGGGGAATGGGACATGATCAACCTTGATCATACCTAGTACTGTACTGGGGTTTAACAGTACAGTATGGGGGAACGGGACATGATCATACCCAGTACTGTACTGGGGTTTAACGGTACAGTATGGGGGAACAGGACATGATCAACTTTGATCATACCTAGTACTGTACTCGGGTTTAACAGTACAGTATGGGGGAATGGGACATGATCAACCTTGATCATACCTCGTACTGTACTGGGGTTTAACGGTACAGTAACGGTTTTTCACACACAACTCATGGGGTAACGGGACATGATCATACCTAGTACTGTACTGGGGTTTAACGGTACAGTATGGGGGAACGGGACATGATCATACCCAGTACTGTACTGGGGTTTAACGGAACAGTATGGGGGAACAGGACATGATCAACCTTGATCATACCTAGTATATTGTACTGGGGTTTAACCGTACAGTATGGGGGAACGAGACATCACATACTGTACTATACTTGGGGCAAACACCACATGGGGTAATGAGACATCACATACTGTAATATACTTGGGGTAAACACCACATGGGGTAATGAGACATCACATACTGTAATATACTTGGGGTAAACACCACATGGGGTAATGAGACATCACATACTGTACTATACTTGGGGTAAACATCACATGGGGTAACGAGACATCACATACTGTACTATACTTGGGGTAAACACCATATGGAGTAACGAGACATCACATACTGTACTATACTTGGGGTAAACACCATATGGGGTAATGAGACATCACATACTGTAATATACTTGGGTAAACACCATATGAGGTAACGAGACATCACATACTGTACTATACTTGGGGTAAACACCACATGGGGTAATGAGACATCACATACTGTAATATACTTGGGGTAACGAGACATCACATACTGTAATATACTTGGGGTAACGAGACATCACATACTGTAATATACTTGGGGTAACGAGACATCACATACTGTACTATACTTGGGGTAAACACCACATGGGGTAATGAGACATCACATACTGTAATATACTTGGGGTAAACACCACATGGGGTAACGAGACATCACATACTGTACTATACTTGGGGTAAACACCACATGGGGTAATGAGACATCACATACTGTAATATACTTGGGGTAAACACCACATGGGGTAACGAGACATCACATACTGTACTATACTTGGGGTAAACACCACATGGGGTAATGAGACATCACATACTGTAATATACTTGGGGTAAACACCATATGGGGTAACAAGACATCACATACTGTACTATACTTGGGGTAAACACCATATGGGGTAACGAGACATCATATACTGTACTGTACTTGGGGTAAACACCACATGGGGTAATGAGACATCACATACTGTAATATACTTGGGGTAAACACCACATGGGGTAACGAGACATCACATACTGTACTATACTTGGGGTAAACACCACATTATGGGGGAACAGGACATCACATACTGTACTATACTTGGGGTTAAACCGTGCAGGATGGGGGACACAAGACATCATTAACCATGGTCCATGATCATACCCGTTACTGTACTAAAGAGCACAGTATGGCGGAAAGGGACACGATCGATCGCACCCTGTAGTACGTACACACGACAAGTTGCGGTGCCCCCTTACCAGGCGGTGGAATAAAGCTGTTGTTGGTGAAAGACAGACAGGTCGCCGACAGGTTCACCCGCTCGCATAGTTTACATGTAGTAGTAGTTTTTACCACTTGGTCCCGTCCCGGGTTGGGGGGGAAATCACACCCCGACCACGTGCACACGTTACACCGCGATGTGTCCAAGTACGGAACATCCGGGACAGACTACATGGGGTAGTCGTGTCCGCAGGAGAGTGTTCGCAACTCCATTTAGTTTGAAGTGGACAACGGGAACATAGACAAACGGCGAGGAGGGAGCGAGCGAGCTGCCCGGTGATGGACTCGGACACGGCCCGACACGGCCGGGGGAATCACTGACTCAGTCCGTTGAGTCACGATGTGTGCGAGTTCCGGACCCAATGGGTCCATTCGCCGTGACGTTAAAACTCCCAACCCG
>NC_140965.1:97239489-97306989 GCF_056783735.1 Eptatretus burgeri | reverse complement strand
GCTGTCTTGAACACCTGGAGGGAAGAATGAAATTGAAGAGAATATGGAAGCTGGTTCCACAGGTAGGAAGAAAATGAGGAACGAATGAGTGTAGGTGAGCAGTGATTCTGGGTTTTGACCTTGTAAGGCCTTGTAAGTTTTCACGGCGTCAAGCTGAGCAGGGTGTGAGGCAGGTGAGCCAGCTCAGAAGGGAGAGCAGTATTCCATCTGGCTGCAGATTGAGGCCTTTTAGGTGGATAAGAGTTCAGGTGTACCAAGGAAGGACTTTGCATGATGGAGAATGCCAAGTCGTCGATTGGCTTTGGAGGCCAAATTTGAAATGTTGTTTGCCCAAGAAAGATCATGGCTGATAGTGAGCACGAGAGATTGTATCAAAAGTACGAGATGCATCAGGAGGGACGGCCCCGATCTCATGTCTGACATTGAGAGCCCGCTCCCACCATATTTGGTGTGAAATGATGAACATGGGTAGGTTTGTGAAAGTGATCCATCCCTTTGTTGGTTTTGACATGTCCCTTTAATCTGAGAAATCAAATGATAAATTTGATGACTGGTCTTGCTCTTTGTTTTTTTTTGATGATGACTCCATATTGATGACATGGAGTCATGATTTTATGACACTCAGCTCACATGGAGTGTTCATGACATGGAGTCATTTGATGACTCCATGCTTTTGACGCTCAGCTGTGGGATTATATTTTGGGTGCTGTTCGTCTGTTCGTCTGTTCGTCTGTCCGTCTGTCCGTCTGTCCGTCTGTCCCTATGTTGATCTCTGTAAAGCGTTCGATTCAGTGAATCGGGATGTTCTCTGGAGGATTCTTGGTCTTCGTGGGGTGCCACCAAAACTGATCGATCTGATGTCTGAACTCTACTCTGGTACTGAGAGTGCTGTGAAGTGTGGTGTACCATCTCTGACTTATTCCAGTTGTTACTGGAGTTCGTCAGGGGTGTGTACTGGCCCCCCACACTTTTCAGCGCTTGTATGGACTGGATTTTAAGGAGGATGTCGGAGAGATCAAGTTGCGGTGCATCGTTTGGCAATGTCAAGATCTCGGACCTTGATTTTGCAGACGATGCAGTCATCTTTGCGGAGACTTTAGACATCCTCTTGGGGGCCCTCAAGGTGCTGAATGAGGAGTCGGAGCCGTTGGGATTACGGGTTTCTTGGGTCAAAACTAAGATCCAGGCTTTCGGTGACATCTTGGATGCTGCTGTCCTGTCTGTGTCTGTTTGTGGTGAGGATGTTGAGGTCGTGGAAAGATTCACTTACCTTGGCAGTGATATTCATGTCTCTGCTGGCTGCGAGTCAGAGGTAATAGACGTCTGGGTCGGGCCTGGGGAGTCATGGATTCACTGGATCATGGGGTGTGGAACTGCCGGTACCTGTGCGGGAGGACGAAAGTCCGAGTCTTCAGGTCCTTGGTACTTCCAGTCTTGCTCTATGGGTGCGAGACTTAGACTCTGACCAAGGATCTGAGACGGAGACTTAATTCCTTTGGTACCTGGTCTCTTCGGAGAATCCTCAGCTATCGCTGGTCGGATTTTGTGTCCAACGAGCGGTTGCTGAGAGAGACTCGGATGAGATTTGTTACCTGCATAGTCCGTGAGCGTCAGTTGCGGCTGTATGGACATGTGGCTCATTTTCCTGACGCTGATCCTGCTCACCAGATTCTCTCAGCGAGGGAGTCTCATGAGTGGAGGAGGCCAGTGGGCTGACCACGTGCCTCATGGTTGCAGCACGTTGACCATCATCTCAAGGAGATGGGGATGGGCCTGGCATCTGCCTGGGGGATGGCCAGACGGAGGCCCCAGAAGTACCGGCGGAAAGTGGACGCAGCGACGCGCTGTTCTGGCACGTGCTCCCATACCTGACCTGACCTGACCTTTGGGTTTTACGGAATGAAGCGTTTTACGGTGGCCGGAGTGCAAGTCCTGCCACCAACCTCCTGTGATGAGGCTGTTGGAGAAAAGGAATATAGTTAAGGGGATTTGTGTTTGTACCTTGTTAATGTAATGCTGTGATGTTGCTCAATTTCCAATTTGCCATGTGGACATCAGAGACCAGTCCTAAAGTGTGTATAATAAATTAAAAAAGGCAAATCGCGAGTATAGAAGCAGGTCACACTTTATGGCCCGCAAATCGTGAATCCACGAATAGCAGGGTTCGACAGTGTTTGAAAAGAGATTGAACACTGCACTCCCTCTCTCGTGGGCATTTCGACAAACTAGTTTAAAAAGCAATCCTGCACGAGATCGAGAAAATCCTCTGCTCATTCCACGTTCCTGGACCCAATCTATTCCTGACAAATTAAAATCACCAATAAGCAACACTCATCCCTTACCGCGGCCCTTCTGAGTTTATCATGAAACTTTCTTTCATGCTCTTCCCTCACACCAGGAGCCTATAAAATCATGCTCCAACTACCTTACTACCTCCAAAAACACAGAATTCTCTGTTAATTCCCTCCTTAATGTCATCCCTTTCTCTCGATACAATACTATCTTTTACCCAGATTGCTTCACCTAGATACACCTTTTAGAATTCGAGTTTTGTCCTCCAATTACTCTCCTAATTAAACCATGTCTCACCAATTAATGATATACTCCTTGCTTTAAAAAAAAAATTCTAATTGTGCTTCAAGCTCCTCAGTGTTGTTTTAACTCTTCGTGTTGGTGGAGAATATTTTTATGATTCTGCTGACAAAGTCGCCGGAGTTATTGCGTTTCAGGATATCCATCCGGCTGTCTGTCCATCCATCCATCCATCCGTCCATCCGTGATAGGTTTTCATTGCCACGATAATTTAAGAACGGCTGAAGGGATCCAAGTCAAACTTGGTACAAGTAAGTATAATAATGTATTACATAAATTTATTAGATTATTTGGTCAAGAGAGTTCATAGGTCATGTCAGGTAAAAATGTGATATTTGGGAACAGCTAAAGGGATTGAAATCAAACTTGGTACAAGCATATATAATGTAATAATGTGGGCAAAGGCATATCTGTCGACGTCGAAGAATGCCGTTTTAATTTACCTTTCCCTTCCTTTAATTTTTTTATGGCCTGCCCGTGACAATCAAGCTTTCAGTTGCAGTTCCTCCCTATTTTAGCCTCTACATCATCCTCTCACATAAATAGCATCAATTCCCACTCTGCTCATAAATTATATTCCTTCTTTTCTTGCAAGTGCAGTGTATTTGAAAATATTCCTTCACATCCCTTTGCTCTGTCAGCTATGAAATATCCTGCACATATTTTTCAAATCCTCAGAGTAAACTTTGTGTACATTTGCTCCGACGTGCATCACAGCCAAAGTTTTGTTGCCACGACCCAGCCTGATGTCGCGTCTACGATCCTTCCTGCAGAAATATCCCAACCCTTCCCCCTGCCTGCACATGCTTCATTCAACTTTTCTGCTGCCACTCCTGTGTCGACTTTCGACTTCTTCCATAAACTTGAGCGACTTATCGAAAATTTTCACAATCTTACCTCGTGCAAAGTAGCCACCCGTTCCTTCGACCTATCAATAGCAATCGTTGGGTGTGCCATTTCCACACACTTCCTACAGCAAAGACCTCCAGGTACCTCATGAGAAATGTTTGATGGTGGAACCCTCTGTTCCACTATCAAACATTTCTCTCAGTTGATAATCTTCCTGTATTCCTCTTGGAACTCTATCGACTCTCACTGTTGTTGGCTCATTTCACAATGATTTCTGAACTACATGTCGTTACCTGTACTACCCTGATCCGAGGATGTAAAAAAATTTATACGCATCGCCTCAACTTGCCGGTAAAATGACTAGGCCTCAGAACACTCATCTGTATTAAAGCAACACAATTCCCCAAGAACCTGCTACTAAACACCACTGCAAGCGTAAGCAGTATCCAATACGACAACCAGTACACAAAATTGAGAGAGCAAATTATTTTTTAAAAATAATAACTTATCACTTCTGCCGAGAGGAAATCAAATACACCAGCCTTGCATTTCACGAATCAAAGCATTTTCACAAGACAAAATAAAAGGTTGAATTTTTTTTATTTATTGGTCATCACATTTTCACAAAAGGAAAGTTGGCAGTTTAAGAACTCGACACCAAGTGAAATTTAAATACGGCATTACAGTTCCATAAAAGGCATTTGTTTAAAAAACAAATCGCCACTTTCAAAATCACAAAAGGGATTCGTAAAGTCTAAAATAGATGTTTACACACGATGGAACAAATTCAACTGAAAATAGATGTTCGAATGTGTTAAGAATCCTTGTAATACAATAAAAATGGTACGACTGTTCACAGTAGATCATTCTGCAAATAAAAACAAAAAACAAAAAATTAGCCACAAAACCTTGCAATATAAATACAGATCAAAGCAAATTTTGTCTCAACTTGGTATCGCCAACTGCAGTTTGAAAAATTCCCGTTTCAACAAGGCAACTTTCCTCAGGCAAGAACGTTTAAAGCAATTGTGGGGTCGGAGGGTCGGAGGAGGCCACAAGCGATCTAAAATCAGGATGCTGAAGCACAAGACCTTTACTTCTCACCGCAGACCACAGCTTGGTGGTTCCAGCAGTCCTCACTCACCTTGTGTTGTCCTTCACTCCTACAGTCTACTCTCCAGACCTCACATGGCCCAAACACTCATCGGGTAACCCATTTTTTTTCTCAGCCTTCACAAATCCAATCTTATTTCCTCCCTCTTTTCCATTCCCCTTTTGTCTGATGTATGTTATTACCTTCCTGAGTCCTCCTCCTTTCCCCTACATCCCAACTTTCAATGTCGTAGCACTCCACCTTCCCATGCCTGTGGACAACGTCTTCTCCACCAAATGACGATACCTCTCTCAAACTGTAGCAGTTTATCAACACAGATGTAGTCCATGTGTTTGTGCCCTGTACTCATCACCCATTTGTATAATCTACCAGCTGCCTTTGATTGTCAAGCTCTTCCTTGACACGAACCTCCGTAATAAAGCCATTTTGAGACAAATGAGCAGAAATCTGCCAAGTGGGAGATATCTTGCATGTATGTGTCATTATCAATTTTGATTAATTTATTATTATTATTTTAAAACACGACTGACAATGAAAAACAAAACTGCTGCTTTGACTTTGTGTAGCTTGTATGCAAACTTGTAAACTGCGTTATGTGACCTGGCATACACGTCGCGTGAAAATGAATGCAAGTTCCACTTTGTCAGTGTTACAATAAATATGACGAGTCTTAAGTTTGGACAGAATTGACCGATTTGGAACACAATTGGAACCTTTGGACATGCTAAGGGAATTCCACTCTGAAATCACCAATGTTTGCCATCACAGCATCAAAAATGTCAAATTCATAATTACTAGCAGATACCCGTCTACCATGGGTATGGGGGACAGGACGGATCACAATACTCGGTTACGGTAGTTTCTTTGGATGTTTTGCGCCGCATTCAACGGCTCAGTTCATATTGGTGGCGTGTCTGGGTGCCCATGGTAGCGTTTGAGACCGGTCGCTTTAGATTGTTGGCCTTGACACATCGTGCCGGATGAGTAACACGAACGATTTGACATATTCATCGTTTCTATGTTACCTCCATCAACAGATGAACAACATGGCAGGATAAAAGTCTAAAATGCTGAGTTGAACAAACGTCCTGAACTCATTGACTTCGTCAAGTAAAGCACGTCGTCTGGGACCCGGCCGTCGGTTTACCGCCGAATGCTGCTGATTGTGACGTCATCGATTCCCTCTTTGAAAATTCTATCTATATTCGATTTTTTTGAATCCGCTATCATCTGCATAAATACATGGAACACAAAATGCAAAAATTTCGGAAGTATGATAGAACAGAATATGTTCGGAGAAAAGTGTTAGAAGTTCCAGGCTTACGCTCATTATACTATTATATTATGATGTCGTGTACAGACCTTTTTTGCCGCAGCTTCAGATGCCTTTCTTCTTACGTTTTCGTTTTTTCTAAGAGGAGGGGAAATAATACATCACACATCCTTACTAGCTTTGTGCTCGGAGGATACAGAAAACTAAAAACTTCCAATAAACAAATCTTAAAACAAAAACGAAGCCACCTCAACCTCCATTCTAAATCATCAATATTTTGAATATCCTCCAGGTAGCTTGCTCAAATTATGAAAATTGTGGAGAATTCACAAGTCACTTCCAAAGATAATTTATTTTGAGGTAGTCATCAAATTATACACAAAGGTGGGGGTGGTGGCAGGGGTGATGGGGAAAGCGAGACAACAAAGCAAAAGAAAACAAAAACAAACAAACAAGAAAGATGTCGTGCATAGCACGGTACTTGTGAAATCCAAATAAACAACAGTTGCCATGGAAACAGCAATTTGATAATTTGACCTAACAACTGTTTTACATGATGGAATGTCATGCATAATAAATTTGGCCGACATTTTCTAATTGCGGATGAGCAGAATAACGGTGGAGGAAATAAAAACTCACGTTTTTCTTTCGAGGCAAAACATCACGAGTCTTGGCATTATCTGCAAAACATGGTTATTTTGCTATTGTCAATACTAGGGTCCTCAAATTGAAGCATTTTACAAATCTGTTTTTGTCCCCCACTCCTCCGACAAGGTTGGAGAAGGGGGACATTAAAATGAGCTCCGTCCGTTCATCCGTCCATGTATGCGATGTTTCAAAATCCGTTGAACATTTAGCTTTCACAGTGCATTTATCTATTCCTTATCACATCATCTCAACCTGATTAGATCACAACATTGATTAGCTGAATTATGTTGTTGTGGCAACCATCTAGGTATCTTGGCTTGTGTACACGCTATTTAAAAAAAATCAAAAAATAAAGTTGAACATTTAGCTTTCAGATGACAGATCGATTCCTCATACCACCCAAAAGGTAGTGGACCTAGAGTATCAGCTCCTTGTTCAGGAACTGCAGATGCCATATACGAGTCGTGCTGAGCACAGGAATGCATTGACACAAGGAAGTTTGACACAGGTAGCTGTTTGGCCCATCGTGCCTGCATCACATCAGCACTGCATTTTAAACATTTCGTTTTTAGGGCTTTAAAAGGATTTTCGGGTTTTAGGGAGAGAGATTTAAAATTTTTGAGAAAAATGAGAAGGGGATAACTGAGATAGGAAACAAAAGGGAAAGGAGGTGTTAGATTAGTCATATGGGACTGGGAGGGAGTTAAATCTGCCTTTTGTGTACGTAATATGTGGATGGCCCCTGAGAGCATACCACTTTAAAGCAAAAATGGATTTAAGAAAACAACAACAAACATTGGAGCTCAAAATGGACTTCAATTAAATCCTTGTATTTCAGCAATTGACAGCACAATTATAGTTTTCAGTAAAACCTTCCATTATTTACAGTAACAATTACGACTGGCATATAAACAGCCTTTTTACAGCCATTTTTCCCTGCTGAGCAGGGGTTAGCTTTTTGCGGGCTCCATGCAATCATGGTTCCCTTCTTGAGGAGTTTTTTTATGGCCGGATGCCCTTCCTGACGCCAACCCTGGTCGCCTCTTACGATACACAGGGATATGGTACACCTATTATAACCGGGTCATACACCGGGACCAGTACACTGGTACTCATTTCGCCGACCTCGGAAGGATGACAGGTTGAGTCAACCCCCTGGTGTTAATTCAGTGGAAAACGGGGCTTGAACTCAGGACCCTAGGATCCCAAGCCAGCCACCCTAACCACTAAGCCAACACCAGGCTATTACAATTGGCATATCTGGGTGTAAAATTAATGCACAAATGGCACAAGTCATTAGCACTTTCTTACTCTGGGAAAAATAGGACAATCCCTTCAACTCCAACTTAAATCAGGTTTACCCTTCTCCGCATCCTGTTCCCACTCAGAAAATTTGATCTCTGGCGACTCGCAGTCAGGGAATGCGCTGTCCTGGAGCTTTGCCGGTTTGGGCTGCTTGCCCAAAAACCCACCGGCAGTTGCTCCATGTAAGCCACTGTCAAAAACCGCACAGAGACCAAACTGGCAGTCACTTATCTGAAGACCTAAGATGTCAAAGTGACACAAAGACTCCAAGAAATGTAACAAGTGGTTCAATGAGCTGGGTAATCTGACAGTCTATTGAAATGTTCTGCTGATTAGATGATTAGATGGTGAAATTAATCCGTTTGGTGCCACACTTGTACTGGTGCAGGGTGGTCATACCTGTCATTGTTGCCAAGGAATGGCTCCTTGGGCAGGTGTCTCTTCTGAAAGATCGGGACCATTTTCGCTCTGGGAATGACAATGCAAAGTGGAAAATTGGCATAGCATACATCGATAACCTCTCCACAGATATCACGGATGTGCTTGTATTTTAATCAGACAAAGCAGTGACAATTGAGCTTCTTTCTTTTTTTAATGGGGGTAGACACCACTGCCTGTGGTTAAATGCAAACAATTGAAATAAAATTTTTAACTGATAATTATCAAAGCCATCGATTCAAACCCCAGCCGAGTCATATGAAAGACTTAAGAATGGTTCATGCCGCTTCCTTGCTTGATGTTCAGCATTTAAAAGGTTAAGAGTTGGTATCCTGAGTGCCCCGGAGACGGCACTTCCCCAAAGGTCAGTGGCTTTGTTTCATCCAATAGGTGTGTGTGTGTGTGTGTGTGTGTGTGTGTGTGTGTGTGTGTGTGTGTGTGTGTGTGTGTGTGTGTGTGTGTCGGCTACATTACGAACCTTAGATTGTTCAAGAAAAAAAGGCCTCCAAACAAAAGTGTTAACACCAAAACATCAGTGGGGACATTACCTTCAGTGACTAACTATAGTCGATCAATGTCAAGGCAAAACAGGCAGAAATCAGCCGATTGTCACAGTCAGGGTGCGGCGTGTCACATAACTCAAGGCAAATGTGTGTACGATTTAGGATTGGTATGTGTGCCTTTCAAACCACACACCACCAAACCACACACCTCTGGTTCGAAGAAGTGGACTCTGCTCAATTCATGCATTCTAAAAATGTCCTGCTGATTGTTAAAAGTTTTGAAAGTCTTTCAAATCAATGGAGGACATTATACCGACAGTACATATTTGACGAGCCAGAAAAAAAAAACTCCAAACTGAGCAAAGAGGAAAAGGAAAATTTCAAACGCACGTGCAGATTTCCTGCGTGTCATCCTTGGCACTTGAACCATCGGAGGGTGGCACAACCCCTCTGGCCTGCTCCTTCACAGTGCATTGCTTCTGGTCTTCGTTACTGCTTGGTCGTGTCTCCTCGATCCTGTGGAGGATAATTAAACATCTCATTACTTCACAGGAGGTGAAGTCTGGGCTTCAATGAGGAAAAAACGAAATCCATTCAAAAGGATTTTTTTTTATGGAATACCACAAAAATAAACAAACAAATAAATAAATAAATAGCTGCTACTGGAAAAAAATTCTGAAAAATTGGTTTCATTTTTATTTCCTTGTACATTGCGAGAACCATTCCACGGTGAACAAAAATGGCTATTGACTCAATAAAACCAGTCACACAGAGTTTGATAATTAAACTCTTATTACCTCCAACACCGAAAGTGGACAGAGGTTATGATTCACGTCCGTCTGTCTGTGAGCAGGGTATCTCAAAAGGTTGTGGGCAGATTGAGACATAATTTGGTGCAGAGGTTGGGTGTGTGACAAGGACGAATTGATTGTATTTTGGTGAAGATCCGGATCCGGCGAGTTTGTAAGATAAAAATGTAAGAGATTCTTCACCATTGAGAGATGGGACCAAAAACAATATACAGCATGATACTTCAAAAAGAGTTATGACAAAACTTGGTGCTCGAGTTGGTTAGGTGAGAATAACGAGCCGATTTGGATTCGATTTTGGTTCAGGTCCGGATCCAGATCCGGCCTATCAGTGGGATACAAAACATAGACTGATTGGCCTGGCGGAGGTAGGCTAGTCCCTCTTTGCCCATCTACTCCACCTAGAGTATTAATTATTATGGGTCTTAGAAGAAAGCTCAAGGGATTAAAAAGGAAAGAGAAGTTGGACAAAATCTCCCCCGATGAGGCTTTCCTGGCTCCAACTAAATTAGTTTCTTTTGATTACAAAATTGTACAATATCAGTTATATTTAAGCACCAAATATACAACACACAATTAAACTTTCTACATCACCTTGGCATGGTGCTGACGGCTCCACCAGTCCGACCCCAAATGAAAGGCTTCCGTTTGGATTCATCTATATCTGTTGGGTGGGGAATGAAAGAAAGTAAGAATGGAGGGAAAAGGTGGGAAAGGTGGAGGAGGTGGAAAAAAAAATCAATACAAAAGCTAAATCCCCAAAGGGTTTTTATTCGGAAACAATGAAACGGAAGACCAAGAAGGAACCAGAAAAAGTAAAGAGCAAAGATGGAGTCATCAGGAGGAACCGGGACAGGATTCGGGTTTCAGCCGCTTCCGAACTACCCTCAAACCCATCCAGGCAGACAGCCAAGTGGGTCTTACAGAAAAAAATTTCTGCAAGAATTCACTTCTCCTTAGAGAGATAGACAAAGAAAGAAAGGAACAGAGAGATGAAAGAGAAGAAAAAGCAAGAATTAGAATGAATAAAGAGAATTATTCACAAAGATAAAAAGTAGAAAGAAATGTGAAAGGAACAAAGAACAAAGATGTCGGGAAGAACCCGAACAGATAGATTTCAGCAGTTACTCCACAGGCTCAAACACAGCAACATGTACGAGCGACCAGAGGTCCAAGAAGAAATTCTTGCTTTCTTTAACAACCTTGACTACTTCCACCTTCCTGTGGGGTGAGCTGGAGGAAGTTTTTGGATCAAGCCTTTCACGAACCGGCCTCGACCGAGTATGAATTTGTAATTTGTTTCGGGTACCGGCGATAGGTCACCACCTCTTCACGAAGGACACCGTGGGATCTTTAATGTCCACCAACTAATGTCGGCAGCCAGGACATGTAATTTAAAGACCATCCAAGGGATGGCACCACACATTGATGAATAACCCTGCCTGTGAAACACCAGAGTGGCTGTTCATAGCCGGCTTGAGATGACAGGATATAGTTGGGTTGGAATTGAAACCCAGGCTCGACAGCTCAGAGGCGAGTGTGCAGACTTCAAGCCCATCTTCCCAACCACAGACTAAATAAATACATTAATACATAACTAAAACTTCCCGAATGCATACAAAAATAGAAATGAGCTAATGAGGCCTTTACATACATTTTCTGAAAAAAAAATGAAACCTTAAAAAAAAACTGCATAAAAATCAGTTATTTCTATTTTTTCAAAAAGTTATGTGCGTTTAAACCATTGTCATCAAAAGTATATTACTACTTAAAAAAAATGTTTGGGAATCAGTAACAAAACAAAATTGACTGTTTTTCTTTTCTTTTTTGAAATGTTAACAAGAAAAAAACAACAACAGCAACAACAACAAAAACAAAAACCTACTGTCTTCTCATTTCATGAAAAAGGAAAATATGGACTTCATGGAAGAGATATTGTTATGGTTTTGGTTTGAAGGGGTTAAGAGAGCCGCTCTCATTGTACAACTTTAGTTATTCTGTCGTATTTTGTTCAGTTAAGTTTACTGTGTTCATGGAAACGGATATGCGTTGTGAGTGTGGAGATAGGAGTGAAATAAATCGTGGGGCGGGGGGAATTCTTGGGTCGTGGGGCGGGGGGAATTCTTGGGTCGTGGGGCGGGGGGAATTCTTGGGTCGTGGGGCGGGGGAGTTCTTGGGTCGGGGGCAGGGGGAGTTCTTGGGTCGTGGGGAGTTCTTGGGTCGTGGGGTGGGGGGGGAGTTCTTGGATCGTGGGGCGTGGGGGGGAGTTCTTGGGGGTGGGGGGAGTTCTTGGGGGCAGGGGGTTATTGAGTTGTGGGGCAGGGGGAGTTCTTGGGTCGTGGGGCGGGGGTGAGTTCTTGGATCGTGGGGTGGGGGGAGGGAGGAGTTCTTGGGTTATGGGGGGGGAGGGTGGGTTGAAGAGTTGAAGAACAAACAGGGATAGGAGTTGTTAGAGGTTCAGAAAGTTGGGAGAGGAGGTTTGAGCTATACACCACCCCCTGCTTTGATCAGAAATGTGACCCATGACATCCTCCTTATAAAACTGGATTCAGAATTGGATCAAAAAATTTTAATGAAAAAATATATAAAATGGCTGCCAGACTATGCGACCTACGATGTTTAAATTTCCAAACTATATTCCCAAAGACTCGTTTATCATGTATGTGACGTTTCACATGAATCAAGCAAGTCAGTCTGGAGAAGATTAAATAGGTTTATTCTTCAAATAATTAAAGAAATCATAGCTGCAAGACCATATGACCGATCACATTGAAATTTAAAACATATATCCCCCATGATTACTTGACCATACTTGTCAAGTTTCACGTGGATCGATGAAGTGGTTCAAGAGAAATATATATATTTTAAAGATTTCCAATCCAATACAATATGGCTGCCAGACCATGTGACCAATGTTTTCGTGAACACCATGGTATCCCCAAGGTTTGTGAAACACGAGTATGAAGATTCCCCTCAAGCTGTCAAGCAGTTTCTGGAGAAAAAATTTAAACGATTATTCTTCAAAAAAATATGGCTGCCAGATCATGTGACCTATGAGGTTTAAATTTACACCCAATATTTTCCAAGGCTCAGAGATCATGTGCATGAAGTTTCACATCAATCTAGTAAGTCACTCTGGAGAGGAAGATTTTAAAAGATTAATATTTTCAATTCAATATGGCTGCCAAACAACATGACCAATGACGTCATAAATTTAATTCTCCCAGACAATTTATCCGTAGATCACCCTCAATAATTTTCATACTGATTGGATAAAGCGGTCAACGTATCCAATTATGATATCATAACAAAGGCACTGATGACGTCATCGCTAACAACATATATTCCCCATGGGGAACACTTGACATGGGCCAAGTCTCAATTTTTTTTGTTTCTTCAGAAATGAAGTCCAAAGTTTTACCTTTTTTCCAACATGGCTGTCACACCACATGACCTATGATGTCATAATTATCATTAAAACAATTCTACACGAGTAGTCGCTCCTATGGTGAAAATTTTGTGTCAATTGGACAAGCGGTTGCGGAGAAAATGAATTTAAAAGAAAATAAACCTCCAAAAACAGCGAAGTATAATCTATCTATAATTACAGCAATCTGTGTGTGTGTGTGTGCGTGTGTCTGTCTGTCTGTTTGTCTGTGACCACCGTTTCTCGACGACCGCCGGTCCGATCTGATTGAAACTTGCGAGGAATATTGCCGGGGACCCGCAGATGTGCCTTTTTGAGGTTTGATGTCAATCGGACGAGCGGTTCCCAAGGTACGGCCATTTATCTGTCAACCAATGACAAGACACGGTGCTATGACGTCACGAATGACGTCACAATTAATGTTTATTTATTTTTGCACGATTGACCGTCCGATCTGATTGAAACTTGCCAGGAATATGGCTGGGGACCTGCAGATGTGCCTTTTCAAGGTTTGATATTAATCGGATAAGCGGTTCCCAAGTTAGGGCCATTTTATTGCTTTTTTCAGTGTTGAAAAGGTGTATATATGGCAGCTGAAGTGTCGTTCCACCTTATCACCTTATCATGCCATTTTTTTCTCAGAATAATGATAACAGCATAATTATAATAATAATAGCACAATAATTGGCAGTAATAAAAAGAATAACGTGATACAATGACCAATGCCTGTCAACCAATTACGACCTATATATTGTCTGTCAACCAGACAGGACACGGTGCTATGACGTCACGAATCACGTCACAATGCTTCCTCTTATCTTTTTTTTCTTCTTTGATATGATGTCACAATTGACTCTGGGACCTGAGTATGTGCCTTTTCAAGGTTTGATATCGTTCTTCATCCGTTTTAGCTGTTTTCTGCTGTCGTGCCTGAGTATGTGCCTCAGGTCCCCAGTTTGAAGGGGGTTTGATATCGTTTGATTTGATATCCTTTGATTTGATTCAATTGATTTGATTTGATTTGATTCAAGGTTTGATATCGTTCTTCTTTATCCGTTTCAGCTGTTTTCCAGGTTTCCCAAGTCCTGGCCATTTATGATACGGTTGGTCCGATCTCATCTATCTATAATTCCAGCAATCTGTGTGTGTCTGTGTGTGTGTGTGTGTGTGTGTGTGTGTGTGTGTGTGTGTATACGACCGCAGTTTCTCGACTACTGCCGGTCCGATCGGATTGAAACTTGCCAGGAATATTGCCGGGGCCCCGCAGATGTGCCTTTTCGAGGTTTGATATCAATCGGACGAGCGGTTCCCAAGTTACGGCCATTTATCTGTCGACCAATGACAAGACACGGTGCTATGACGTCACGAATGACGTCACAATAAATGTTTTTTGTTTTTTTTGCACGATTGACGGTCCGATCTGATGAAACTTGCCAGGAATATTGCTGGGGTCCCGCAGATGTGCCTTTTCAAGGTTTGATATTAATCGGATAAGCATTTCCCAAGTTACGGCCATTTATCTGTCAACCAATGACAAGACCAGGTGCTATGACATCATGAATGACGTCACAATTAAGGTTTATTTGTTTGTTTTTTGTGAATACATTTACAGAGAGAGTGGTGAGAGAGGAGGGGGAGAGAGGAGGGGGCGAGAGATGGGGGCGAGAGATGGGGGGGAGGGGTGGGTGAGAGGGAGGGGGGTGAAAAAATCCCCCAATCCAGTCGTCGTTTACGCACCTATGGGCCCGCACATACGTACCCGCCCCTACGGGTCCGTACTAGTCTATAAAAATAGAGGCAAATACCCCCCGGGTGTTCACCTGGTCGAGCGTTACTGAGGAGGAAGTAAACGTGGGCGGGAATCAGCAAAATGTACCAATGAACCGATGTTGTCGCAAATACTTATTTTGGGGACAACCTCCGCCACCCCATAAATCCCCTTCGACCCCAGTTTTTTTTAAGTCGCATGAACAATTTTTTGTACATCACGGGTGATGAAGGTTGTGGCCAAGTTTCATCGGAATTGTGTGTGTAGTTTCTGAGAAGAAAGCAAATACCTCTTGGGGGAGGGGTACCCCCCACCATAATCTCCTTCTCTAGACCCTGATATTTTATAATGCTATGAAGAAACTTTGGTACATCAAGTGTGATTAAGGTCTGTAGTTTCTGAGAAGAAAGCAAATACCTATTTTTGGGTGGGGGGGGCAACCCCTGAAGACCCCCTGAGACCCAGATTTTCTTAATTCCATGAACAAACTTTGGTCCATCATGGGTGATGAGGGTTGTGGTAAAGTTTCATCTAAATCGTAAATGCATTTTCAGAGAAGTTGTTGTAAGTATTTGTGGTTGGACGGACAGACGTATGACACACCATCCCATCAGCACCGGAACTACGTTCCAGGTGAGCTAAAGATGAATACCACATTTTTCTTCCAAAGACCCGAGTAGAACATGCACATCACACAATCTTGAAAGAGGGGAAAACTCACCATTTTCCCAATCTTCCAAGGGCTTGTGACCTCCATCAATGTACTGGGGTACAGCCAGCTGAATCGGAAAGCCTTGCTGTCTCTCTGCAAAAGGAGAAGAGTCAAATTATATCATCATCCCCACGCTTTACACAAGGAAACTAGGCACAGGAGGAGGTCATTCGGCCCATCATGCCTGCGCTACATAAACACCCCACCAATTACTGTATATCCATCAAAACGACGCGACTTGATTGTGGGAACGAGTGGAGGAATGTGGATGAGACAACGTGGCATCTTAAAGATATCCTAAAGGTGCCAAAATAAAAATGGGGAAATATATATTTTAATTATTTAAATAATAATTTTAAAAAGCAGTTTTTGCCCCTTCTTTCCGTGGCAGAGAAGGGGGGGGGAGGCGTGGGCGAAGACAATTCTTGGGTGAGAAACACACATCAACCACACACCACACCTTGAGACCCTCACAGACACGACACTCCGTACAATCAGCCATCCGACATAATCAAGCTTCCTAAAAGTCCTGCCAATATCCCTACACCGCTCTATCTTCAATACTTCAGGGTAATTATCAAATTCCTATTTAAACATAAAGTATCTACTGCTTCTGCTGCCACTACCTTTCCAGAGAGACCATTCCATGCATTTCCCACTCTCTTGAGTGAAAGACTCCTGATTGACTACAGTCTTAACTCTCCTCTTCTTTACTCTGAGGCAATGGCTCCTAGTCCTGTTGTGCTGAATAATTCTCTTCTGCACTCTGCACTTATTTTGTCTATACCCTGCATAAAGTGTGGTGAGCAAATGGTCTGGTTTTCTGGGATATCCTTCGGAAACACCAAGTTACACTGCTTGTTCTGTCAGAGTGAGGTTGTTCGCTGGTTAAGCAGATCCAGTGGCTCCACAAAACCTTAAAAGTGACAGCGTATTTCATTAGTTGGAAGCACAGCTGTTTCGACTGATACCCATCTTAAAACTTTGTTAAAAAGAAATGTCGTTTTTAAAAAAAAACAACTTTAAAACGTCAGATTTCAGTAGTTTGACGTGAGAGCATGACCTGAGTTTAAAAAATGCACGAGTCTCATGCCAAATGCGTGAGAGTTGACAGGTAAGTAAATGTCACCCCTTTCTCTTGATGCAATGCTGTCCTTTACCCAGATTGCTACTCCTCCTCTTCTCTCTTTCCTGTCACACCGATACGCCTTGTAGCCTTGTAATGCTGTCCTCCAGTTACTCTGAATATCCCCTCCCCCCTACGTTGAACTAAAAAAAGCCTGAATTCCTTCCTCAATTCCCACTGCAAACCTTGCTGCCCCCTTTTCTATTTAACATACATCATTCTGGAAACATTCCCTTTGTCCCCTAAATGATTACCACTGCTTCTTCAATGTAAAACCTTCTTCCCGACACCATTCTTCCAGCCGTTGGTTGACGTCCATTGCTCTGCTCATAATTTCTACATCGTTTCGTAATCTTGGGAGGATCCCAGAAAACATGACCTCACAACCCTTTGCTTTCATCTACTTACCCAATATCCTGTATCTATTTTTCAAAACCTCTGAGCAAACTTTCCCGACATCATTTACTCCGAGGTGTACCACAACCAACTTCTTCCTGCCTTGACCCAATACGATGTCAATGTCCCAAACTCCTGCTCTTTCAAAACTGCACAGAACTGTATGTCGACGAACCTTCCTGCAGAATGAGCAATCTACTTCTACACTAGTGTGTGTGTGTGTGTGTGTGTGTGTGTGTGTGTGTGTGTGTGTGTGTGTCAGTGTGTTTCCTCCATAACTCCAAAACCATGAAACTGAGCAGCCTGAAACTTTGCATGGATAACAAGGGAACTCTAAGGTAGTACATGAATGAAAACTGGGTCTTTGGATTCATTTAAAAACCCCCTTTTAAGATAATTTACGGCCTTATTTAATTATCCTTTTTCAAGGCTCAGCCTTAAGCCTGGTGTTGGCTTAGTGGTTAGGGTGGTGGCTTGGGATCCAAGGGTCCTGAGTTCAAGCCTCGATGCCGGCTGAATTACTTCACCAGGGGGTTGACTCAGCCTGCCATCCTTCCGAGGTCGGCAAAATGAGTACCAGCTTGCTGGGATGATTGAGTCATTCGAGTATCCTGCGTCGGAGTGGCGACCCGTCCAGGATTGTGCCCAATTGCCAAGGAAACTGCTTCGGCAGCACCGACGCTCTGTACAGAGTATGGTTCCAATGGATGGATGGATGAAGGCTTAGCCTTGGTCAGCCCTATGTCAACTTGCAGGAGTCTTAATTTCCCATTTTGTTCCCCTCACAGACTAATTAAAAGTATATAATCGAAATATTTGACCTAATTTGATAATTTGATCTGGTGGATTAAATAAGTGTCAAAATCTGGAATGAAATCTGAAAATTTAAACAAATTCACA
This sequence comes from Eptatretus burgeri, assembly GCF_056783735.1. NCBI lineage: Eukaryota > Metazoa > Chordata > Myxini > Myxiniformes > Myxinidae > Eptatretus > Eptatretus burgeri. The sequence goes on along the minus strand of NC_140965.1, from coordinate 97,289,129 downwards.
ATTTTAAAAACCAAGTTTATTTATTTAAGCAAAGCATGAAGCTTAATTTTTTTTTGACTGTTCGAACGATTGTATTTCGTGAAGAAAAGATTAAGGAATGTGCAGAAACTGGAACTTCATTTGGTGCAACATCACACTCTCTAATCTGCTTTTGCAAATCATGATACAGTGGACAGGGGTCCTTTTTTTTCGGCAATGACGTACGCCATAATCTTTTTACCATTTTGTGCAATCTGCTTTCATGACAAAATATTAATATAAATATACTAATAGTTGCAATATATTAATAGTTAGCAGTGTCTGAAAACGAAGAGGGACATAGACAGCACACATGGAGGATGGATGTGGTGGGGTTTGTGCATACCTGCATGCGAGGAGGTTGGAGGACTGCGTATGGACGCAGGCAAGCCATTGCCAGGTAGATAGCATGGGTTTTAATATTTTAATGCTCTCACCAAGTTTTACATAAAACACGGCGGTTAAAAAAGAAAACGTTGCTGTTTGGATGTGTTTTATCACCCCGGTAATGCCCTGGTAGGCTGCCTACCCTCCCCTCACACTTCCTTCCCTTACTCTCGTGTTGCCTCCCCATCCCCTCCTCTCGTGCTGCCTCCCCATTCCCCTCTCCTCACGCTGCCTCCTCATTCCCCTCCCCTCGCGCTGCCTCCCCATTCCCCTCCCCTCGTGCCCTCCTCCTCCAAAACCCCCTCCACCACCATACAACTTTACGGAGGTTGAGTAGAGGAAGGGGTGTCAAAAATGTGCGAATTTGACAAATTAAATCTTTTTTTTTTTTCTTTTTTTAAGCACTCGGAATTGCTGCTCGGATCAATTCTGCAATTTGTCTCAAGTTAAGAGATTCTTGAGCTTATTTTACTGTATGTGTAGAAATTAAAGAAAGGCACGAACACTGGTGCATATTTTTTGACGATTGAAGAACACCCTTACTTCCCTCATGCTTACCTCCTCCCAAAGCCCCTCCACAGACCCCTCTGGGCGGTATCTGGGCGTTATTTAGTATCACCCATTTGAACGTGCTTTATGCAATGTACCCAATTTTGTTCAATCCTCTACCCATGCCGGCACAAAGGGACCACCCCCCCCTTATCAAACATGTCCAGAACACCCCTTCCCCTCCCTACTACCCTCCTCTCTCCCTCCCTCCCTTTAATATTTCTATCAGCGGAGTGACAGGTTGCATTTGCTAGTATTCAGCACCCACAAAGACAGCCTCCCAAACCTCATTCCTACCTATCTCTTTTGCTGCGCCTGCACTCGCCACACCCTCACCAATGCCTGTACTCGCTGCACCCTCACCATTACCATTACCATTACCAATCTCAGCAAACTCACTTCATAACCATAACCAACTTTTCTCTCCCTACTACCCTCCTCTCCCTCCCTCCCTTTAATATTCCTATCAGCGGAGTGACAGGTTGCATTTGCTAGTATTCAGCGCCCACAAAGACCGTCTCCCAAACCTCATTCTTACCTATCTCTTTTGCTGCGCCGGCACTCGCCACACCCTCACCAATGCCTGTACTCACCACACCCTCACCAATGCCTGTACTCGCCACACCCTCACCAATGCCTGTACTCGCCACACTCTCACCAATGCCTGTACTTGCTGCACCATCACAATTACCATTACCAATCTCAGCAAACTCACTTCATAACCATAACCAACTTTTCTCTCCAAATTTCTCACATTCTTCTACTTGCAACAAATTATCTATCCGTTCCTTCGACCTAGTAATAACTTTCCTCAAGTGGGCAATTTCCTCACACTTGCAACAACAGTGAGTTCCATCTGCTCCCTTGATCCCTGATGTGGCCCATATTAAGCATCTATCACACATTAGGTACTCTCTTAACCATTTTCCCAACCATGTCCTCAAGGACCCAACTGACTTGACCGCGAGATTTGGAGTGTCAAACCTCGTAGGCTTCACCCTGCACCTTCCAATAAAACTAGTACAAATACCTGCTAATCTGCCATGAACACAACTGCAACCTTTGTGGATATAAAATACACAAACACCTGACACACATAATAAGAGATTAAGCAAAACAACACAAAAGCACTTATCTTAGTCTGACAAAGGAGTTTCAGAAACCTCGAGAAGTCGATGGCACGCCATCGCAAATCCCGACGCTTCCCACCTTAAGCAAAGTTGAAAGATGGCAAAACATTCCACCAAGAATAACCCAATATCAAATTTAGAGTTTAAAAAATCCCCCCCCCCCTTTGACTCGTGAACTTAAGTCCCCACCCTGGGCATGAACCCAGGGGTCAAATCCCCAAAATTGTTTCATATTTCATGTGTCCACAAATGTTGATTGCATACACAAAGTTTCATATAAAAACATTTTGAAATGTGCCCATAATTGCATTTTTTGTTGTTTGACCTTTTGGCCCTCCCCCCCTCCCCAAGAGGCAGGGCCAAAAGTGACTGCTCTCACACCTTTGTGCCATGTGGTGACCATAACTACCAAGTTTGGTAAATTTCTGCAGAACCGGTTAGGAGATAGCATGACGGACGGACAGACCGAACCAAATACAACTAGAGGGGGAGCACTCGGTAGAGTGCAAAACCTCCGCTGCCAATACTGCTTGGTCACTCAAGTGAACCTGATATCCTATTCATTCAATTTGACGTCAACAGTGCTCACAGAGTCATAGTTTGCAATTTTCCCTTTTACTTTTAACTTTTACATACTCAATTCATTCGTCATAACTGGATTCCTTGAGACAGAAATTGATTTTACGTGGGTATATCCACCTGAAGTTCCAAAATCAGCCGCAATTATATTTAACCTCCGCCATCTTCGAAGATGTATGGAGGTTACTGTTTTCACCCCTTTCTGTTTGTTTGTTTGTGAACAGTATTACGGAAAAACTCCTTGACGGATTTCGACGAAACTTGGTGGGGGGGGGGGGTGAGGTATGGTCCAAGGATCATGCCATTAAATTTTGGACTTGGTCCCCCCCCCTAAATTTTTTTTTTTTTGCATTTACACATGTTTGAAGTGATTTCCAACCCCCCCCCCAAAAAAAAATTGTTACCCCCCCCCAAAAAAAATTGTTAGAGAATTTTTTTTTGCATTTGTACATGTTTTGTCATTTCCAACCCCCCCCCCCAAAATTTTTTTTTTGCATTTCTACATGTTTTAAGTGATTTCCAACCCCCCCAAAAAAACTTGAGAAAATTTTTTTTGGCATTTTTACATGTTTTAAGTGATTTCCAACCCCCTCCCCCCAAAAAAAATTGTTACGCCCCCCCCCAAAAAGGGAATTTTTTTTTTTTGCATTTCTACATGTTTTAAGTGATTTCCAACCCCCCCTAAAAAAATTGTTAGAGAAAAAAAAAATTTGCAACTTTTTTTTTCAACAAAATTTCGATTTTTTTTTTGCATTTTTACATGTTTTAACTGATTTCCAACCCCTCCCCCCCTCACAAAAAAATGTTTAAGAAAAGAACTATAACTCTCAGCACTGTTGACATATTTAATGAATAAGATACAAGGTTCACTTGAGTGACCCAGTAGTATTGGCGGCGGAGGTTTTGCACTCTCCCGAGTGCTCCCCCTCTAGTTTTGGCATGTTTTTTGTTGGAAATCACTTATAACATGTAGAAATGCAAAAAATAAAAAAAATAAAAAAAAAAATCGAAATTTTGTTGAAAAAAAAGTTGCAAAAAATAATTTTTTTCTCTAACAATTTTTTTAGGGGGGTGGGGTTGGAAATCACTTAAATATGTAGAAATGCAAAAAAAAAAATTCAAATAGTTTTTCTAAATGGCCGCCATAGCGGCCATATTGGACTATGGCCCAAGTCCAAAATCTAATGGCATGATCCTTGGACCATACCTAATCCCCCCACCAAGTTTCGTCGAAATCCGTTGAGGGGTTTTTCCGTAATACTGTTCACAAACAAACAAACAGAAAGGGGTGGAAACAGTAACCTCTGATCTTCGATGGCGGAGGTTAATAAACCACCCCCCCCCCCCACCGTGTTTTTTTTCAAAAGGCATGGGGAGAATGAAAATTGCAGGGAATATACATACATATGTGGGAAATATGAAGTTATTTTTCTACATTGCCTCAGTCAACTGTAATGCACTTTAATGAGTGCATCAATCCGACTCATGTTTTCTGGTGTCACTGCGGTTGCAGGCCGACTCGTTTGAGGCTTGTCATTGATATATCGGTATTCCCGCTCTTGAAATGCTTTGTGCAATGTCTAACGGTACTCACATCAATGGTAGAGTTGCTGTACACATTTTTTAATTCCGATGAATATCCACTGGAGGAACCTCTTCTGCAGTTAAGAATTTTTTTTTTTAGTACATGTGTGTGTGTGTACAATATATATATATATATATATATATATATATATATATATATATATATATATATATATATATATATATATATATATATATATATATATATTCAATAACTGTTCTCTGTTTCGTACGCACATCTCATGGGGCAGCCATTTTGAAAGCGTGATGTGATGTTGTCACGTGACCGGTCATGGTGTTGCTCAACTTAAAATGGGTGGGAGAAACAAACCTTTCATTGTGATTTTGGGTCGCTTTACTAGGATCTTTACTACTGCCTTTACAAGGCAAGATCTTTACTAGGACGCTTTGGTTATCAACTGAAAAATAAGAGGCATTACCTTTGTACGTTGACACTTGAGAATCATTTGGTCATCATTTATTGGATTTCCTCACCCCTCTCCCACCCACTGTGATCGAGGTCTTAGTGCACGAATCGATAAATAATCTCCAAGACCACTATACCACAGTTACGTGAAAAATTAAAAAAAAAATTAAAAATGGAGGTAGAAAGTCGAAGTCACAGATTAGAGGTCAGCAACCCAATGCTTTCCTTCCACTACAGCACTAGGGCTGACAGGATGTCCTCGAGGTACACACAATCACCTCGAAGCTGTCTAGCCTGGGCATGAATCCAGACCCAGCTATAAACTGTCATCGCTGTGTTTTACAGGTAGGGTTTTCATCAATGTGTGTGCCGTCCCTCGGATAGACATTAAACGGGATCCCGTCTGCCAGCATTCACTGGTGGACGTTAAAGATCCCACAGTGTCCTTCATGAAGAGCGAGTAAGCCATCTCCGACACCATGGGCCAAATTCAAAACTCCTGCCCTAACCAGCAGAGGATATTGCATCAGCTCTACATACCTGGAGTTTGGACAAAGTGGAGATCCAGGGAAGCTTTGTGTCCACACAACCAATAAATAACCATGAGACAGACGTCATGAAGCAGTCTATGTGCATGGCATCACAAATCAACAGATTCCTTACACAAGCGTGCATGTGACATTCTCAAGGTTTAAAGAGTGTTCAACAAGTCAAGGGAAGATACAAGGATTATTGCTTTGCATCATGGTGAAGACATGACGTTTACAGCTGTACCCACCTATTTCCAAGTCTTGTGCAATGGTAGTTTTATCAGGACATCGCATCACGTGACGCTCCATCTCAGTTTTCAGTATAATATGCCGGGCGTTGAATGGACAAGCCTTCATGCGCTTGGCTATATGGGGATTATTCTGTTGACAAAGTGGGCACAGAACACAACCGGAGAAACGGTGGTCAGGATACGGATGGAAGAAATTCATTTGTTTGTACGACATGCATGATAAATATTCCTGAAAGATCTGGAACAAAAAACACATGAAGACTTCGGGATTTGTTCCATGTTAGAAAAAAAAAAGCAAATGTAATAAGTGAATTTCAGCTACTTCATTCAATACGCTACCGCCGGTTCGGCGCTGCATCCGCTCCATGAATCCTCAGCCTCCAAAGCTTCCGATCCTGAGCCTCCATTTCTGGGTGCTGGATTCCTTGCTAGTTTGCAATTTCCTGAATCCCATCCTTCAATCTTCTCTTGGTATCCTTCCTTTCGGCTTTCATCGACGCAGCTTTCTGACTATCTGGTCTTCACCCATAATCCACATATGCCCAGCCCACATTTCTCTTTGACCAACTCACTCAACTTCCTCTGTCCAGTTAATTTTTTTTTTTTTGAATCCTCACTTCCTCTTCCACCGAAGGTGGATGGACGTTATGCATTCGCCTGTGTTTGTTTGGCTGTGAGCAGGATGTCTCAAAAAGTTGTGGACGGATTCGAACAAAACTTGGTTGGTGAGTTGGGTAGGTGACAAGAACAAGCAGATTCGATTTTGGTTAAGGTCCGGATTCAGATCTCACCTATCAGTGGAATACAAAACGTAAACTGTTCAGCCTGGCGGAGGTATGCACTCTACCGAGTGCTGTTCTAGTTACTCTCTACATCCGGTGAGTCCGAAGTATTCTTCTCAGGCATCTACTGTCAAAACCGGTGTCCTCTTCTCCTCCTTTGTCCGAATCAAACTCTCCGACCCGTTCAGCACCACAGAGATTACTGCTGCATTTGACACCTTCATATTGCTCTGCAGGCTCACATGCCTTCTCCTCCAGATATCGCATTCCTTTCCTTCAGCCGAGTGAACACACCTCCTACCAATGCCAACTCTAGACTTAATCAGTGTAAAAAAAAAAAAAAATCAAACATCAACAATTATAATCACAACATCTCTAATGCTGGCAGACAAGAGAGAAGGGGTTAGATAACATGTTTGATTCAATGTCGGTAACATATGGACTAATACTTCATCGGAAGAATATCAGTTAAGTTGAAGGGATCCACTACTTCTGTAATGGTCCCAACTACTCCCATCTGTTTGCGGGGTTGGCCGGGGAGAGTTTTTGGACAAGTCCATCACCAACCGGTTGCCTCGGCCTGACGTTGGACTGAAAGAGGCAGGAGTTTGTAATTTGTTGAAGGTGCCAGCGATAAGTTGCCTACTCTGCCAAGGACACCATGGTATCTTACGCATCTATCAATTAATGCCAGCAGATGGGACACCAGCCAAGGGGACGGTGTTTGACGTCCATCTTAACGTCCAGAGAGACGGCTCACTTTGTGATGCAATGTCCCAACTGCAAATCACCAGTCGGACGGTTTATTGTGTGGTCAGGAAATGAACAAAAGAATCGGCAGTTCAAAGGTGATGTGCATTATCTCCGCACCCTCCTGTCGGACAATAAAATGCAAGCTATGCCTCTGAACAAATGGACCATCAATTACACACAACATAAACATACCTTTCGACACTGAACAATGTGGTAGGGAAAGCGCGAAGCACGCACGAGGTGATGAGGGTCGTACGGACAGGGAAAGGTCTCATCAGGGTCTATGCAAGCCATCGGTGGCAGGTAATCCTTATCCATAGTTGTGCAGTTTTCAACGACCCTGCCTCGCACACTTGAAACAAAAGATTTCACTGGAAAATTATAGCATTTTAGACACACGCATCTCAGGATTAATGAGGGGAGGAGGGGAAGAATTTCTTGTTATGGATTGGGGATGGTGCATGAGGATATTGATGGATGTGGTTGAGGGGGAGGGGGATGGAGGGATTGACTACCAGTAACCAACAGCACCTTTTGTTTAAATTTGAGATGAAGTAATACCAAAGACTAACCAGAGAGTTGGTGTCAAAGCCACCCAATGCTCGCCTGTTTATACATTTATCATTTTAAAAGACTAGTCTAATAATATTTTTTATAAAGCATTGCAGTGAAGTCTGATCCAAATAATTTTAAGAAAATATATGTATTTGTATATTGTAATCGGTAAAAAATAGTGTGGTAGATAAAAACATTAGAAAGGAAATAACTTGTACCAAAAACTTTAAGATTTTCACGCTCACGCTGACGCTGATGCTCACGCCGGGGGTATCGCTATAGCTCTCTGTTCTTCGAACAGGCAAGCTAAAAATGGTATGTGTTGCTTCCATCCTTGTTGTTCACCATTTAAAAGAATAGGCCACGGACAATCCCCATAGGTTGACATCCATGGGGAGGAGGAAATGCCCCGCTGAGTGTGGTGAGGAAGGTGGTGCCATTGCTGGGGGTACCCATAGTCAGGTCATGGGCACAACCACCTCTCCCGCTCCCCATCTGGAAAGTGGAAAGCCGACTCGTGATTTGCCAGTATGACTCGGCCAATCTCCACCAAATTTTGCATACATGCTGGGTTCCCAGAGATAACCGGTATTCCTAGTTTCGGGTCCTGAGTTTGAGCCCCATTAGCTGCTGAATTAACACCAGGTGGGGTTGACTCAGCCAGTCATCCTTCTGAGGTCGATGAAATGAATACCAGTGAACTGGTATTGGGGCACAGCAACAGCAGCCCTCCCGTTGCACCATCACCACTTCCAATATACTCAGCAAAGCTCACCCCACAACCGCAACCAACTATTATCTACAAATTTCTCACATACTGCTACTTGCTGCAAATTATCGGTGTTCCTTCAACCTCGTAATTATAACCATCCTCAAGTGGGCGATTTCCTCACTTCCTACAACAATAAGAACCCTCTGCTTCCCCCATTGTTGACGTGGCCCACATTGAGTAACTATCACGTTTTACGAACTCGTCTTCCTTTCTCGTTCAGTCTTTATTTATTCCTTTTTTTTCATGCCCATACTCCCAAAGCCCCAACTGACTTAATGTTAAACTTAACATGAGGCCTCCCCCTACTTCTTTAAATAACTAACAGAAATCAGATATATTACTAAAACTCTCATTATGTATATATGTATGTTCCCGAAATCCAGCCAAAACGGTACACGATAGCACAAAAATTTTCGGCCGACCTTACTCACCATTCTCCTGCGGTGTGCAGTATCAAGTTTCGTTCAAATCGGGCAATGAAAAAATTATTAAAATATCAATTCCCTATTCAGTCAAGTACTCTTTGGGAGAATTTGATCAATGCAAACAACCTCAGCGGTATAGTTCGCTGGAGCTATCTTTGTTTTTTGTTGACCTGATTTTTTTCATCAACCGCCGTCACAACGGGAACCCAACGGGTTCACGGGTCGTCTAGTGTGTCTTAAAACTGTTATGAACACAAATACAGATTTAGAAATATGAACCCACAACCCCCGATACAAAGCACCACATTTAATATGCAAAACACAATTTTTATTTTTTTATCTTGCCCTTTCCTAGTTTACATGTCTACCTCCTAATGCATTGGTCTGTACAATCCACATAGGAAAAAAAAAAACATAACCACCACAGCCTCATGAACAAGACGAGTGAAGGTCTTCAAGACCCTTTTTAGATCATCGTGGGAATATAATGGAAAGTTGCGTAACTGCATCACCCCTGCTCTGCTCTCCGGATGTATATAATATATATACATTTCGATATTAATAGCCGACTGTGTGTATATTCATTCATACTGCCAGGGTGGTGGGAGCTGGGATTACGTCTATAAAGTACGTACTATATAGACGGAATTAAAGTCGGGGCAATTAAAGCACCCGCAAGGAAATAAACGTTCAAAGTTTAAAAAACCCAAATTATGATAAAATTAGAAATGTCCGTTTCTCGTACATCATCCATCGATCACGTACAATGTTCGCCACACCGCAATAACCACATTTAAAACCACATTTAGCGCGCTGAACGAACACGCCAACAGCGGCCATGCACACTCACCGATGAACGCTGGTGAAATAAATAAATAAAAACCGTTACCGGTTATCACCTGAATTATCTTTTTTGAAATGTGCGTGATGACGTCATGACATGCGTAACGGTTTCGCACGTGTGCGTGTTTACGTCATGCGTAATCTAGCTCAATTGAGGGTGAAGGTGGTCACATCCCGGTCATCGCGTGTCGCTCCTGCCTTCCGATGGACTTGAGGTCGGGTGTCCCTGACTACCAGCAGTCGTTGCTGAACCTGAAGCTGAACGTTAAAGGGAGGCGACCTATCGCTGGCATCCTATTGTACACACTGGGAAATCTAATTGAAGTGTACACGGGGCTCCACCGCACGTGTGTAGTAGGTAAGTACCTGTGCGTACTTGTGTACAGGAGTCCGAACTGTCCCTTTTGCTTCAACGATCCGGATTTTTTCTCTCGGAGCATCGAAACCGACAACTGCCGCTGAGGTTGAAGGAAGCATGGGGAGCTGCGTGTTAAGCCGGCCGTCCGTATCCATTTTGCGTGTGCACGTTGACGACGTCACGGAATCTTTGGGAAAGTGTGTAAGCTATTTACATGCCCTCGCTGTTAAAATTCCCCACCTCGACTGCTAATGAGAGGATTACCTTCATTTAAATTTTAAAAGGTCTGCGGATACGCAAGGTAATTGGACGCAGGAGGCGGCCATTCGGCCCATCGTGCCTGCGCCACATCAACACCACGCCAAGATATTGTTGTGGTTGACGAAATTCACAAACCACCATTCAGGTCCCTTAGGTGAGATATCTCGGAAAGTATATGTGTAGTTAGGCCAAAACCCGTTGTTTAGAGGGAATAAATGTCATTCATGCGAGCTGCGACTCTTCAGGATAGCCGTTTTTCTTTTACTATCTTTATTTTGGACCAGCCGCCATTATTACCACCACCAACCACGTCTCAACAGCCATCACAACAACAACCACCAACCACAACGCCGCTTCACAACAACAACCACCAACCACAACGCCTCCTCACAACAACAACCACCAACCACAACTCCGCTTCACAACAACAGCCACGACCTTTACCGTCACAACTCGCCACCATCGCATCCACACCATCTCGCGCCACTCGTGGGCACCGATACTGGACTCGTGCAGGGCGCGCACCGAGCAGCGTATTCAGAGACATCACAGACTTTCCGAAGAAAAACGGATCAAAAACGACTCACGCCCACTTTTGTTCCGTCCAATCGGTGAGCGAGGGGCGATTTGGCCCCGCCTCCAGGGCGTTGGAGGGCGGTCGCTATATGCAAATACATGGATCAAAAAGCATTCACGCCCCCTTTTCCTCGGGCCAATGGGGAGCCAGTTAGAGAGGTGAAGGGTCGGAGGCAAAGGGTCAAGGGTGAAAGAGCGAAGCCACGGGGCTGATATAAACGGCTGCGTTCGTCAGTAAAAGGCAGTTGTTGTGCGGAGTTCAAGAGAGTCGTCGGTGGAGCTGGATAGAAGTGGGGGAAGTCAAGAGTGAAGAGTTGGGACGAGCCAAGAGAGGAGACGGAGAGGGCGAGTAGACGGAGCTGTGGAGAGGTGGCGGCGGCGAAGGCGGACGAGGGGGTGCTCGCGTCGGTGCCGGGAGCTGCAGAGGGAGAGGCCAGCAACGCGACCGAGGTGGAGGAGGAGACGCTCGCCGCGGGACCCGAGACAGGGTGATATCCTCCTTCCCCCGAGCATCAGCAACCCCCTCCTGTTTCCCCCCGCGCTGAGATAGTGCGACAAAGGGGGCCCCCTTCCCACCCCCTACCAGACACTGTCCGTGAGGCCCGCGGAGTTGAGGCGCCACCGCCGCTCTGCGTCTCATCATCAGACGGGTAGGCCCGACACGGTCTCGGCCCCAGGCCCGTCTACCCCCCTCATCCTTGAGGGTGGTTCTTTTCTTTTGCTTTGGGAATATGTGTTGTCGGCGCCGTCTGTGAAGTAAAATTGTATAAGTGTTGCCGTGTGCCCGGTAGTCGGTTAGATCTGCATTGTTGCATTTGCTTTTTTTGTGTAATATTGCATTGTCTTCTTCTTTTACATGTGCTTTTGGTGGAATTGTATATGTGCGCTTTCCGTTCATCGCGAAATAAATGTGCTTCATGTTGAACTGTTTTCCCGCTTCGCTTCGTCTTTTCTTTCATTGAATCTCCATCTTGCTTCACGTAAAGGGTTGGTCGTGGGCTAAAACGCCCGATAATTAATCGAACCGTCGAGGCCGACGAATAACACCGCTCGGTTATCCCGATAGTACGGAACGGGTCGCTTAAAGTGGCCCGTGTCCGAAGTCGACCTGCGGCGAGGTGCGATCGCCCGGTCTACCCTCCGTGTGGGTACTTAGGTAGGTCGAATTTGGCAAGCAACCCTATCCCACGCGGGGGCCGATTGGCACGATCGTGGTGAGACCGAAAGGTCCACCCGTGACTGGTTCCCGGCGTTAGTCCGAGAGGGTCGCGACTGGATTGTCCGTCCGGTGGGCGACGTGCCGCGATTCGAGTTACGTGGCCGTCCGCACGCCGGCGGGCGCGAATCCGCAACAATATATTTAAAAGAAATATTCCAAAAAATGTTTTTTAATTTGTTTTGTACTTTTCTGCAGTTTTTTTTGAAGATTTTCTGTAGTTTTTTTGTAGTTATTTCTGCCGTTTTTTGTAGTGTTTTTTTTAGGTTATTTATGAAGTTTTTATTTTTTTTAAGTTTTTTTTGTAGTTATTTCTGCAGTTTTTTTTTTTTGGTTATTTATGGTTTATTTTTTTTTTTAATTTTTTTTTGTAGTTATTTCTGCAGTTTTTTTTGAAGATTTTCTGTAGTTTTTTGTCGTTATTTATGAATTTTTTTTTGTAGTTTTAAACCGTTAAGTTGTATCCAGCCACCTCAACCGTTAAGCCAACACCCTTGGCTTCTCTCCTTCCTTATACCTCCTCATCCACCGATGGTTCTTTTTGAGGGTCTTCAGAAGTTAGTGGAGCCTATTATTGAGTTGCATCATATATATATATATATATATATATATATATATATATATATATATATATATATATATATATATATATATATATATATATATATATATATATATAGATATATTTATATATATATATATATATAATTGTCTGATTACACCTGGCTATAAAAACGTAATGCCGAATTAGTTACATTTTGGTTTGTTCAAGTTAATATTACCATTAAAGATAGTTAACAATAAAAAACATAACGACGAACCTGGTTCAATATTCACGTCACGGCCCCGTGCTCAAAAACACACACACACACACACACACACACACACACACACACACACACACACACACACACACACACACACACACACACACACACACACACACACACACACACACACACACACACACACACACACACACACACACACACACACACACACCTTCTCTGGATCCCCCATTATAAATCTGTGACGTCAGACACGTTCACAAATGCAATTATGTGTTCCACGAGCTTTCATGGGCATGACGTCATTGCACGATGGAGGAGGAGAAGGAGTGATAATGGGGGAGATAACTGGATAAGTGCTTGATCTATTTATATGGGGGAAAATTAATTATTGTCTGTTCAACCACTGGAGGATTAGAGTGTGACGATAAAGATCACTCACTTCAACAATCATTTTATCATTTGCATACTTTACAAATCATAATTAAATTTACACTTTTAATGGATTATTAATCCAAACCTGGAGGTATCATGACTCACCACTCCCCTCTAAGCTGTCTCGCATGGGTTCGAATCCCGGCCGAGCTCTACCATCTGTCATGCTGGTGTTTCACAGTTGCAGGCAAAGTGATTAATCACTGGGTCCGTCGGAAGGACGTTAAACTGGAATCCCATCTGTGGGCATTTGTTGGTGGATGATAAAGATCTTACGGTGTTCTTCCTGAAGTGTGTGTGTGTGTGTGTGTGTGTGTGTGTGTGTGTGTGTGTGTGTGTGTGTGTGTGTGTGTGTGTGTGTGTGTGTGTGTGTGTGTGTGTGTGTGTGTTGAATTCATCCGATCTGTGTTATATAGTGCCGAGGCTCATGGAGGAGCTAGAACACAGAACAGATCAGGACTGAACAGAACAAAAGGAACAATAGAAAGAGAAGGGAGGAGTGTGGAGAATGGAGGTGGAATGCAGGGAGTGCAGTCGCTGTGCCCTTTAATGATGATCACAGGGGCTCATCATTTCATGGGAATATAAAATAATATAAAAAAATGTGAAAAAAAAACGATCAATTAAAGTGACTCGTTGTTTAGAAACATTGTTTAACATATTTTATGAATCCTCCCACAAAGTTTGTTGCCCGATAGCATGCCAGGTTTGTACATGGAGGTTCTTTCATTATGTTTTCAAAAAATTTGAATTTGATTCAATAACTTTTTTTGGAATCTACTATTTTGTACGTGTGCTTCACCTCTGTCCATGTGTCCACGTTTTAAAATGTTTTATTAAAAATTGTGATCTCAGACTTATAGCGGAGTTTGAACATAAATCGCACGCATGATATAAGCTGCTTGTCCTCCCCCACCCCCCCCCCTTTCTGCATCCCTGCTCACAACACCTCTCTTAATGTTTCCCCCTCACCCTGCCCCCTAAATTCCTCCCCTCACACCTCACCCTGTATAACCTTCCCCATCACCCTACACACTCTACATCATCCCAGCACCTCATTTCTCTGTGGACCTCAAACATCCACGTCCACGGTCTCTGCTCTTACCTGACATATCTTCCAATCCAGACCTCTGCTGATAAACCAGACATCATCTGTATAACAGAATCTTTCTTCCCACAGGACACTCTCAACTCCTTAGTGTCACTACCCAGTTATTGTCTCCTCCGGTTTGATAGGTCTGAACCACAACCCTGCGGTGGAGTTGCACTTTACATCAAAAACTCGATTTCTCACTACCCTTGCACTGACCTTACACCTCCCAACCCCAGGAGGACCACTGGCTGTGACTTCCCTGCCGCTCCCACCTTGTGTTCATCTGTGTGTTATACCGTCCCCCAAACAACGACTCCCCCATCTCCATCTGCATCTCTCTCTCTCGGACAACATGGAAAATCTTTTAACCACTCATCCCAATTCTCTCTTCCTGTGTGGTGATTTCAATTGCCACCGTGTAACTTGGCACTTGGCTGGGTGTTGGTACCTCTCTCACTAGCCATGGGACTTCAGCAAAGGACTTCTATACTATGACTCCATGGGACGGACTCGATCTGTAAAATTTCCATTCCAGATTTCTGCCAATGGCAAATCGTCCCTACTGGATTTGGTGACTTCCTGGAAATTTCTCCTGCTCTTCCTCTGTTCCAATTAGTTCTTTTGATCATGTGCTTGTGAAAGTCAACATCTCCCTGACTATTCTCAGAGAGCTATCTCAACACAGGCGAGTCTGCTCTGCCATTACACTCAAGCAGATTGGCAGGGATGCAAGCAGTCATCTTTCTTCAGGACTGGTCTCCCATATCCACTGCTCTTCACGCTAAGTCAGCCTGGGAATTCTTCCACAAAAACCTTTTCTCTCTTCTCTCTTCAACTATCCTACCCTTCCTCCCTCCCATGGTACAATGAATCCTATGGTGAGGCAGTTGCTCTGAAACAATTTGCCTTCTCTTCCTGGAAGGCGAACATGACTGAAGACAATCTCAGATCATTCCACAAAGACCACAACAAGTGTGTGCCCTCACTAAGGCGAGCCAGAAAAATAATATCTGTCCAACCTCAAGAATGAACTTTCAAACTTGTTTCCCTCCTATAAAACCTGGTAACACCTTGTTAAGTCTGTCTCTGGAGTTTGCCCCCCTTACATCCATCCCCTCTCTTCAAATGGCACCACAGCCAACTCCGCTCGTGAGAAGACCGAATGCCTCAATTCTATGTTTGCTTCCAAATCTCGTGTCCCAAAACCCTCACTCTCTGTACCCACCCTTCCCTGTCATCCCCAAACTGCTCCTGGACTCTTATCTGCTTTTGCACCTGAGAAGGTAGTGAAGGTTTTTTTCTAAACCCGTGACTGATTGTGCTGCTGGACCAGACAGCATCAGCTCACATGACCTAAAAACCTGCTCTGCTGGTCTTGCACATCCTCTCTGCCATTTTCACCCTGTCATTTGTGCTTGGTGATCTTCCATCTTCTTGAAAATCTGCCAATGTCACTGCACCACTTAAAAAGGAGCAAAAAACTGATCACCTCAACTACAGACTTATCAGCTTACTTCCAATCAGCTTGCACATGCAAACATGGAAATGGCCGTAAAACGATGATATTGATGATGATTGATGATGAGCAAGGTCATGGAATCCATCATCACAGTTGATATGAAATTCTTCCTTTTCTCCAACAACCTCATCTCAGATCAACAATTCAGTTTCAGACCAGGTCACTCCACATTGGACATGTTGCTTCTACTCACCCAGCAATGGATGGAGGTCCTCAATGTCAGATATGAGATGAGGGCTGTCTCTCTCCATCCTCTGCTATGGCATCCCTCATCCTTCAGACAGGCAGTCTGCAGCCTCTTCTCACTCTTCCGACCTTGAAAAAGAAATCACAAACTGGTCCAACACTTGGAATATGTTTTTCAATCCTGTCAGATCTCACACTCTCACCATCTTTCTCTCTCTATAAAAGGACAGTTTGGCAAACCCTCCTATCTACTTTCTTAACAATCCTCTTGAGAAGGTTGAGTCATTCATACTCCTAGGTCTCACTATCAGCCATGATCTTTCTTGGGCAAACTACATTTCAAAGTTGGCCTCCAAAGCCAGCCACTGATTGGGCATCCTCTGTCTACAAAGTCCTTCTCTGGCACACCTGAACTCCATTCCACCTACAAGGCCTTCATCTGCAGCTTGATGGAGTACCCTCTGGGTTGGCTCCCCTGACTCTCGTCTTACTCAGCTTGACACTGTGAAAACCAAGGCCTTTAAAACTACTGGAATCTCCCAGGATGAAGCTGAGTATGGGCTTATGTCGCCATTGCAGACAGGTCAGTGGTCTCTCTGTCTTCTACCGCCTCCTTTTTGGTCTTGCACCGACTGCTCTTTCCATGTCTTGTCCCCCCCCCCCCCCAGGTTTCTGCAAGGTTCACACTGTGCATCATCGACCCTCTTCTGGTGAAACTACCTAAATCCAGAACCACTGCTCACCTCCACTCATCTATTCTTCTTTTTTCCTGCCTGTGGAACCAACTTCCACATCCTCTTCAATCCCATTCTTCCCTCCAGGTCTTCAAGACAGCTGTTCACCACCATCTCAGATTTTCCCCAATCCAAATCCTTGATCTTTTCTACCCTCGTCAATCCAACCCAAATCCCTCCTCCTTCCAATTTTCCAGTTTTCCCTCCTTGGAGGTTCTTTCTGTGTCCATCTTGTCCACCGCATGCATGCGTGTTTTGCATCCTGTTTTTGTCTATGACATCTTGATTAGTTTAGTGTTCTCGCTTTTCCTTGAGCCTCGACCATGTATACAAAAAAAAAAGAGGACAAACACATCAGTAAAGTTATTAGTGTGCTTCAATTAATTGATGTGAATTGAAAAGACTTTTGTTGACAAGGAACAAATATATCTGGTGTTTGGGATTTCAATCTGGGATGAGGAGACATCATTGTACTTTTACATGAATTACAGGGACATTCCAAATATATATGTACTAGTAAAGGTGCCTGTCTTCGATGGGTGTCACTGGCAACGTATGATAAAAGACAGATAGCATGAATGTATTTTAAACAATATATTATATCATTTTTATCCATTGATTATCATTCAAGTTTTCCACTTTGATGACATTACCACGTAGTTTAGTGACTACACAACGTGTACCATTCGTGAGTTCCGGAGGATCCATAGAGCGCATTAAAATCACAGGGCACCCTACTTTAAAATGATCCAAAAGGCCGGATCAGTTTCGTCTCCATCAGTGGTTCTTAACCTTTTTATGTGCTCGTACCCCTTGAGCTTTCATAATATTTCCCCGTACCCCCTGTCTATAATGACTTACGGAAATAAAAAATTATAATAATTGATATGAAATACAATGTAATGAATATAATTCTTTATACAATGCGTTGAATACATACAAATATACTGGATACAAAAATAGCCTTTCAAGTACAACCGTACTTACACAGTACACCGACAATCAGACATATTACTAATGGCTCTTTTGTGGTTGTTTTTCATCAATGATCATGCTGAAACGAGGTTCTTTTTTTGAGATAGCCACACGCATGTCATCACTTGCATCCAAACGATTCCTGGCATTGGTTTTGATGTGTACGAGAGTTGAAAAACCAGTTTCACATAAGTAGGTGGTCGCAAATGGCACAAGGACCTCCAAAGCTCTGCTAACTGGGGGAATGTGTTGAGTTGTGCACACCAGAAGGTATCTAACTGCATTGAATCAAACTCCATTTTGATTTTATGACTGGCTTTCATCTCAACTCTATCTTCTTTCATTTCATCATTATCATACATGGAATCTAGGTTGAAAACAAATGGGTCCTGCATCCATCCCTGTGAAACAGAAACCTCTCCATGCTGAAAGTATCCCTGGAAGGACTGACTCGGCACCTGCAAATGTTCTTTCATTTCAGTCACAATGAGTTATAAATTTTCTGCATTAGAAATTTCATCAAGCTTTGGAAAATTTGCATAGTTTCCAGACCCAATGCGGTTTATTAGTGAAGGCAGACATCTTTTCCCTGGCTGTGATCATGTTCATCCCTGTACCCTGGATGGAGGTGTTGAACTCGTTGAGGTGGCTGAATATATCTACCAGGTATGCCAAGGACAAAATTAACTTCTCATTTTCAAAGTGCTCTGCTATGCCACTGCCTCGCTGTCTAAGAAACTGCTGGATTTCTTTGTGCATTTCAAAAACACGAGTAAGCACTCGGCCACGGGATAGCCACCTCACCTCCTATGTGGTAAAGAAGAACATTGTGTTCAGCTCCAATTTCGTCACAAAAAAAACTTTGAAGAGACGGTCATTGAAGGCTTGTCCTCTGATAAAGTTTACTGCACTCACAACAATTGACAACACATTTTTCAGTTGTTCTGGTAATGTCTTAGCTGCAAGGGCATGGAGATGCAGCACACCGTGGGTGACTGTGACGTGAGGCACCTCCTTTTTCACACGGGCAGCAAAGCCTCATTTGTTTCCAAGCATGGCAGGAGCTGCATCGGTGCAAAGTGAACCACACATGTCGAGAGTCATCCCGTGCTTCAAGAAGAAATCCTTGACGATATTGAACACATCAATTGCTTTTGTGGTTGTTGTCAATGGTTCACAGAACAAGAATTCTTCCACCACTTCTTTCTCCTTCACATACCGCACAAATACTAATAACTAACTACAAAAACTGACGTCTGTTGACTCATCTCACTGAAGACTCACTTTGATAGGATTGGCTTCGATATCAGCAATCACCTGCTGCAAGATGTCTTTACTCATGTCACGAATCCTGGAACAGATAATGTCATTTGACAAGGGTACTTGCCTTAGTTTATTTTCTGCCTCAGTCCCCAGTACTGTTTTTGCCATTTCTAGTGCACAAGGTTTCACCAATTCTTCAGCAACTGTATGAGGCTTTTTTTTTTCTTGGCACACAAAAATGCAACAATGGCTTCTCAATCGGTACAAATCCCTGCTTTGGTAAGGTACCACCACGATCAAATCGTCCCCTTTTGATCTTCAAGGTATTGAAATCATTTCCCTACTTCGCACCCCCGTGCTGATTATTAAAATGTTCATCAAGTCTTGAAGGTTTGAGATTTGCATTTGTAAATACTGTGCTGCATAGTATGCACTGTGTTCTCTGAGTTCCATCTTTTTTCTGTCATGCAAGTGAAACCATATCGAACAGTCATCATTCCACTTGCGTTTCTTGGACATGGCTCAGCACTGAAAAGAAATGCACACAATTAGTAAACAATTTTGAATCAATAGCAAAACTACACAAAACAAAGTCGTACACAAAAAAACAGTGAAATAATATATTCTAGGACTCAGATCCTAGGATTATTCATCTCTACAAGATGTGGAAAACAAAACAAATAAATGCACGGGAAATCACACAAAATACCGCTTGTAATTCAAACCATTTCACAACCCACAGTGATAAGACGGACCTCCTGGACAGCAGGAGGTATTAACAACACACTTCACATTTACAAATATTATATGTCTTCATATCTGCACCTTCACAATGAAAACCCTTCACAACACATCACAACCCCATCCTACAGCTTCGTATTCCAACAAAACCATTCTACTACTACAATTTCATCACAGTGCAGCAACATTATCACTTCTCTTCCCATTGTAATACCTCCTTTGCTGCACAATAGCTTATCAGATCATTGCACCATCTTTATCACACTACAACACCACTTTCTTGCAATATATCAAACAAACACCACACGGCAACAGTACGAACCTGTTCCTCCGAAGCCCAAAACACAACTGAGCAATGTCCAACTTCCAAGCAACAGTGCCAGTCATATAACTGAACGCGTATTATACGAGTAAAATTGACAACGTATGAAATACGTTAAGTCTCAAACCGTAAATATGTCAAGTAACACTGTCTTGTACAAATATAATTACATCATAGATTTGAGTCAAAAACGGTAAAGAATTAAAATTAAATGCGACCTCAAAAATATAAAATATATAATATTTGATTATAATATTTTAAAATTATTCATGAATTGAAACATTTCTTATTAGTTATTTATTATTGGATTCGCTATATATGCTAGATATCCCTTATTGCCGAGTTTTCCGTGTGTGTGTGTGTGTGTGTGTGTGTGTGTGTGTGTGTGTGTGTGTGTGTGTGTGTGTGTGTGTGTGTGTGTGTGTGTGTGTGTGTGTGTGTGTGTGTGTGTGTGTGTGTGTGTGTCTGCAACGCGAGGCTCCACAGCACGAACCAGCAAACCGATTATTTTTCAAATGGTAGTCCTTCAAAAATAGGGTGTCTATTTACCGGCGTTTTTTATGAGGAGTGCCAGTTGGCAAAATACGCAATAGGAAAAATCTTTCCAGGCAGAGGAACAATTGTATGTGAACCAATACGTCTTGGCAATGAATTTTCGTCGGTGGATCGGTCAAAATGAAAAGCATCGTATCCAGCACTTCGATCCGAGCGAAACCCTCGTCGCCTACCGGCTTGTTAGTATTATTATTATTGGAATTTAAGTACTATACAGTATTGAATTTGACACCATATATCGTACCCCCTGCTTTGATGCTTTGTACCCCCGGTTAAGAACCACTGGTCTACATATTCATATGTTATAGAATTTAGCTGATTCTGAAACTGTTAACAGCATGTCGATCGGATGGTTCTGTGATTTTCTACGGTAGTAAACAGAAGTACGACTTAAGCCTGTACGCCACTATGCGGAGACCTGAAGACCTAATATTTCACAATAAACTAAGAACTCACAAAATTTGAACATATTTTAAATAAACAATTTATTTTAATATCAATTAAATATCATTTTTATCCATCGATAATATGAATTGTTCTGTACAGCTATAGTTGTTCTCCTGGGATCTGCGCATCCATCCACGATCTATGTTCTAATGAAGTGCAGTAGGAATAATAAAAACAGCACCGTGCGGGAGTGCAGGTAATCTCTCCAAAGCTCTCAAAGCCTTAAAATGCATCACGATCGGTTTGATTGTGAACAGATATACAGACATCGAGACCGGTTTTATTAGGTCATCATGAAGGTACCGCTTGATATTACGCATTGAAATAGAGATATGAATACTCAAGTGAGTTTATTAACCTCCGCCATCTTCGAAGATGGATGGAGGTTACTGTTTTCACCCCTTTCTGTTTGTTACTTACGAAATCTTTAGATTTCATAAGTATATTGATGCCTTCCGTTTGTTTGTTTGTTTGTTTGTAGGCACGATAACTCGAACGGAAGAAGCTAGCAATGTCAAATTACACCACGTGATTCAGGAGGGTGATGGCTAGCGCTGATTAGATTTTGGTCAAAATCGGTCAAAGGTCAAGGTCACAGTGAGGTCAAACATCCAAAAAATAACTCAACGGAAGAAGCTTCCAATGTTAAATTACACCACGTGATTCAGGAGGGTGGTGGCTAGCGCTGATTAGATTTTGGTCAAAATCGGTCAAAGGTCAAACATCCAAAACATTCGATTTTTGATGGTTTGGTGCAGAATCATCGTAGAAACTTCTGACTTGCGTCGCTACCTTCTCGAGAGACAGCTTTTATGAGACAAGGTCAGAGGTCAAGTTGACGATTTCGTAAGTAACAGTCTATGACTTTGTTACTTACGAAATCTAAAGATTTCGGAAGTATATTGATGCCTTCCGTTTCTGTTTGTTTATTTGTTTGTTTCTTAGGCACGATAACTCGAACGGAAGAAGCTACCAATGTCAAATTACACCACGTGATTCAGGAGGGTGATGGCTAGTGCTGATTAGATTTTGGTCAAAATCGGTCAAAGGTCAAGGTCACAGTGAGGTCAAACATCCAAAAAATGATAACTCGAGAACAGAAGAAGCTTCCAATGTCAAATTACACCACGTGATTCAGGAGGGTGGTGGCTAGCGCTGATTAGATTTTGGTCAAAATCGGTCAAAGGTCAAGGTCACAGTGAGGTCAAAAATTCAATTTTTTATGGTTTGGTACAGAATCATGGTAGAAACTTCTGGTTTGCGTCGCTACCTTCTCCAGAGACAGCTTTTATTGGACAAAGTCAGAGGTCAAGTTGACAATTTCGTAAGCACCAGTCTATGACTGCTTGTTTGTTTGTTTGTGAACAGTATTACGGAAAAACTCCTTGACGGATTTCGACGAAACTTAGTGGGGTGTTAGGTATGGTCCAAGGATCATGCCATAAAATTTTGGACTTGGTCCCCCCCAAAAAAAAATTGTTAGAGAAAATTTTTTCTTTTTTTTTTTTCATTTCTACATATTTTAAGTGATTTCCAACCACTCCCAAAAAATAGAGAACAAAAAAAATTTTGCAACTTTTTTTTTCAACAAAATTTCGATTTATTTTTATTTTTTTATATTTTTATTTGTTTTTGCATTTTTACATGTTTTAAGTGATTTCCAAACCCCCCCCCACCCCCCAAAAAAAATGTTGGAGAAAAGAAGTAGAACTCTCAGCACCGTTGACATCATTTAATGAATAAGATATAAGGTTCACTTGGGTGACCCAGCAGTATTAGCGGCAGAGGTTTTGTTAACCTCCGCCATCTTCGAAGATGGATGGTTACTGTTTTCACCCCTTTCTGTTTGTTTGTTTGTTTGTGAACAGTATTACGGAAAAACTCCTCGACGGATTTCGACGAAATTTGGTGGGGGCGGGGGGGTAGGTATGGTCCAAGGATCATGCCATTAAATTTTGGACTTGGTCCCCCCCCACCCCAAAAAATTGTTAGAGAAAATTTTTTCTTTTTTTTGCATTTCTACATGTTTTAAGTGATTTCCAACCCCCCCCCCCAATTTTTTTTACCCCCCCCCAAAAAAGAGAATTTTTTTCGCATTTCTACATGTTTTAAGTGATTTCCAACTCCCCCCCAAAAAAAAAAATTGTTACCCCCCAAAAAATTGGAGAATTTTTTTTTTTGCGTTTCTACATGCTTTAAGTGATTTCCAACCCCCCCCCCCCCCAAAAAAAAATGTTGGAGAAAAGAACTATAATTCTCTGCACTGTTGACATTTAATGAATAAGATATAAGGTTCACTTGAGTGACCCAGCAGTTTAAGCGGCAGAGGTTTTGTTAACCTCCGCCATCTTCGAAGATGGATGGTTACTGTTTTCACCCCTTTCTGTTTGTTTGTTTGTTTGTTTGTTTGTGAACAGTATTACGGAAAAACTCCTCGACGGATTTCGACGAAACTTGGTGGGGGGGGTTAGGTATGGTCAAAGGATCATGCCATTAAATTTTGGACTTTGTCCCCCCCCAAAAAAATTGTTAGAGAACATTTTTTTCTTTTTTTTAATGCATTTCTACATGTTTTAAGTGATTTCCAACCCCCCCCCCCAATTTTTTTTTTTACCCCCCCCCAAAAAAAAAAAAGTTTTTTTTTTTGCATTTCTACATGCTTTAAGTGATTTCCAACCGCCCCCACCAAAATTTTTTTTTACCCCCCCCCCAAAAAAAAAAATTTTTTTTTTTTTGCATTTCTACATCCTTTAAGTGATTTCCAACCGCGACCACAAAAAAGAAATTATCAGAGAAAAAAATGTTTTTTTTTTGCATTTCTACATGTTTTAAGTGATTTCCAACCCCCCCAAAAAAATTGTTACCCCCCCAAAAAAATTGGAGAAAAAAATTTTTTTTTTGCATTTCTCCATGTTTTAAGTGATTTCCAACCCCCTCCCCAAAAAAATTTCCCCCCAAAATAGAGAATTTTAATTTTTTTTGCATTTCTACATGTTTTAAGTGATTTCCAACCCCCCCAAAATTTTTTTACACCCCCCAAAAAATTGAGAATTTTTTTTTGCATTTCTACATATTTTAAGTGATTTCCAACCACTCCCAAAAAATAGAGAAAAAAAAAATTTTGCAACTTTTTTTTCAACAAAATTTTTATTATTATTATTTTTTATTATTATTTATTTATTTTTATTTTTTAAATTTTTGCATTTTTACATGTTTTAAGTGATTTCCAACCCCCCCTCCCCCCCCAAAAAAAAATGTTGGAGAATAGGAACTATAACTCTCAGCACTGTTGACATATTTAATGAATAAGATATAAGGTTCACTTGAGTGACCCAGCAGTATTAGCGGCAGAGGTTTTGTTAACCTCCGCCATCTTCGAAGATGGATGGTTACTGTTTTCACCCCTTTCTGTTTGTTTGTTTGTTTGTGAACAGTATTACGGAAAAACTCCTCGACGGATTTCGATGAAACTTGGTGGGGGGGGGGGTTGGTATGGTCCAAGGATCATGCCATTAAATTTTGGACTTGGTCCAAATTGTTAGACTTGGACTTGGACAAAAAATTGTTAGAGAACATTTTTTCTTTTTTTTGCATTTCTACATGTTTTAAGTGATTTCCAACCCCCCCCCCAAAAAAATTGTTACCCCCCCCCCAAAAAAATTGAGAATTTTTTTTTTGCATTTCTACATATTTTAAGTGATTTCCAACCACTCCCAAAAAATAGAGAAAAAAAAAATTTTTGCAACTTTTTTTCAACAAAATTTCAATTTTTTTTTTTTGCATTTTTGCATTTCTTAATGTTTTAAGTGTTTTCCAACCCCCCCCAAAAAATTTTTTTTTACCCCCCCCCAAAAAACAGAATTTTTTTTTTA
Organism: Eptatretus burgeri; assembly: GCF_056783735.1. NCBI lineage: Eukaryota > Metazoa > Chordata > Myxini > Myxiniformes > Myxinidae > Eptatretus > Eptatretus burgeri. Next base: position 97,264,203 of record NC_140965.1, on the reverse strand, counting down.
CATTTCTACATGTTTTAAGTGATTTCCAACCCCCCCAAAAAAAAATTGTTACCCCCCCAAAAAAGAATTGTTGGAGAATTGTTTTTTCATTTCTACATGTTTTAAGTGATTTCCAACCCCCCCAAAAAAAATATTGTTTGAGAAAAGAATATTTTTTTTGCATTTTTACATGTTTTCAGTGATTTCCAACCCCCCTCCAAAAAAAAAAAATTTTTTTTTTTGCATTTCTACATGTTTTAAGTGATTTCCAACCCCCCCCAAAAAAAATTGAGAGAAAAAAATTATTGCAACTTTTTTTTTCAACAAAATTTCGGGTTTTTTTTCTTTTTTTTTTTGCATTTTACATGTTTTAAGTCATTTCCAACCCCCCCCCTCCCAAAAAAAATGTTTAAGAAAAGAACTATAACTCTCAGCACTGTTTGACATCGTATTTAATGAATAAGATATAAGGTTCACTTGAGTGACCAGCAGTATTGGCAGCGGAGGTTTTGTTTGTTTGTGTGTTTGTGTGTTTGTTTGTTTGTAGGAACAATAACTCAAGAACGGAAGAAGCTACCAATGTCAAATTACACCACGTGATTCAGGAGGGTGATGGCAAGCGCTGATTAGATTTTGGTCAAAATCGGTCAAAGGTCAAGGTCACAGTGACGTCAAACATAAATCCGTAAATTAATGTGGAGAAATGGAGTATTTTTGCTTCACTCGACGTTACGAGTTCGTATTAACTTCGATTTTAATTTTGTCTTCGGTTTTTGCGATCGCTTAGGACGCTTAAAACTGGGTTGTCGAAATTCTGGGAAAATCGGATGTTTTGGAGACGTTTTAAGATTGTATAAAAACTATTTCACTCGACGCGTCACGGGTTGTCCCATGATGCAGTGCGCTCGAGCAGACGCGTCGTTGAGTCAAGTTAAGGTTTTCCGTGTGCGCGCTGACGGTGTTTTCGATAAAGATGGTGTTTAAAAGTCATTTTTTTATCCCAATAAACGTTATCGTCGCATGCCTGACTCGCTGAGCCATCGGATTATGTAAGGATTGTTAGTGGATGGCCGAATATTACGGTTTTGTGACTTTGATAAAATAATATAAAATAATTGCGTGGAGTAATGGAGATTTTTGCTTCGGTCGACGTTACGATTTTTGATGGTTTGGTACAGAATCACCGTAGAAACTTCTGGTTTGCGTCGCTACCTTCTCAAGAGACAGCTTTTATTAGACAAGGTCAGAGGTCAAGTTGACGATTTCGTAAGTACCAGTCTATAACTGCTTTTTACTTACGAAATCTAAAGATTTCGTAAGTATATTGATGACTTCCGTTTCTGTTTGTTTGTTTGTTTGTTTGTAGGCACGATAACTCGAACGGAAGAAGCTACCAATGTCAAATTACACCACGTGATTCAGGAGGGTGATGGCAAGTGCTGGTTATATTTTGGTCAAAATCGGTCAAAGGTCAAGGTCACAGTGAGGTCAAACATCCAAAAAATGATAATCGAACGGAAAAAGCTACCAATGTCAAATTACACCACGTGCTTCAGGAGGGTGGTGGCTAGCACTTCAGGAGGGTGATTAGATTTTGGTCAAAATCGGTCAAAGGTCAAGGTCACGGTGAGGTCAAACATCCAAAACATTCGATTTTTGATGGTTTGGTACAGAATCATCGTAGAAACTTCCAGTTTGCGTCGCAACCTTCTCGAGAGACAGCTTTTATTAGACAAGGTCAGAGGTCAAGTTGACGATTTCGTAAGTACCAGTCTATGACTGCTTATTTGTTTGTTTGTTTGTTTGGCACGATAACTCGAGAATGGAAGAAGCTACCAATGTCAAATTACACCACGTGATTCAGGAGGGGGCTGGCTAGTGCTGATTTGATTTTGGTCAAAATCGGTCAAAGGTCAAGGTCACAGTGAGGTCAAATATTCGATTTTTGATGGTTTGGTACAGATAACTCGAATGGAAGAAGCTCCCAATGTCAAATTACACCATGTGATTCAGGAGGGTGATGGCTAGTGCTGATTAGATTTTGGTCAAAATCGGTCAAAGGTCAAGGTCACAGTGAGGTCAAAAATTCAATTTTTGATGGTTTGGTACAGAATCATGGTAGAAACTTCTGGTTTGCGTCGCTACCTTCTCCAGAGACAGCTTTTATTGGACAAAGTCAGAGGTCAAGTTGACGATTTCGTAAGTACCAGTCTATGACTGCTTGTTTGTTTGTTTGTTTGTTTGTTTGTTTGTTTGTGTGTTTGTGTTTGTGTTTGTAGGCACGATAACTCGAGAATGGAAGAAGCTACCAATGTCAAATTACACCATGTGATTCAGGAGGGTGATGGCAAGTGCTGATTAGATTTTGGTCGAAATCGTTCAAAGGTCAAGGTCACAGTGAGGTCAAATATTCGATTTTTGATGGTTTGGTACAGATAACTCGAGAACGGAAGAAGGTACCAATGTCAAATTACACCACCTGATTCAGGAGGGTGCTGGCTAGTGCTGATTAGATTTTGGTCAAAATCGGTCAAAGGTCAAGGTCACAGTGAGGTCAAACATCCAAAACATTCGATTTTTTTTTGATGGTTTGGTGCAGAATCATCATAGAAATTTCTGGTTGGCGTCGCTACCTTCTCGAGACAGCTTTTATTAGACAAGGTCAGAGGTCAAGTTGACGATTTCGTAAGTACTAAACTATGACTGCTTGTTTGTTTGTTTGTGTTTGTAGGCACGATAACTCAAGAACGGAAGAACCTACCAATGTCAAATTACACCACGTGATTCAGGAGGGTGATGGCTCGCGCTGATTCGATTTTGGTAAAAATTGGTCAAAGGTCAAGGTCACAGTGAGGTCAAACATAATTCCGTAAATTCATGTGGAGAAATGGAGTATTTTTGCTTTGCTAGACGTTACGAGTTCGTTTTAACTTCGATTTTAATTTTGTCTTCGGTTTTTGCGATCGCTTAGGATGCTTACAACTCGGTTGTCGAAATTCTGGTAAAAATCGGATGTTTTGGAGACATTTTAAGATTGTACAAAAAAAATTTCACTCGATGCGTCACGGGTCGTCACGTGGTGCAGTGCACTTGAGCAGACGCGTCATTGAGTCACGTAAAGGTTTTGCGTGTGCGCGATGACGGTGTTTTCGATAAAGATGGTGTTTAAAAGTCATTTTTTATCCCAATAAAGGTTATCGTCGCATGCCTGACTCGCTAAGCCGTCGGATTATGTAAAGATTGTTGGTTGATGGCCGAATATTACGGTTTTGTGCCTTTGATAAAATAATATTAAATAATTGCGTGGAGAAATGGAGATTTTTGCTTCGATCGACGTTACGATTTTTGATGGTTTGGTACAGAATCATCGTAGAAACTTCTGGTTTGCGTCGCTACCTTCTCAAGAGACAGCTTTTATAAGACAAGGTCAGAGGTCAAGTTGACGATTTCGTAAGTACCAGTCTATGACTGCTTGTTTGTTTGTTACTTACGAAATCTAAAGATTTCGTAAGTATATTGTTGACTTCCGTTTCTGTTTGTTTGTTTGTTTGTAGGCACGATAACTCGAGAACGGAAGAAGCTACCAATGTCAAATTACACCACGTGATTCAGGAGGGTGGTGGCTAGTGCTGATTAGATTTTGGTCAACATCGGTCAAAGGTCAAGGTCACGGTGAGGTCAAATATTCGATTTTTGATGGTTTGGTACAGATAAATCGAGAACAGAAGAAGCTACCAATGTCAAGTTACACCACGTGATTCAGGAGGCTGATGGCTAGTGCTGATTAGATTTTGGTCAAAATCTGTTAAAGGTCAAGGTCACAGTGAGGTCAAACATCCAAAAAATGATAACTCGAGAACGGAAGAAGCTTCCAATGTCAAATTACACCACCTGATTCAGGAGGGTGGTGGCTAGCGCTGATTAGATTTTGGTCAAAATCGGTCAAAGGTCAATGTCACAGTGAGGTCAAACATCCAAAACATTCGATTTTTGATGGTTTGGTACAGAATCATCGTAGAAACTTCTGGTTTGTGTCGCTACCTTCTCAAGAGACAGCTTTTATTCAACAAGGTCAGAGGTCAAGTTGACGATTTCGTAAGTACCAGTCTATGAATGCTTGTTTGTTTGTTTGTGAACAGTATTACGGAAAAACTCCTCGACGGATTTCAATGAAACTTAGTGGGGGGTTAGATATGGTCCAAGGATCATGCCGTTAAATTTTGGACTTGGTCCCCCCCCACAAAAAAAATTGTTAGAGAATTTTTTTTTTGCATTTCTGCATGTTTTAAGTGATTTCCAACCCCCCCCCAAAAAAAATTGTTCTAAAAATTTTTTTTTTTTGCTTTTCTACATGTTTTAAGTGATTTCCAACTGCCCCCCCAAAAAATTGTTATCCCCCCCAAAAAATTGTTCGAGAATTTTTTTTGGCATTTCTACATGTTTTAAGTGATTTACAACCCCCCCCAAAAATTGTTAGAGAAACAATTTTTTTGCATTTTACATGTTTTAAGTGATTTCTAACCCACCCCCCCCCCAAAAAAAAAATTGTCAGAGAAAAAAAAATTTTTGGTACTTTTTTGTTCAACAAAATTTCGATTATTTTTTTTTTTTTTTTTTTTTTTTTTTGCATTTCTACATGTTTTAAGTGATTTCCAACCCCCCCCCTCCCAAAAAAAATGTTGGAGAAAACTATAACTGTCAGCACCGTTGACATATTTAATGAATAAGATATAAGGTTCACTTGAGTGACCCAACAGTATTGGCGGCGGAGGTTTTGCACTCTCCCGAGTGCTCCCCCTCTAGTTATCTGTCTATGATTGATAGCTTATTGACAGCTCAATAAAATGAGCAATTTACTATGGCGTATCGTGATTGATAATAACATACTCTACTAAAGGTTTCATGCAGCGCATTATTCACAGTTCACGTTGCTCACATTGACCATTCAAGACTAAGTTATTATACCAATAAATGAGAAATCCTGCAAAGATCATTTACACATTAAAGTTAAAGTATTTCTGTGTAAACCACGTTCCTGGTAATTTTGTTTGGAGCAAAAATGGTTATATTTTTTTTTTGCTGCGCGCTCGCGAAAGTGCTACGTACAACATTCCGTGGGTAAATAAAGGAGAGCATAAATGTAAGCCAATGCGAGTGAATGTTTGGCCCTGTGCCTTGTTGATGGTGATGGCAAAACACTTTTACAGGAAATTGGATTATTTTGAATGCAAATGGTAGATCAGTATCAGTAGGTATAATGGGAATCCTTGGTATCATTCTGGTTTTCCCTTTCGACTGTCCATCCAGTGGCTAGCTCCACTTCGATGACATTAGCACGTAGTTTAGTGACTACACAACGTGTACCATTGGTGAGTTCCAGAGGATCCAGAGAGCTCATTAAAATTATCGGGCACCCTACTTTGAGAATGCAACGATGGGATGGAATTCCAGAAAGCTCTATTGAGTCCAGAAATTCCTGGGGATAATGAACGGCATCATCTGGGTTTAGAGTACTGTTGATTGCAGTATAGGAGGTAGATTGGCCTGGAAAGTTTTTGATGATTGATTGATTTATCGCATTTACAGTTTCGTTTATGGGAGCCAATATAGCTTTATCAAAAAAGTAGGCAGAGTTATTGGCATTAGCATGAATGTCTGGATACACCACTTGTATGAAAGCTTCTGCACTGTCAACCGTTTCAAACTGGCTGAGGGAAACGTAATCGGGATGTTGAATGGTAGGTTGTAGACCTTCTCCGACTGAACGCAAGTATTCTGCGAACGAACCTGCTTCGCCGTCATCAGCATCAAGCATCATGTTGGTTTTCAGTTGCATTGTAGTTGTACGATGCCAAAGATGAGACTTTTTGAGTGTGGCGTCGACAATGATTGGTCTGGTTCCGTGTCTCACGACGGGTAATATTTGTCGAAAATCACCACATAGCATGGTGGGAATTCCTCCGAATGGTCTTTCTTCGCCTCATGTCTCGTAATGTCCGATCTATGGCTTCGTAGGCTTTCCCGTGTGTCATGGGTGCCTCGTCTATAATTATACCCTGACATTCACTGAATACACGAGCGAGTGAAGTTCCTTTTTTGACAGCGCAAGTTGGGTAGTCCTGGACATGGAGTTGTAGAGGGACTTTGAACATGGAGTGGATCGTTCTTCCTCCTGTTATTAGATTTGCCGCGATACCACTTGAAGCACAGGATATGGCTATTTTTCCTTGAGATCTGATGGAGGCTGGAATGACATTGATCAAGAAAGTTTTACCGGTTCCTCCAGGAGCATCTAAGAAAATGATGCCAGGTGTTTGCTGGAGAACGCACGCATTGAATTCATTGTACACTGTTCGCTGCTCTGGATTCAGTTTTTGAGAGTTGAAATGAAGGAACTGTAATTGTTCGGCAACATCGTAATTCAGGTATCGTGTATACTCTATGCCGAAACCTGTATGAGCGGGAAGTTCAAAATGTAGTCCATATTTGGAAATATTCCTACCGGTCATACGATGTACATGATCGTTGATGGATATGAGACACTCCTGATATCGATGCTCCGGGAAGGGTGGGTCAGTAGCCGTCAAACTGCTTTGATGCACAATGTCTTGGCTCAGCGCGTCTTTGAAAGATATCCAGAGTCCTGAAGGATCTGACGGTTCGCACGCAGTGATTACGATTGCAAAGAGGAGTCATATTTGGTTTGGATTGTCAGACTGTTGAGATTCCTTAAGTGCATTGATGAGATGTTGGTCGTTAGCTAATAGACCGCGCGCCAGGCACGTCTCTCGATATGGTCAACTCGACGGAGGTCGGCGTAAGTCTTCAGACCGCGCACAACATGAAGTAGCATTCTTAGGAAATAGCATTCTGTCAAATTTGGATGGATTGTATAAACCCTTCCTATCATTGGACCTTTTTTAAATTTGAGGATGCTGCTGCGGTTGGCCCTGTTTTCGCCGTAACCATGTCTTATTCGACCATGTGTAATACTGCGGTACCTCGTGATATAAGAGGGTTTCAACGAACTTGTCACTTTGACATAAGTGCATAAACTCTGTCAAGGTAGTCTTTGGCGGTTCTGCTGCAGCTCTCGCTTGAGCATTTTCGGGAGTGAAAAATACTTGTTGTCCATTTTCTAAGTGAACTGCCAACTGCATGACAGGCGGCCAGTGTTCATGAATAGGAAAGCTCAAAAGTCGATAAGCTGCTTCCATACTCCAAACGTACCGAGCTTCTCGATAAAGTTCGATTTCGTCGTTTTCATTTCGTAATTGTATGCTGAAGATTAACTGGTCGGAGCCTTTATTGACATACTTCGTAACGTATTTGATACTCTTTACAGAACTGCAAATCTCGACGTTGGTATGGCTACTCATTTGCCTAAGAAGCCATTTGTTATAAGGTACAACAAAGCGATTGTCAATTTCTTCCGTCACTTCCTGATTATGAATGAATCGAGTCACGTTGACGGTGTTACCACCAGATTGTGGTGAGCGCCTCCGATATTTGGGGTATCCATCATTTCCATATTTAGTTTCACATCTGAAATCTTTTGGGAATTTCTTGGTGCACACTCCGTCCGACATACATGGGGCATTCGGCCGGAGTGGTCCACATGGACCGGGAACCATGTTGGTTTTTACCAAATTGTGAAGTTCCGGTTCCTCAGTGGCGGAGGGAATTTCTGCTGAGATGATTCGATCGATATTATCAGGAACGAGGTGACTACCCTTTTTGAGCCAAGTGAGAATGTGGACATGCGGAAACCCACGCTTTTGAAACTCTACGGAATAGAGCCACGCAGTCGCTTCTCCAAAAGCACCATCTTTGAGCATTGACATGAGGCAATCTTTCTTCTGGTTGAATACACGAACAGTTAAAACTGGGTCGTCGTTCGCTGATTGTCCTGGTAATAAGTTTGACAATATTTCCGGCCATTTTGGGTTTGTGGTCGGCCATGATGGCTCACACAGGCAATGGCGTCTTGTTGTCTTTCGTGCATGTATCTCGGACCTCCGACATAAGAAGACGGGAGGATGACCCTCTGCCCCAGTTGCCGCGGATCTGAATCTTCATTGATGATGCAATCGCGTAAACTGGAGTAATTGTCAGCTCTGAGTGCTTTCTGTTCTCGGCGGAGGAATCCAAGTCTTTCAGTTTCAATTTTAAAGTAGATATCCACCAGAAACTGTTGGAATAGATGACCAGCCTGAGCAAGATCATTTCCTGCTCTTCTTTGAATGTGATAGTCATAATACTGGGGTTGGGAGATCTTTTTATTAGCCTTATTTTTCAGGTACAGACTGTAGCCGTCAGTTCCGTACGGAAAAAGTAATGGGTACTGTAGTGGGTCGTACGATCGATGAAGCTCCAATATCCCCTGTAATGGACCTTCTCGAAGGTGAATAACAATGTCCCTTGTACATACCGGATCGTTGGGCATAAGAATTGCTACTTCATCACTTGCAGGTGCATTGTATTGCCTTTGGTGTTCTTTCAACGGTTTTTTATCTTCATGAATGACGACTCGTAAATCTTTAATTCCTTCGCCTTCCGTTTGAATATATTCGTGAGTCGTGAGGAATTGCTGGACGTACTTGTTGTTTTGTTCTTAGAATGTATTTATTCGACAACTTATTTCCTCAAACCACTGAAGAAGCTCATTCGTCTTTCTAACTGGTTCTGTATGTTGTCTATGAAGTAGATTTGGAGAAATTGCGTGTTGGATCCTAAACTTGGGTACATACTTCCTATGCGATGGAATATTTGTCCATGCACACTGAAAGTGGGACTCCATCCTGACTGTTGTCATTCTTGCGAGACGAAGCTAGTCATCTGGAAGGCACTGTTGTAGGCTCGGATATTTTGAATGAAATGGTGGGAGAGTGGTGATCGGATGTATGTGATGTCTTTGAGAAATTGTAGCCAAGGAGGAAATGGCTGGAGCTGTACATTGCCATTGTTACAGCAGAACCCTGGTCGCTCGCTACCGAATTTAGCCGCAGAACAGTGCGGACAAATTGCATTCATCGTGCCATCATTTGTCTGGCGACGGAAATTGTCCTCTGAATAGTCATATGTGATGGGCAGTAGTTGAAGTTGAGATTCAGGGCCAGGGCCAGCTTCACCTTGCGTTTTTAGTTTGAGCCTACGACGGCACGCCATCTGACGGGCTTTCGGGGTACCATCTCCAATTGGTTTCCTTTTCTTTGGAGTCGGCATGGTTCACCTGCAGTAGAAAACAGATAGTGAACAATGAACAGAGTCTGTAAAATAATGTCCAATATGACGTACACAACTGGCAGTAGGAAAAAGGGTGAATGAAGTTTTGCCTTGTGCATATTGAAGCATTTTGAATTCAATTCTTGTAGGGAATAGGAAATGGTAATACCATGCAACCTCCTGATGGTCAAGCAGTGAACAACACAGGACTGATTTCAATTGAAATTTTCATGGAAATATATTTTATGAGGATGTTCAATATCACTGTTAGGATCAAGGCTTGGGCTTGGACTTGGGGGGATGCTTGCAACATAATTTTCATCAGAGGAGTGACTTGAGGAGTCTTCATATTCCTTGTTATTATTGGCATCTGCCATCATGATCGAACTCTTACTTGTGAGACGGTTGAAGTACTTTTACGGAGCGGTAGACTCAAGGCTCACTGAAGCACTGAAGGCTCGAAGGCAATTTCTGTCGGTTCAAATTTCAAGGATCAAGCGGCCATTGTTGTTCAACTCAAGTTGGGTTGCCAGATTTTTATGTGCACGTGCTCAATCCCACACCCACCCGGAAAAGACCCAAGTACACTGTCAGTACTCACCTCCACACTAAAACGATGATCATGATTTTGGGTTTAACCGTAACTGACCGGGCGATACTTTGTTGGCAGTTGGTCCGGCTGGGCAGCGGGTATCGGTCGATGAAAATTTCAAAACGGCAACCATGTATAAAAAAGCAAAGAAATACTTCGTACTTGGTCAGAAAGTCATGGTTTTGTGAAGAAACTACGGCACATTGAAAGTGCAAATTCGTCAGGTATGAACTCAACTGTTTTCTCCCCAAATGGAGCGTGATTCTATGAGCCGAACTCATCTTAGTGGTCCTCTAAAAATTGGGAAACATTTTTATTTCTTTTTTTGTGCAATAATTCCTCCCATTTTGCAAATGGAGAACATGAACTGTTTAACTACCATAATGATCAAAACGAATTTTGAGGGGCCTCTTAAGGAAGACAATAATATCATTACTATATATATATGTCAAAGCTTGTTTCATTTCATGCGGTAACAAAAATCTGATGGTGGAACAAAAAAAGGGGCGTGCCGAAATATTAATATAGATGGAATATGGGATTTGAACCTGGGTTCCTGACTCGTGATCTATTGATTGAGAGGAGAACACTAATCAGTCATATCTTTCTAGTTCGCCCTGTCTTTCATTTATTTTTCCCCCAAATGCTTTCTGGGATTTTCACCAGGTGGGAAATTTGAGATAGACTGGGTTCAATCTATGTGATATTGGCGGGGGGTGGGGGGGTGGAACTTGAACCGGAAGTAATTCTTGCATCAGGAAATGTATGGGATAAACTGTAAAGCACTACCTCATTGGTGGATGTCAAGCTGGAAACGTTCCTTCTACTTTCTTCCTCTTTCTTCAAAGTTCCTGTTCTGGTCAAATTTGTGATACAAAGTGCACCTATTGTTTGTTGGAATGACTTGCAGGGGGTAACTTTACATAGTAGAGCAATAGTTATTTCCCTCATTGCATCTATCTATATATTACTAAAACTCTCATCTTGTATGCATGTATGTATGTATGTTCCCGAAATACAGCCAAAAAGGTACACGATAATGCAAAAATATTCAGCCCACCTTACTCGCCATTCTCCTGCCATGTGCAGTATCAAGTTTCGTTCAAATGGGGCAACGAAAAAATTATTAAAAAATCAATTCCCGATTCAGTCAAGTATTCTTCGGGAGAATTTGATCAATGGAAACAACCTCAGCGGTATAGTTCGCTGGAGCTATCTTCTTCTTGTTTTTTTTCCTTGAAATTATTTATTCAACAATTTCAAACATTTGGTATCGACAAAGAACAATTTATTTTTAAGCATAAAATAAAGATCGCCATTTTAATCTAATACGTCGTGTTCATTAATAAATAAAATTGTGTTTCTTCGACTTTCTTTTCTCCTTTTTTTTCACATTGACGCGCAGTATCAAGTTTCATTCAAATTGGGCAACGAAAAAATAATTTAAAAAATCAATTCCCGATTCAGTCAAGTATTCTGGAGATATTTTATCAATGCAAACAACCTCAGCGGTATAGTTTGCTAGAGCTATCTTCTTCTTCTTGTTTTTTTTATGATTTTTTTATCGAACGCTGTCATAACTTGAACCCAGCGGGTTCACTGGTGGTCGCGTTTATTACAATAAGCGTGAGGTATTTTAAATGTGGTCGGATATGCATTGTGATCCATCCATCCTTCCATTGGGACCATACTCTGTACAGAGCATTGTTGCTGCCAAAGCAGTCTCCTTGGCAATTGGGCACAATCCTGGACAGGTCGCCACTCCGACACAGGATACCAGCAAGCTGGTACTCATTTTGCAGACCTCGGAAGGATGATGGGCTGAGTCAACCCCACCTGATTTAATTCAACAGCCAAGCAGGATTTGAACTCAGGACTCTAGGATCCCAAACCCACCACTCTAGCCATTAAGCCAACACCAGACATATGCATTGTTACATGTGTAGAAAATTGTCATCTTCCCTCCCCACATGTGTGTGTGTTGAAAACCACTTTCTTTTGAAACCCTAGTAATGTCTTATCCCTTTGTAATCCAAAATGTATCTGCTTTTAAAGGGTCTGATAGGCCATCAGGCACCAGGTTGGTGGGAAATGCCAACCTCCACCATCAAGATCAGCCCCACTGCTGCCCGCACCATCTGGGGGAGAGGTCAGGTGGATATTCATGGATGAAAGGGTTTTTCCACAGCCAACACATTTTTTTGCTGTGGCCTCTCACCGTGCCCCACTGCAGGCCACGCCCAGTACAAGACCATACCTGGCAATTTCGCTTTTTGGGAGGGAGCAGCAACTCAGATGGGAGAGCAGTAATCCATCAGGCTACGGATTCAAGTCAAGCAACTAATGTACGCTAACAAAACTTGTTTTATTTCTAAATTCCAGTTTTATAATAATCCACATCTGCAACTCTTCAGGCATATAAATGCACGCTGTTCGGACACTTTATTGATTCTTAAAGAAATGCACGAAAAGCAGAAATGTCACAGATTGTAATATATAGTGTATTGTACTTTGTTTTGGGCCAACCCAGTCATTCCTTGTTGACAGTTAGTTTTGTGCCAATCTTGGCGTCAATTTTGCCAGCGCTTCACTTAAAGAAGATAGAACATGATTGCAACAACAAAAAAAAGTGTTAAATAACTTAAATGATATTGAGGCATCATCTACTCCACAATATATCATTTTCATAAAGATGAAATGAAAAACGAATTGTATAATTTACTTCACCAAGGAAGCGATGGCCTGTTAAAATGTTCCCATCCGAACAATCTGAACCCCTGATGCAGGGAACCCAAGTTCATATCCCATGCATCATGTCTTTATCCATTGTCACTAATGTCTTTGTAATTCATGATTCTTGTAAAAGTACATCGATATCCACTAATGTCCTTGTCCTGCATATGACATATACTTGCAAGTTCTTCCATGAAAAGGAAATTTTGTGAAACCAAAATTGATCGAGAGGTAGTGGAAGCCAAAAGCATTAAGTGAAAGAGAAAGTGATGAGTGTCCAAAATTAAACTTGTATCGTCACTTTATTACTGCGAAGGCACCAAGTAAGAATGCCTATCCTTTCGTGGTATTGATGCATCAAACTCGTACAACTGCTTATTATTGCAGACTCTGCTCTTCGAAAGTTGGTCAACGTCTTCGTTATCATTATGGCATTGACTTTTATAGGATGCATTCTGAGAGATTCTTGTAGGAAGTCTGGGTAACAGCAAAGCCAACAATCACAACAACTATGACAAACATCATTACCATACAAAATATCCTCAGGAAGGAGGAAATGAGGTATGTTGGTGGCTCATTTTCCAAGACATCTAAATATACTAACTGTGCAAAATGTTGGTCAGAGAAGGAGGTCAAACATCCTGATCAATATCAAAAACAAATGCCAGACATGACAACCTGCTCTGAATTACTAGCATTACAGTTGAATATCCAAAACTAGCTGCAAATGAAAGTGAAGATCACCCACCAAAACTATTCTGTTAATCAATGTCTGAAATCAATTTATTCTGTACAAAAAGAAAACGCAAAATGGCGTGCACTCGCTCAGGACTGTGTTGAAAAAAAACAATCAAAATAAGTATCCTTATCTTAAAGGTGCGTTTCTATGGATATCCATTTCAGTGCGATTGTAGAAAGGTGGTGAGGTGACATGGAAAAAAAAAGATAACATTGGAAGTGAATAAAAACGATGACTGATGAAAAAGCTTTTGGAAATAGCGAATGTATTGTCAAGTCTGATTCTGACAAGCAATATGCATGTGCTCCCTGATAGTTAATACATCAGGAAAGTGTACCATGGGCGACGTGTAGGATTTCATCGAGTCGGTGAATACATCATCAATGCCTTTACGACACTCGGAGCATATAAAGATGCTTTCATGGCAGACTATTTGTGGAGTAGCATAATGAAATGCCAGATTTGTATGTCATGTCGACAGTGATGAGCAATCGCAACGTTTTTTTTCTTTCTCTGCCTCAAGCTGAAGATGTGTAGGACCCATAACTTGATATCGATTTCTGTCAGACCCACAATTGATATAGATTTCTGCAGGATATCGAACAAGATCTGGAGGACCGCCATAACTTAATGTCGATTTCTGGAGGATATCGATCGAGATCTGTCGGACCCATAACTTGATATTTATTTCTGTCGGACCCACAAATTGATATTGATTTCTGCAGGATATCGATTGGCATTGATCGAGATCTGTCGGACCCATAACTTGATATCGATTTATGTAAGATATCAATCGATATCTGGAGGACCCAGAAATTGATATTGATTTCTGTTGGATATCGATCAAGATCTGTAGTACCCATAACTTGATATCGATTTCTGTTGGATATCGATCAAGATCTGTAGTACCCATAACTTGATATCGATTTCTGTTGGATATCGATCGAGATCTGTAGAACCCTAACTTGATATCGATCGAGATCTGTTGGACCCATAACTTGATATCGATTTCTATGGGATATCAATCGAGATATGTAGGACCCATAACTTGATATCGATTTCTATAAGATATCGATTGAGATTTGTTGGACCCATAACTTGAAATCGATTTCTGGAGGATATTGATCAAGATCTGTAGGACCCATAACTTGATATCGCTTTCTGTAGATAGATTGATATCTGTTGGACACATAACTTGATATCGATTTCTGGAGGATATCGATCGAGATCTGTCGGACCCATAACTTGATATTGATTTCTGCAAGATATCAATCGAGATCTGTAGGACCCATAACTTGACGTCAGTTTGATATCGATTAGATTTTTGTCCAAAGTAGGACCTCTTTAATTGCCGAAGAATGTGTCGAGTCATACCACTGTGGCAAAATGTTATATTCATGGAAACAGTAATGATGTGTTGTGTTCATACAAGTTGTCGTCACAATTTGTTTGCCATTTTTAGGTCATCTCTTCGAGCATGACCTAATAATATGGGTGTCGATGTCCTTCGATCCGTCCGTTCACAATGAAGTTGAAGCGGGAGATCTGGTCATTAGTGATCCTGATAGAGGTCGATGAGATGTACACGATGGTATGACTTTCAAGGTCACGAGGCCTTTGAAGTTGCGAAAATGACGATTTTCAAATTCTATCTCCTCCTACATTTCTCAAGCGATCTTGAATTTCATTGTGGCAAATGAATCTATGGGACAATATCTAAATTTGGTCGGGACGGATTTTCGAATTTCGCTTTCGCGTCACGTGACTTCAGAGTTTGCAAAAACTGCCCTACCGTCAGGAGGCTATATATTCTCTACTGGGCATGGTAAAAGTTAATGAATGGTGTCATTGCATAGCAGCTGACCTTGTTTCTCGCAGAGATGACCGTCACTCCCACACGGGTGTATTTTAAAGATTGAAATTGCTTCAAGCTTGTTAATACTCAAAATAAAAGACTTGAAAATAGTTTTTCCATCAGATATGCATGTTAATGTTGATAAAGATTCTTATAACTTTCCATTCGACCATTTATACTTCTGTAATAGGAAACAACAACAAACGTGCATCAGTGTAAGTGGAGGTTCCAGTGACAAACACCCTGTTATCTTCCTCACAATGCTTCTCGGCTTTGCTTTGTCAGATATATATATCAACAGCCTGTACATATATATATATATATTAAATCGTATACAGTCAGTACTTTCTTTCGAGCGATTCATGGAGTTGCTGCTGACATCGCTTGCTGACACCGCAGTTGAGCACTTAGCCATTAAACCTGTCACTATCCTTTTTGCCACCCATTATTGTAGTCCAGAGAGCAGTTGCGTTGTTGGACCTTCTTCAAGATAAGCCGCATTCAACAGCTTGCTGGAGGCCTGCCAGCTGGTCAGTCATGGATGGTTGTCCTTCAGAATTCAGCGTCAGGCCTCCACAACGAGACCCAGTCATTCTGCTTTTGCTCTCATTTTCAATGTTTATCTCTTTCCATCTTTCCTTCTACTCCTCCATGTTGCTTCATAGGTACTCCATCTCCAATGCATGCTGGAGTGCCAGGAGGTCTGAGTGACTGGAGACCCTCCAAAATGGCATGCTGTGCTGCAACATAGAAAACCAGTGTTAGATCTCAAGCAGTAAGATGAATAAAATGTCTCAGAAAAAAAGTGTTTCTCAACGCTGCTGCTTCAACAAAATAGTTGTGGTGACATATCAGACAAGGAACCATGAAGAAGAAACAAACATACTCTGCAGCATTGTACTTTGTTTACATTGAAGCCAAGATGTTATGGACGAGGTGCTGTAGGTTGTGGAACAACAATTGGTGTCAAACCTTCTTTGCAGCCTGTTCTTCCTCTGACCCATCACCCACCACCACGTAAACCACTTTTTGACCAAAACGGGAGGTGATGCGCTCAAAACAACTTTCTTTGCCTGCTGTAATTGCAGTTTATGAACAACATGGGATTAAATAAACACGAGGTATTGGTGAACTTGAAAAAAGGCATAAGCAATTTTTTTTTTGCAGTTTTACTGTTGTGAGTATGATTTTGAATGGGAATTTTCTTGATGCAACAACATTCCTGTAATATTTGTGACAAAATATGGGAGAGGGAGGTATACATGTCCTTCTGGAGCATGGCATCAAATGTTTTTTTTAATGTAAAGGGAGATGTTACTGGGCAGAGGAAATTTTCCATGTATTGTAAGACTGATGTTTCTTTATCAGTGGTGTTTCACAATTGGGATATTTGAATAACAGTGTCTCACATCATCAGGACATGAATTAGAATTGGGCAGTGATGCCCAAGTCTGGCTCGCATATTCATCCATGATTCCAAATCAAACATTTTTGAGATTTGTTGCCGAACTCGATCGAGCATACTTTACATATCCGGCAACGTTGCCGTTTGGTGTTTGGTGTATGGCACCAAATGTTTACCTACGCCACTGAAAGTGGATGGAGGTTATGTTTTCAACCCTGTCTGTCTGTCTATCTGTTTGCCTGCCTGTGAGCAGGATATCACAAAAAGCTGGAGATGGATTTTGACGAAATTTGGCAGACAAGTTGGGTGTGTGTGACAAGGACCAATTGATTCGATTTTGGTGAAGATCTGAATCTGGATACGAGAATTTATCATTCCATAAATAATTATTCACCATTGAGAGATAGGGCCAAAAAATGATACATAGCATGTTATTTCAAAAAACTTATGGATGGGTTATGACAACGAGGTGGATGAGTTGGGTAGGTGACAAGAACAAGCCGAATAGATTTTGGTTTGGGTCCAAATTCAGATCCGGCATATCAGTGGGATACAAAATGTAAACTGTACAGCCTGGTCGAGGTATGTGCTCTACCGAATGCCGTTATAGTTACCCTCGCCAGAGTAGAGGGTATTGCATTTGGGTCCGTTTGTTACCTGGTGAAAAATTTTTTTGCCAAGTATGTTGGTCTGTAGCGTTTGTCTGTCTGTGTCGGTTTGTCACATGATTTTTGGCCACAGTTTTCAAGCAATCGTTCTGAAATATTTTTTGAATGGAGATGACTAGCCAAGGACAGCAACACTTAATTTTGGTGAAGATCTGAATCCGGATTTGGATCTGAGAATTTTTAAAGCGATTCTTCACCATTGAGAGATGGGGCTAAAAATGATATATAGCAAGATGTCTCAAAAGGTTATAGACGGATTCAGATGAAGTACTTTCTCTAACATTAACTCATCCTGTGAATTCTTTCAAAGAAACTTGCTCTCCCTCATGCACAGATTTATCCCCTCTCGTCTTCAGTTGTCCTATCCTCCCTCCTACCCTTGGTTCACTGAAGCTTGTGGTGAGGCAGTTGTCCCTGAAACAACTTGCCTTTGCCTCATGGAAAGCAAACCCAACTGAGGGCAATCTCAGTTCCTTCCATAAAGCTTGGAACAAGTGTGTATCTACCCTCAGGAGAGCCAGAAAACAACATCTTTCTAATCTCAAGTCTGAACTGTCAAACCTCTCTCCCTCCTCCAAATCCTGGTGGCATCTAATCAAATCTGTTTCTGGTGTATGTTCCCCTTCCATCCCCTTCCTTACCTCAAATGGCCGCACTGCTGATACCGCACGTGAAAAAGCTGAATGCCCAAACTCGGTGTTTGCATCGAAATCTTGTGTCCGAAACACATCACATTCAGTACCCACCTTACCCAGTCGCACGCAACTGTCCCTGGACTCTGTGTCCTTTTCTCCTGACAAGGTGGAGAGCTTGCTGTCAAACCTCGACTCAGATTCTGCAACCGGTCCAGACTGCATCAGCCCACGTGTCCTAAAAACCTGCTCTTCTGCTCTTGCTCACCCGCTCTCTGTTCTATTCACCCTGTCATTTGCTCAAGGTCATCTGCCATCTGCTTGGAAATCAGCAAGCATTACCACACTGCATAAAAAGGTGCAAAAACAGATCCCTGCAACTGCAGACCAATCGGCCTTCTCCCAATCATCAGCAAGGTTATGGAATCAATCATCGCTTCAGAAATTAAATCCTTCCTCTTCTCCAATGGATTGATTTCAGATCATCAATTTGGTTTCAGACCAGGTCACTCTACCCTGGATATGCTGCGTCTGCTCCCCCAACAATGGATAGAGGTCATCAATCCCAGACATAAAATCAAAGCCATATCCCAAGACATATTGCGTGCTTTTGACACGGTCTGGCACCCTGCCCTACTCACCAAACTCTCTTCCTATGGTATCCAAGGCCATCTCCACTCATGGCTCGCAGACTTCCTCTCCTGTCGCAGTCAACGTGTGGCCCTAAATGGAGTTCTTTCATCCCCTCTTCCTGTCCAGGCTGGAATTCCTCAAGGCAGTGTTCAAGGCCCTGTTCTTTTTCTGGTTTTCATCAATGATCTCTCCGACTCTGGAAAATCCTCTATATCTCTTTGCTGATGACTCTACCCTCTGCCATACCATCTGTAATCCTTGAGACCAGCAAGCCGCAGCTTCTGAGCTCTCTGCATATCTGGATAAAAGCACAAACTGGTCCAACACGTGGAACATGTCTTTCATTCCTGACAAATGTCACACTCTCACGATGTCTCTCCGAGGGGAGCATTTAGAACCCCCACCCCCCGGCCATCTACTTTCTCAACAATCCACTGGAAGAAGTTCTTTCATTCAAGCTTGTGGGTCTCACTATCTTATTTTTATTTTTTTTTGTATACCTTGTCACACACAATGCACAGCAAGGGGGGCATGAGACAAGAGGGGTGGGAGTGGGACTGACAAAACAGTTGGGAACAGAGACACTAGATCTGTGGAAGGGAGAGGGATGGGTCGTGGAACATGGGGAATACAAGAGGGACACTTCAGGGACTTTCAGGAAGGAAAGCAGGGAATTTGAAGGAGGTAGGTTTGGGGTGGATTAACGGGGGTAGAAAAGATCGAGGATTTGCATGGGGGATGATAAGAGGTGGTGGTTAACAGCTGTTTTGAAGGCCTGGAGGGAAGAATGGGATTGAACAGAGTGAGGGAGTCTATTCAAAAGTGGGGAAAAAGAGGAATGAAAGAGTGAAGGTGAGCAGTGATTTGTGATTTTGGTACTTTTACCAGAAGGGGGTTGTTGACGGACCTTGAGTGCCCTGCGGAAATATGGTGGGGACAAATCGCAGAGAGAGCAGTGGGGGGGGGGCGAGGCTGGAGGGGAGACGGCAGAAGACAGAAAGACCAACGACCAGCCTGCGGTGAGAGTGATCGGCCCAAAGACTGAGCCTCATCGCGGGAGATGCCAATGATCCGAAATGCCTTGGTTTCCACAGCGTGAAGCCGAGAAAGGTGGGAGGCAGGAGTACCAGCCCAGAGGGGAGAGCAGTACTTCATCAGGCTGCAAATGAAAGCTTTGTAAGTGGTCAGGAGCTCAGGTCGGCCGAGGAAGGACTTTGCACGATGGAGGATTCCCAGTGGGCAACTGGCTTTGGAGGCGAGGTTTGAAATGTGGCTTTCCCAGGGAAGGTCATGGCAGATAGTGAGACCCAGAAGCTTGAAAGAAAGGACTTCTTCCAGAGGATTGTTGAGAAAGTGGATGGGGGCTTTTCTAAACGATCCTTTCCGGAGAGACAAAGTGAGAGGTGTGAGATTTGTCCGGATTGAAAGACATGTTCCACGTGTTGGACCAGTTTGTGATTTTACCCTGATCTGGAGTGAGCGAAGAAGCTGCTGCTTGCCAGTCTGAGGGATGACAGATGGTACGGCAGAGGGTGGAGTCATCAGCAAAGAAATGTAGAGAATTTTCCGGAGAGTCGGAGAGATCATTGATGAAAACCATAAAAAAGAACAGGGCCCAGAATGCTACCTTAAGGAACTCCAGCCTCCACAGGAAGAGGGGATGAAAGAACTCCATTTAGGGCCATACGTTGACTGCGACGGGAGAGGAAGTTTATGAGCCAAGAGTGGAGATGGCCTTGGATACCATAGGAATAGAGTTTGAGCAGGGCAGGGTGCCAGACCGTGTCCAAAAGCATGTGATACATCTCAGGATATGGCTTTGATTTTATGTCTGGGATTGAGGACCTCCATCCATTGTTGGGAGAGCAGAAGCAGCATATCCAGGGTAGAGTGACCTGGTCTGAAACTAAATTGGTGATCGGAAATCAAGCCATTGGAGAAGAGAATGGATTTGATGTCTGAAGCGATGATGGATTCCATAACCTTGCTGATGATTGGCAGAAGGTTCATTGGTCTGTAGATGCAGGGATCTGTTTTTGCACCTTTTTTATGCAGGGCGGTAATGTTTGCTGATTTCCAAGCAGATGGCAGATGACCTTTAGCAAATAAGAGGGTGAACAGAACAGAGAGAGGGTGAGCAAGAGCAGAGGAGCAGGTTTTTCGGACACCTGGGCTGATGTCGTCGGACCGGTTGCAGAATCTGACTCGAGGTTTGACAGCAAGCTCTCCACCTTGTCAGGAGAAAAGGACACAGAGTCCAGGGACAGTTTAGTGCGACTGGGTAAGGTGGGCAGAGAGCGTGATGGGTTTTGGACACAAGATTTAGCTGCAAACACCGAGTTTAGACATTCAGCCTTTTCACGTGCGGTATCAGCAGTGCGGCCATTTGAGGTAAGGGAGGGGATGGAGGGGGAACATACACCAGAAACAGATTTGATTCGACGCTACCAGGATTTTGAGGAGGGAGAGAGGTTTGAGAGTTCAGACTTGAGATGAGAAAGATGTTGTTTTCTGGCTCTCCTGAGGGTAGATACACACTTGTTCCGAGCTTTATGGAAGGAACTGAGATTGCCCTCTGTTGGGTTTGCTTTCCATGAGGCAAAGGCAAGTTGTTTCAGGACAACTGCCTCACCACAAGCTTCAGTGAACCATGGGCAGGAGGAAGGGGAGGACAACTGAAGATGAAAGGGGATAAATCTGTGCATGAGGGAGAGCAAGTTTCTTTGAAAGAATTCCCAGGATGAGTTGATGTAGGAGAAAGTAGCGATCGGAGACCAGTCTATAAGTTTCATGGCTGCTTGGAGACCCTGCCAGTCGGCTTGAGTGAAATGCCAGACTCGACGGCGGTGAGGTGGTTCTCTGATGATAGCCAGAGAGATGTCCACTTTGACAAGGACTTGGTCAGAAGAACCGATTGGAGCGGAGGAAGAGCAGCAGATATTGTCAAGGAAATTTGTCAAAATCAGATCCAGAAGAGATGGAGTACCTCTGTTTGAGATCGGGGTAGGGAAGTTGACCGATTGAGTCAGTCCCAATGAGTCACAGAATGCTTTTGCTGAGGTGCTGTGACAGGTTTGAGGAACCCACACCCAGCGAACTGGCATGATGACAATTGAAGTCACCACATATGAGGAAGCGAGAGTTTGGATGAGAAGATAGAAGTTGGTCCATGTTTTCGGATAGTGAGGTGTAGATGGAGTCATCACTGTTAGATGGACGGTACAGTACACATATAAACATGAGGTGGGAGTGGAGGGGAAGCCGTAGCCAGAGGTATTCCTGGGGGTGTGGGGGAGTGAGGGCAGTGCATGGAGAGTGAGGAATAGAGTCTTTGATGAAGAGAGCAACTCCTCCACCAGTACGAGGCTCAGGTCTGTCATACCGGAGGAGGGAGTAACCGGGGAGAGATACTTGGGAGTCAGATACGTCTTGGGGGAGGAAAGTTTCTGTTAGGCAGAATGTCTGGCTTGTCAGTGGCAACCTGTATGGAAAGATCTGAAAGGTTTGAGCGAAGACCCTGGATATTTGAGGTCCACACTGTTAATGAAGAGGGAGGGGAGGAGGCTTTGGGTGCAGGGGGTGGGGGGAGGGGGAGGGCAAGACAAGGGACGAGGGGGGGAGGTAAGGAGGGTTGTTGAAAGAGTGTGGGGGATTGCAAAATAGCTCGGGGAGGGGGCCGGATGAGGAGTAGAAAAGGCTCTGTGGTGCTGGGGGAGAGGGGGGACAAGAGAGGGGAAGAAGGCAGTTGAGGATTTTTTTTTTTTTTTTACAAGGATTACAAGGAGGATTAACAAATTTTTGTTTCAAGTGAATCGATTATCAGCTTTCCAAAAGTACCATGTTTATTTTTGCAAGCATGACAGGGACGCACGGATGGAAGCTTCTCCTTTTCGTTATACATGTATCACCCAGAACTATACCGCAGACCAATTATTTCAAACTAATGCCCAGTCATTTTCGCAACCTCTTTGAATACTGTACCATCAATATGACATGACATTCTCAACCCTGATACATTTTCCAAAACGTGTAGAATGCTTTCTTTTCAGCACCACATTATTTTTGCAGGTCCAAAAATATGCAACAACTTTTCCTTTGACATAGAAATACACCCTCATTGAGTAGTTTGAAGTGCCGATTACAGCATTTTTTGATTTCTGAATATCCTATATGATAAAGCAGGTGGGAGGTATTTCATGTTTTGCACATTGCCGACACATATTGCTATTACATTTGACATGTTTTATTGAACGTTTATTTCCTGTACCTCAGCCATGGATTGGTTTGTATTGCGTAATGCCAGTGTAAATGCCCTGTCACACCTTGACGATTTAGCCAGCGTATGCCTGACGTATGCAAAATTTGGCTAAAACGCTGGCACACGTCGAATACGTTATGGGTAAGTTTTTATACGTTAAGAGCATGCTGAAGCACGCTGGCATACGTCGTAGTACGCTGGCATACGTCTTTGTACGCCGAGGTGTTGGACAAAATTTCCATGCTTGAAATTTTTCGACGTATACCAGCGTATGACTCGCACGTTCCGCATACGCTGGCCATAAGTTGTCGGCACGTTACGCGATCGTTGACACACGTTACTTGTACATTACTCATAAGTCGAAACGCGTCAGTGTTCCAGACTCCCTGGTTTTTTTTTTCTTCTTCTTCTGCGGTATGACGGTGATGTTGACACTTCGATTTCTAGTGCGGTTATAATATAATATAATTAATAGGCTGCCACTCAACGATTTAAATCATAACCGCACTAGAAATCAAAGTGTCAACATCACTGTCATATTGAAGAAAAAAAAAAAACCAAGGAGCCTGGAACACTGACGCTAACCTTTACGTCTACGTGTTTCAACTTATGAGTAACGTGTGTCAACGATCGCGTAACGTGCCTACAAATTATGGCCAGCGGATGCCGAACGTGGGTCATACGCCGAGTACATCAAGAAATTTTCAACATCCTGAAAATTTCTCGGCGTATGACGACGTATGCCATCGTACTACGACATATGCCAGTGTGCTCTTAACGTATACAAAACTTACCCATAACGTATTCGACGTGTGCCAGCTTGGTTCGGCAAATTTTTCATACGCTGGCTAAAACGTCAAGGTGTGACAGCGGCTTCACACTTCGATGTGTAGTGCGGTTATGATTTAAATCGTCGAGCCGCAGCCTATTAATAGCCTACGCCACGTGATCGTCGGCGATACGCTGCCATGCGCTATGCATAAGTTAGACTATCGTTGGGCATAGGTTGTGAACGCCGACAACACGCTCAGCAATCGTTGGTATAAGTTATCTATATGTGATAGTAACGTACACAGAATGTTTCAAATACGTTATGCATACGTCCAACACGTTAAAACTTAAAAAAAAACATTAATAGTTCAGCGTACGCCAGCATTTTACATACATTTTGATACCTTGCCATACGCTGGCGAAAACGTCAAGGTGTGACAGGGCCCTAACACTCATCTTGTGTTGATTATAATTACTATGACTATTCCTTTTGCATGTATAATGGTGTTCCTCCCACAAGTCTTGTGCTTTTTGGGATGACGCCATCAATTCAATGCAAAAATTTGTAAATTTGATTTCATATTATTTTGCGGAAAAGAAAATTTTTTTTTGACATTGGTTGATGTAGTATATAACTGAATAATTATTAATTAGTCTTCAGAAGTAATGACTTACCAGTCTTACTGGCACTGTAGACGTTCTCGATAGGAAATACCTCTCCCAGACCGTATAGAAGCAGCTTCGAGATTGCTGGCACCAACTGTGTTGTTGTTACGAGCACGTTGGCACTGCTGCCCCTGCCGGGCACGTACAGCTACCTGGTACCACAGAGTCTATCTTGAAATCAAACATGAAGTGCACACTGTCAATGCTGTTCAACAACTAGCCGCAAGTATTGAGCTATCATCCATCTTGAGTTATATTGAAACATTGCAAGAGCACTCTCTGTGCAACGTTATCAGGGTCTTGCCATGGGGCGTCACCTGGAGTGAACAATGGAGAGAGACTTGAGAGCAATGGTGAGCCAGGATTCCGTCAGAGTCTCAATCTCGGCACGCAGCTGGAGCCACAGTTCAGTTTTACCTGGAGAGAGCAAGTCTGAGAAAGAGTTTCATAAATTTAGATTAAAATGGAACACACACCTGTATGCATTCTCGGTGGAACAATCTAATTACCATGTAATTCATGAAGATATTCTATGACTGAGCCAAGAAATCATAAGAA
>NC_140965.1:97226989-97231989 GCF_056783735.1 Eptatretus burgeri | reverse complement strand
AACATGAAGGAAGAAATGAAAGGGCTGCGGGGTGAGACGCAGAACATGGGCCGAAGCCTGCAGGCGGGCATGAAGGCAGTGACCAGGGAGCTAAAAATGGTGACTCCACGTGTGGGAGCGAACGAGCTGGGAGGGAGTGCAACGGCTGTCAGGCCCGCGGTGGAGGCGGGTGACAAAGTAATTCGGGGGACGTGTTGGGCGAGAAGTGTGAAGGTGATGGAGAAAGCAACAGTGGCGGTGACCGAGAGGAAAAAAACTAATTGGGGTGACGGAGACGTGCACGAGGGAGATAAGGGAAGAGACGGAAATAATAGTTGAGACAAGGGAGGTAAAGGGTGAAGAGGTGTCTGAGTTGGCAGAGACACGGGAGATGGGAACGAGAGAGGAGAAACTGCATGATAATGACGAGGTTAGAGACGCGCACACACACACACACACACACACACACACACACACACACACACACACACACACACACACACACACACACACACACACACACACACACACACACACACACACACACACACACACACACACACACACACACACACACACACACAGGTAGTGGAGGACGATGAGGTTGAGCTCGCGGAGCGTGTAGGGACCCGGTGCGAGCAGCGGGATAGCCTCCTCCAGGAACGAGGGGAGGGAGTATGCCCCCTTGAGGCGAGTCACGACCAGGTGAGTTCGGTCGTGCTTTGCGAGGTTGAGGGGACGAGTGCTGCGGACGGGTGCACGGAGAGCTTGGGGGGTATAGAGGCCCCGGAGACCCTTGAGGGGACACGAATCCCCAGTGTGGTTGTCCCGGTGTGTGTGGTGCAAGGTGTGAGTGCGTCCCCGTGTGTGGAAGCGTCCCCGTGTGTGAGTGGTGTGGTGGCGAGTGTGCCGGAGTGTGGGTGAGGCACCGTGTGTGAGTGAGACCGTGTGTGTGTGAGTGAAACGGCCAGTATGAATGGAGCACCACGTGTGAGTGGTGTGGTGGCGAGTGTGCCGGAGTGTGTGCTTCCCAGCACGCCGTGTGTGGATGAGGAACCGCGGATGAGTGCCCCCGCGTGTGTGAGTGAGGCACGGTGTATGAATGGAGCACCACGTGTGAGTGGTATGGGTAGTGTGAGGGAGGTGGTATGCGTGAGAGAGACAGCGTGTGCAAGGTCGCTGCGTGTAAGGGAAATGTCGGTCGGCATGTGTGAACATGCAGCCGCGTCTCCCGGTGTGAGTTTAATGGTGAGGTGTGTTAGCGTCGTAACACGCGGGAGTGCGTGTGTTGAATGGCGACGACGACGGCGACAGAAGAAAGAAAGCAGAGTAGCGGCTGTAGTTGTTTCGGGGACCGTGCCGGGTTCACCCAGCAGTGAGCACGAGGTCCGTGCTGTGCAACGCACGAGGCCCCCACGTGCTCGCTTGCGAGAGTGAAGTCCCGGTCCGGAAACGCCAGCGGTGGATTTGCCGATCCCGCGGACGGACAAAGTTTAGGCAGGATTTCGGATTTGGACCGGACGGGTTCTCCACGCGATCGTGTGTGTTAAGCTCCAACGGGCAAAGCACATGTGTTCGCGTGGGGAACCCCTCGAGACGTGGGGCTTGTGTTTTTTTTATATGCGCACGGTGACGTCATGGCTGCACGCGGGGTTGGAATCCGGCAGGAAGGGTATCCCTGCCGGATGGTACCGTCCAAGGAGGGACGAGGTACACGTGCAGCTGCATGACGTCACGGGCAGGTGCAAAGTGCGCGAGCTGTGAGTTGCCGCGCTGGTGATGCGCATGTAAAAAAAAAAAAAAGCAAGCCTCGCTTTCGGGTGCACAGGATTCCCGGGCAAGGGGTGGAAGACCCCCTTACCAGGGCACAGGATGAAACTAGTTAGGGGGAAGGGTTAGCTTGGTTCGACCGACTTCATGGGGCAGGGGTAAGTCCTCATGGAGCCCGTGGAATGGATTAGTTAGAGGGATTGTAGCGAGATTTAGGTTGGGAAATTGATTAATGGGATTATTTGGAGACAGTGACAGACTAGTGAGTGTGTAGAGGGGACGTAGTTTAGCTACGTAGTGTTAAAAGGAACGTGCTACTAGTTTAAGGGACGACGTGGGAGCACGAGTTAGTTAGGGGAGGTAGTTAGAAGGATGGCAGAGTTCAGTGGTGAATGTGTTGAAGAGTTGGTGAGTGAAGTGGAAGCATGTGCTTGGTGAGTGAGTGAGGCCAGCGGGTCAGTGTGAGTGGAGCGAATGGGGAATGCATGGTGCGATGAGTGATTGGGGGGAGGGGTGACTCCCGCCCAAGGGACCCCGGGGTCAGTGTAGACTGAGTTAGTGGGTTAGTCAAATTAACAAAGAAGGAAGTCGTTTTGTTGTTGGTGGGGAAGTAGGCTTGAAACCCGTTTGGAAGGGTGCAGGAGCCCTGTTGACAGGCTGGGAGCGTGGTGGCGAAAGGTGAGTATCGCTGAGTGGGTACCCCAGGCACCAGGCTAGTCGGCCGTAGTAGGCCAAGGGCCCATGGGGGGGCCGGGATAGCGTAGTGGGCACGGGTGCGCCTGCTTGGTGCGGGGGCCCGGGGCGCCATTAGCCGCGTGGGCAGTGTTGTGGGCACGGGTGACCCTCGGAAAGGGGCCTGGGAAGCCAGCCTGCCACGTGCGTTTCAGGGGAGGTGCCATGGGGGGCACTCCCCGGTGTTTAGGGAGCTGGTAAGCTCAGAGGCAGTGTAGTGCCCGGGGGTGCCATAGCGGGAGATTCGGCAGAGGGTCGTGCCTGCCAAAGGGGAGCCACGTGTCCCAGCCATGAGACCGTGTGAGGGCACGGAGAGAAAATTGTGGGGGGCGAGGCCCGAAATTGTGAGGACACCAACACAGGCGACGGGAATCTGGGTTGTTAGAACCAATAGTTAAAGCGTGAGGCGCTTGTTGAAAGCCCCGGGGTAGTTTAACAGTTAAATGGTTAGGGTAGATTAGGAGATGTACCCCTCCGCACCATCCATCCCCTCGCTGTCGTTGTGGGCCGCTGGACCCACTTGGTGTTAAGATCGCTGAACTCTGGGGAGGCCATTCTGAGGCTTCGTTGGGCCTCGACACAGGACGCTTGCTCTCCCTTATTCCCCTCCGGGAAGGGAACGTAGGGGTTGGGAGTAGGCTAGGTGACAGGATAGGTTAGCCGAACAAGGACAGTACAGGGGGTTAGGGGAAGATTTATAGTGGGGAAGTAAAAATAAAAAAAAAATAAGTTGGGGCTAAATTGGGGTTTGACAAATTAAGGGAGTGGGTACAGACAGTGACAGGCAAGGGCGATAGGTTGGGAGGGAGACCGTAGGGTAGGGCCGAGCCCGCCTTCCGAGTGGCCAGCACCACCGCACTCCCTCCACCAACCTCCACTGAACGGCAAAGGCTGGCCAGCTTCATCTGCTGGCTGCGTTGCTGCAAGGCAAAGGCCGGCCCACTTCATCGGCAGCTGTTGTTTTGCTGCAAGGCCTGTGCCGGCTGGATCATCTGCAGCTGCTGTGCTGCAAGGCCTGCGCCGGCCGGATCATCTGCAGCTGTGGTACTTCAAGGCCTGTGCCGGCCAGTTCGTCTGCCGGCTGTGTTTGCCTGCAGCGGCCTTCTTCTGCGGGCTGTGTTTGCCTGCTGCCTTTGCCATGCCATGCCCACTGCCCCTGTTCACCAGCCCCGTTCAATTTTTGCTTTGCCCCCCCCCCCCCTGTTCATTGCCATGTGCGCCAGGATCAGAAAGCAACAGTTTGCAAGCTGCGAGAACTGCCCTGTTGGCAGCTACAACACGGGCCTGCAGTGGCGGCCCGTGCACCGTGTTTGCGTACATCCATTCATCCATCCATTCGTTGTGTTCATTGCGTGTGCCACTTGAGCTGGCACGGAGACAGCGTTTGTGCAGCCCATGCACCATTGTGGTTCACTGCGTTCAGTTCAAAAGGGAAGGCCTTGGACTGCGTGTGAGCAGCCGGCCACGTTCCCTGTCACCTGCATTGTTCGAGTCAGAGACTGCATGCGAGCAGCCTGGCTCCCTGCTAACTGCTTTATTTTTGCAGTGTTCATTGATCCTGGGCCATGGTTTAGTGTAAAATTTGTAAGTTAAGGGTAAGATGTACTGTAAATATGAGTGCGCCCCCGGCATGTCTGTCCTAGCGCCGACAATTTTATTTAAGTCATCCGTGTGAGTGAGTTTGTTGAGGAAGTTACTCAGCCCTCAGGTTATTTATTTTGGGGACACGAATACCATGAATGTCGCACTCAGGGATCTGTAGGTAAAATGTACTAGGGGAAAACTACACATGATGGCACACGAAAATTTGACGACTCGGGACGAGTCTGTAAAAAGGGGAGGGGGTAGTGTTGTGGTTGACGAAATTCGCAAACCACCATTCAGGTCCCTTAGGTGAGATATCTCGGTAAGTATATGTGTAGTTAGGCCCAAACCCGTTGTTTAGAGGGAATAAATGTCATTCATGCGGGCTGCGACCCTTCTAGATAGCCGTTTTTCTTTTACTATCTTTATTTTGGACCAGCCGCCATTACTACCACCACCAACCACGTCTCAACAGCCATCACACAACAACCACCAACTGCAACGCCGCTTCACAACAACAGCCACGACCTTTACCGTCACAACTCGCCCTCGCAACCATCGCGTCACCGTCATTCCCACGCCGCTTGTGGGCACCGATACTGGACTCGTGCAGGGCGCGCACCGAGCAGCGGGTGCAGAGGCACAGCCTTTCCGAAGAAAACGGATCAAAAACGACTCACGCCCACTTCTGTTCCGTCCTATCGGCGAGCGTGGGGCGATTTGGCCCCGCCTCCAGGGGCGTTGGAGTCTGGTCGCTATATGCAAATTCATGGATCAAAAAGCATTCACGCCCACTTTTCCTCGGTCCAATGGGGAGCCAGTTAGAGGTGAAGGGTCGGAGGTAAAGGGTCGAAGGTGAAGGAGCGAGGCCACGGGGCATATAAGGGGCCGCGCTCGCCAAACAGTTCAGTTCGGAGGGGAGAAAGTTAAGAGTT
>NC_140965.1:97219489-97221989 GCF_056783735.1 Eptatretus burgeri | reverse complement strand
GTTCATTCAAAGTCTATCTTCTCCGACAGTTTTCATAGGATCCGGCTGGAAATTTTTGACAACATGGCTGAATGTACTGCCCACAGTCGCTAATGGCCCGATTTTTGATTTTCGGAAAAATAAATTTGAGATTTTTTTGAAAATTTCAAAGGTCCGTTGCTCGGCAACGGATGGGTCCATAGCAACGGTTCTCATTTGCACATAACTAGGTCATGGTATGAACCTACCAACCAAGTTTCATCGAAATCGCTATTGTATTAACGGAGCACTGGACCGAGCAGACAGACAGACAAAAAAATTCAAAGTCCCGTTGCTAGGCAACGGTGGTGTCCATATCAACGGTTCTCATTTGCACACAACTCGGTCATGGTATGAACCTACCAACCAAGTTTCATCGAAATCGCCATTGTATTAACTGAAATCGCCATTTTAAATACTAAGGGTAGAACAGATCTCAAAAAAAAAAAAAAATTTTTCGACTCGATCGACTACCCAACAGAGCGACCATGACCAACAAACAAATAAGGGTAGATCAAAAAAAAATATTTTTTTAATCGAAAAAAAAAATTTTCGAATTTTTTTATTCGACTCGATATACTACTCAACAGATACATAAATAATAATAAAAATATATATTCATAACCACATTACCTATTCAATAACCCGATTATTACATTACAACAACACCTGCTTATTCAACTGCTCATTGCTTTGGCATACAAAACTCCATGGTGCAACAGCACTGTTTTAAGCAAGTTATCACCATCACCTTTTTCTAATTCCAAATTGCTACTCCAACCGACAAGGGACACTGACTGCATCAGTGACATAGCACCCCCCCCTCCCCCAAACATATGATGCTATGCAACCCCAGTCATCCATATGATGCAAACAAAGGAAGAACAATAAGTTCCTGTTCATTATAGTGCCAGTAGGGGGCAGTGTATCGTTTGATAATTCGGAGGGGACATAAACCGCTTAACACATCGAATTACATTTAAAGCCAGTGGTCTAATCGACTATTAAATATTTCACATTGTCTTTCTCAAATATATTCCTTTTGGAGACAGTATCATGGCTAAACCCCATTTCTCTGGATGGCTCGTTAGGTGTAAATCAGTGGCAATTGGTGTAACAAAGACGACGGAACAGTGACTAATGATGAGATGTACCACACAAGTATCAACAAACATGTGAAGTGAAATTGATTGTCTCCAGCCAAAACTGGTGTTACAATACCTGAAGGCACTGGAGCACCTTACCTAAGGTCTTGACCATTATCCTCAGAGGCAACATCATCAATGTGCACTTGGTCACAATCCTGCAATGAGAAGAACAAATTATAAATAGTAAACCAATTAAACTCCAATCTGATGGAGCATTTGTTCTTGACAGGAATGTCTATGAATTAAGTTACTGTATATAGGTGATAGCCAAATGCTCATGTCGCCATATAATTGACATCACGCAATGAAAAGTTCATTCGACTTGGATATTTCAATGATCATGTTGGGCACGATTATGTAGCCTGGAATAAGGTCAATGGTTACAATAAGGTCATTGGCCACAATGGGTTGTCTTCCGGTTCTGGGTTTTGAGCGTCGGCAGGTTCTCTCAGGGGTCTCTGCCGTCTTTTTCAAAGTTAAGTTTCTGGTTGTTATATGTGAAGTTTTAACTGTTTATTTTCTCACCCACACACATCTGTGTGTTCGAGCTAGGTTTTGTTTCAAAAATCGTGCTATTTGTTAGTTTTCGTCGACCTTGTCTTAACGGGTCCCTTGAGGCCTACCCATCCTTCCTCCTCGGTGTACGACCGTTTTATTTGTATTCTCTCCCGATTACCTTCAATTCCTATTTTCGCAACTTTCCAAACGTCCCCCATCCCTCCAAACTAAACATTTTGTTTCTTATCTCAAATGAAAAAAAAAAATTTCTACAACCGTTCCATTACCTAATCTGATGAAAACTCTCTCTCAAAAAAAGAAAAAACAATAATAACTAGCCGAAACCCCGTCACAGACGGATTCCGTTCCATGAGCACAATATGACAACCAGTGGCGGCTCTTGTAAGAGCCGGATCCCAGTCGATGTACTCCATGGCCTTACCTAATGAGGCCTACAAAACGTCCTTGTACACAACATTTTTGGTGTACACTACTCCTTGTGAAGAAGTCCCCTGATTTGTGCACGTGTCTACTTTGACGTACACCGTATCAAAACTTCTCAGGTCACAGTACCGAGAAAAACGTGACGCGACCGCGAGGAGGAGCACAAAATTGGTCCTTCAGTATTAATATATAGATAATAGTAATAAACACGATCTCTTAAAATGCTTTCTCTTTCACACGTGTGGTACTCATTATTGTATCATAATTCATGACTTCTATTTCAACAGACTGCTCCAAATTAATTTGATCTATCCTGCTGCATGTCATTTTTGGCCCGATCTCCCAATGGTGAAGACTCACTCAAAAAATTCTCAGATCCAGATCCAGATCGA
>NC_140965.1:97209489-97214489 GCF_056783735.1 Eptatretus burgeri | reverse complement strand
GCTTACCTGTTCCTGGCCAAATTCTGGAGAAGCCCTCTCGGAATTCCCCTGTGCACTCCTGGCATGTGGAGCCTCGGGTCCACCCCAGGGCACCTGGGCCCACAAATCTGGTCACCCTTCAGGGCAATGGCCTTCTCCGGACCAGTGTGCTCCCAGCGCCCAAGGTGCCCTTCTCCAAATTCCTACACACAATGAGTCACACTCCTAGCCTGTCAATAAACCTTTGCACCTTTGCGAAATAAAAAAAACTTTTCTCCCATCAAGACCAACATGGGAATGCATCCCGCTCCAAAAAACACAAAACGACCCACAGCAGCGCCTTCTTGCCACACATCGTCACTGTGTCCTGGGTTGTCATAAGTTTTTCACACGAGCCCCACATAGGAATTTATTCCTGTTCATTAAATTTCAAGATGAGATTTATCTCAAATACACACACATACACACATTCAGGTTCTGCCTAGCAGGCACGTAAGATATCAGCCATTGTAAAGCTTGCAGTGTTATTGTGAGAAATTCCTGAGGTTAATCTGAAGACTCAATAGATCAGTGAGCTGTCACTGCATTCACGATGAGATCCTTGGGTTTGAGTCCCGGGTTGAGTCAATTTTTCACACGAGCCCCAAGCAGGACTTTATTGCCAATGCAGTATTTGGTCTTTCCGTTTGATTATATACTAGAAGGGATGCCTCGCATTGCCTAACAATGCCAGGTCCTTCCTCACACACCTTCTGCTCAATCCTCACCCATTATTCTCCCTACTCCTATCCCTTCCCCTCCCTCATCCCACCACTTTCCCTCCCTCCAGACACCCACCCCTCCTCCCCCGATTAGTGGTGGTTGGCTTTGGGGCTTCCCACTCTCTGGGGACGTGTCCAGTGCAAAAATGCAAGTTATTTTCACAATTGACTTGTAATACCCCCTGCCACCACCACCGGGTGGTGCTACACGATACAAATTTACATAGAGAATTTTCATTGACCTTCCATCCTGAATCCCCATGACCACAGATGAAACCAAATTGCCCATGTTCACCAAGAGGTCCGAACTTGGTCCATATGCCAAGTTTGGTGGCAATTGGCACAGTAGTTTTGGTGTCACACACACACACACACACACACACACACACACACACACACACACACACACACACACACACACACACACACACACACACACACACACACACACACACACACACACACACACACACACACACACACACACACACACACACACACACACACACACAATCTAATATATGAAGCTCTTTCTAACCACTGACTGACCCACTGACTGATATTAAAGATCGGTACCTTCCAGGTGATGTATAAAGCTGAAATTTTGCGTGCTGATGGACAACGAAGTCGGAACACCAAAATAAATAAATAAATCACAGAATAATTGGACAACATCCACAAATGAAAATATAAATAAATGAAAAACAAAATGCAGGTGAGTGACCTAAGACTATGGGGAAGCATAGTAATTTTGTGTGCCAACGACCATCGAAGCCGGTACACCATAAAAAAAAAAATCACAGAACCGTTGGACAACATCCATAAATGAAAATATAAATAAATGATAAATCAAATACAGGTGAGTGACCCGAGACAATGGGGAAGCATGGTTCATATACATACACAATGTGTAAGTATACTCTGCTATGTGTGTGTGTGTGTATATATATATATATATATATATATATATATATATATATATATATATATATATATATATATATATATATATATATATATATATATATATATATATATATATATATATAATTTCAGGTCAGTTGCAGTCTGACAAACTCAAAACTGCCGATTGTATAACACAGTGTCAGCTGCTACGCTGCTAACCACATCAGTCAGCCTCCGTAAGCTTTAGAGTTCAGATGTTGCAGTACATAAGTTAATGTGAAACTAAGTAGACAGGTTGAAAGATTGACAGTGTGGTATTGATGGAGCATAGAAAGATGGGCCAAATACCAAATGGCCTCCTCCTGCATAAAAGTTCCTTGTATATCTTTGTTCAATACTGTACCTACTGGGACCTCCAGCAGGGAAGGAAAACAAAGCATTCAACAAAATGGCCGATGGAAAGGTTATTCATCAGAAGTAGTTGTAATTGGCCCCCGACAGAGATGGGCACATCA
The DNA here is from genome assembly GCF_056783735.1 of Eptatretus burgeri. Lineage (NCBI taxonomy): Eukaryota > Metazoa > Chordata > Myxini > Myxiniformes > Myxinidae > Eptatretus > Eptatretus burgeri. Next base: position 97,212,328 of record NC_140965.1, on the reverse strand, counting down.
CTTCAGAGAAAGTTTAACATAAATAGCCATCTGCATGATTGATAAATCTTTTCTGGTGTTCTGTCCTGCAAAAGGTGGGCCCAAGGACAGTGATGATGAATACGGGGCAACTTATACGATTGAACGTGTACCTCGTACAAAAATGATATGCTTTCAAGGAAGACCAATTTCAACTATTAAGATCTATATCATGACGACATCAAAATATATCTTGTGTCCAGACATGACAGGCGCTAATCTGAAGAATGGTGCTTTATTATGCCGCATTTGCTGTGGTCCTGCACTGGAATGATGATTCTTTTGGTTTGTTTTGTTTCGATGCTACTGGGCATTAAAGCACCCTTCAAAGTGAACTAATCTGAAACATAAACAATTGGTACTTTCAACAATATACATACAGTATTATGTAAAAAGAAAACGTGACATTTTCAACCCCAACCCCTCTTCTTCAAATTGAATGTCAGACGCCTCCTTCCAACTCCTAACTCACATTTCCCCCGAGACTCCTTTTTCATTTCCATATTCTACAGATCTAAAACTCCAATACCCTCTTCCTTTCCAGTTCTCAAATATATTATTGTCCACTTATTCCCACCCCACCCCTCTCCACCTTCACTGTATTCACTTGCATGCAATGCAATTCATGAACAGGTTAGTTAAAGTGAGTTGATTGCTCTTTCTATTGTTACAGAAGTTTTGGGGCATATTTGTTAAGCTGTGCTTTCTCCTTGTCATCCTTACATCCTAATCCTCCTCCTCTGACCTGTGGAGTCTGACATCATTTTTCCTAATTTAAACGTGCCTTCACAATCCTGCCTCTTTGCTGGCATGGCTAAATTGAAACTTCCACCTGGAATGAAGTGAATGGAACATGGTTAACGACTTCCCTTGCCCAATCCCAGTATAAATATAATCATGAATTGATAGCCTCACGGTTGTTGTAATCCCAGTATAAATGATTCATCATAGAACCCCAATGCCACTCCACACATTTCCGTCCACCGAGAGCAAATATGATTAATCGAGTTGTCCTTTATGAGGCCTCTAATGAACAGTTTGGGGGAGGATAGATTGTTTTGTGTCTGTAATGCAGCTGAAACATGAGTACACAAGATTTGAGAGTCCACGCGGATTGCACATAAATGTGTTTCAGACCACGAGATAGGAATTTAGCAATGAAAGTGAAAATAGGGTGAGGTTTGGAATCAGGCGGCAAATGATTTATGTTACTGATGTTGGCTGGGGAAAGGACTATAGCACCAGTGGAGAACAACAAAACCTTGGAGGATCACAAATTGACTACATTGGAAACAAATAGCCAGTGGTAAAGCATGCATTGTGTGGCCTAACATCGTGCCTAAGGCATGATTTTCTGAGTTGGACAGTGGTTGAGCAGAAGCAGTTGCCAGCTTCTGTACAAATCAAACCTGTCAACATCTAATCATGCTTCTTTCAAAGCCATACTCAAGACCCACCCCACCCCCTGCTCCTCCCCCCCCACCTTTCCCCCTCCCTTACAAGTGCATATTTCATTGAGAAAGACAGAACATGGCAGAAGAAACAAAGCAGGACTTTTTCAAAACTTTCTCAAACAATAGCCAGAATGATGCCAGGCTCTCTAAATACAGTTTCCTCAACTGTATCATTATAAAACCTGCAATTAATTTACAATGATTAATTATCAATCATGCTTAAAAAAAATTAGGCTCTCTAATTTTCAGTAGCTCAAACTATGGATCACCAGAAACACCTTCCAAGATGGACAAAGACACAGTCAGCAACCCAAACTATTACAGAATGGGCCTGTTAATGGGTTGGACAACCTGTGATCTCATCTTGTTCCTGCCAATATTCCATTTAAAATATTCCAATATCTCTGAAACAGCAATCAACATTCCATTTAAAATGGAATGAATTTAAAATTTTTGTCACCGATCTACACAAAACACACCATAACGAAAGTGAAAACATGTTTGAAGAAATTTTTATGAATTAATTAAAAATTAAGAGTTGAAATGTCTTGCATCAACAAGTATTCAACCCCATGAGTCAATACTTTGTGGAAGCGCTTTTGGCAGCGATTACATCTTCAAGTCTGCGTGGGTTTGTGCGTACAGCTTTGCACATCTGGATTTGAGGATTTTCTCCCATTCTTCCTTGCAAATTTGATCAAGCTTTGTCAAGTTGGATGGGGAGCGTCAGTGATCAGAACTCTTCAAATCTTTCCACAGATTCTCAATGGGATTCAAGTCTGGGCTTTGGGCTCACCTCCCTAACCAAAGTCCTTCTTACCTAGTTGCTCAGTTTGGTCAGATAGTCAGGACTAGGAAGAGTCTGGGTCATTCCATATTCTTTTCATTTCCTAATGTTGGAGCTCACTGTGCTCTTTGGAACTTTAAACACTCTAGAAATTGTTTTATACCCTTCCCCTAGATCTAGGCCTCCTCACAATTCTATCTCAAAGCTCTATGGACAAGTTCCTTGGACTTCATGGCAGAGTTTCTGCTCTGACATGCACTGTCAACTGTGGGAGTTCATATAGAAAGAGGCGTGTTTCTTTCTAAATCTTGTCCATTCAATTGAATTGTCCATAGGTTGACTCCAATCAAGTTATTGAAACATCTCAAGAATCATCAAAGGAAATTGGATGAACCTGAGCTCAATTTGGAGTGTCGTAGCAAAGGGGTTGAACATTTATTGATGCATGACATTTCAGCTTTTCAATTTAATTTATTTGTAAAAATTTCTAAAAACATGTTTTCACTTTGTCATTATGGGGTATTTTGTGTAGATCAGTGACAAAAAAATTACATTTAATCCATTTTAACTTCAGGCTGTA
>NC_140965.1:97196989-97204489 GCF_056783735.1 Eptatretus burgeri | reverse complement strand
TCTCCTTGACATGCTTCATGAATTAGGACACCGTGTGTCCTATGATGAGGTGAGACGTTTCCTCACGTCTGTGGCTGTTGATCAAACTGCCTCGGAGGATATTTACATCCCCAAAGTTCTTCAAAACCTACGCTGCACCGACGATGACTGTAGGCAGAGCAGAACATGTCATTGTATTTCTGCAGGACTGACCTGCACTGAATTATGCTCGTGTAGTGCAGCCGATTGTCCAAATGTTGATGATTCTGTTGTCTTTGACGACAGCACTGATGAAGAGCATGACTGAACTTTTAAATGTATTTACATGTATTACTTCATGTAATAGATGTACATAAGTTACAGTGCATGTTATGAATTCATTATCGTCATATGTGAAATAGCTTATATCAACATGATGTCTATAAAAGTCACTTTCACAATTGTGTCAGAATCTTGTCAATTCTTCATGTTGCATATCTGCTTCGGGATTTTTATCGGTCAGCATTAGTGGGGCGACATACGATTTCAGTTATAACTATATCATTTCAGTGACAATTATATCATTAGATATACTTTTCAAAGGGTAAATAAACTTGGATTATGTTGATGTAACAAGTATGATTGAAAGTCCAATATTTTTGAAGTAATTAATGTTTTTGTTGATATTTATTGGTAAACCCAAAGCTGATTTGTTGAGTAAAATTCCACTATTTTTGCCTGTAGGTCACACAAAAGCCTTTGTTACATCACAAATGGTTTTTACAGATATATATATATATATATATATATATATATATATATATATATATATATATATATATATATATATATATATATATGTTATCATTCCGCACATTTTGATCACAAATTTGTGTTTTTAGCACCAGTATTAACAAATATATGAGCCAATATGAGCCAAAATCTGTGGCGATTAAATCCATTTTTTGCAGTCTGCAGTGGTACATATGTAAACGTGATTTTCAAAATGTTGTGCAATGATCTCAGGTTCACAACCATGATTTTCTAACTCCCCAAACATCCCTCTTCAAGAAAAAATAGGTTGTGACTTGTTCTACCGTGGGTAGGGGTTTCTCCCAATTTTGGGGCCCTTTTTTAATTTGGCCACTAGCCTATAATCAGTGATGAAATTGACAGGTCAGTTGATTTCCTACTTGTCGTGTGGTCACTTGCGTTTTATTCTACCAACACTGTGATGAATCTGTACTGCCGAGCCATCTTCGACAGGACAAAGAGCCATCGTCGTTTACCCTTAAAAAATGCACACAGCTGAGTACCCAATGACAATTCCTACCATGACATTAAATATTAACTTCATGACATCTACCATAATCTGCCATAGAGTGTCGGTTCTGCAATTTGAAGATGGGCATTACTTGCCCAGATAAGCAGCCATGCCAACTGGAACCACACCTGGTGAGTGTAATCTAAGCAGGCTTTCCCCACTCGACCACTAAGCCTCTTCAATAATTGGCTGTTTTATTTTAAAATAAAATATGTAAGGTTTCACTAATTCACTAATCAACATCTGAGTTGTACAATACTGCAAATCATGCTGAACTGTTATCAAAAATGTTGGAATGGAGACCTTCAATTGACACGTCACAATGGATTATCAGAAGCCATCGGGTAGGAAAGGGAAAGCTTTGTCCTCATGTTATGGCAACCCACAAACAGCCGTGGAAACAGCTGTTCACACTGTAAAACTTGGTGTTAAAACGAGCAGCAGCGCCGCTGACACAGACACAGGGATTTAACGTTTTGTCACGAAGCCAAACCACATTAAGGTTTGCACTTCTCGAGCATATTGTTCACTGGTAAAGGTTTGGCCCATGTGCTATAGCAAATATTTTATGGTTTCAGGATTATTGAAAGTAGCCATTAACAATTATGAAGACGACAATATGTTCATGCTCATCGTATAATTTTTCATCCTTTCCAACTGGGATTTGCTCTTCTCTTCTTCTTAATACATATGCCATCTTATGGGGTGGAAGTGCTCCCAAAAAGCATGAATGTGAGGGCAAAGGAAATCATTTCAAACTTGTTGCTGTTTGGTCTGTCTCCTATTTTATTGCCGTCCTAACGGACAGTCCTGTATGTCTACAGCTGCCACTGCCCATCATTCGGCTATTTCCAACTGCTGGTAACTCCCATGCCCACAGTCGGTGACTATAAACGTGCCTCTTAAAGCCACGTATGGTGGAAAAGTCCTGAATCCTCAACTCACACCCAAAGAAGGGGGAAACAATGCCTGTAATATAACTTAAAGGTTTGATACTAGTTCTTCGGAAAGATCTTTCACTCATATGCGAAGGTCATCCAAGATATGGGAATTCACTCCAGCGATATTGAGGGTGTGACGCTCCCTGAAGGCCTAGTTCCAGACTGCTGAAGATCAAGACCTCATGTCAATCACACATTAAGCTGTGCACTATTTTCTGTATTTTGGCCTCATCACCAAATGAACATGAGCTGTGATGATTTTTTTCTTTTTTTTTAATGACAAGATCAGACTCAAATAAGACCTTGTACAAACACGATATCACATTCAAGTACATATAAATACCTTGTTTCCATTAGCGGGTTCATGCGAGTTCGCACTTTCTGCATGACGTCTCCTTTCACCCAATTTTGGGCAAAAACATTGTTTGAAAATCTGATCGCAAAGACAGTTCTTAGGGCAGGAGCCACAGTTCGCTCCCTTTTGATAGTTAATATGACGTCAATGTTGAAATTGGAGCTTAACGCCATGGCATTAAGGAACCATTGCTATCAGATTGTCTGATGGGGGCTGGCAAGATAGCCTCGACTCTTGAGATTTGGACACTCACCACCGAACTGTCTCGTCTGAGTTTGAATCTCAATCCAGCTATAAAAACTGTCATCTCGGTGTTTCACAGGCAGGAGATTCATCAATGTGGGTGTGCTGTCTGTCGGATAGATGTTAAACTGGGCGTTTCATCTGCCAACATCGGTTGGTGGATGTGAAAGATCCCACGGTGTCCTTCGCAAAGAGTAGTCGAGTTGTCACCGGAACCCTGGCCAAATTCCAAATTCCTGCCCCAATTGACAGGGGGCACTGTAATCGCGGCACAGCCACACACCCAGAAAACAATGCTTCCTGCATCAATGACATAATCAAGCCAACGATTGGAGAGAATTTTAAACACAGGAACCAAAGTGAACTGAGCCAGCGGCTTTAATCGAAGCAAGGCATTTTACAGATGAAAGTGGACTTTTACCTGAAGGGCAATAGTTTTTAATGATCAAATCAACACAGTATATTAAATTTAAAGTTGTGATCATGGGTAAGGTAGAGCCTGGCGTTGGCTTCGTGGTTGGGGTGGCAGCTTGGGATTGTAGGGTCCTGAGTTCAAGCCCCGTTGGCCGCTGAATTAATACACCAGGGGGTTGACTCAGCCTGTCATACCTTCTGAGGTCAGCGAAATGAGTACCAGTGTGTACTGGTAGAGGACATAGTCACGCTTCCAAGAAATGATAGCTACCCCAGCAACTAAGCTGCCATACGTAAGAAGAAGATGGGCAAGGGCTCAGAGAGGAATACTAAAGAGACCAACCTAATTTCAAGAAATATAATCCCTTCTTAATGACAAATTGTCGAATGCTTGTCCACCCCCCATCTCACCATTATCCCCAAGGGACATAACTTGGAGGTCACCATATTAGTACTCGTACACATCGGCACAACGAGAGGAATTTTTGGATGATGGTTGTCAAGCAGCCAAGATTGTAAAAGTGTACTTTTATCCTGAGTGCTTCAAAAGAAGCATTTAAGTATGTAACCCTATTGTGTTGTTGACTCAACAGATGAATGTGGCTCAAATAATGAACAAAATCACTCTTAGGTATGTTACACAATTCCATGAAGTGTGGGTTGTCTTCAACATATGATGCTTGCAATTGCTTACCTTGCCGTAGCGTGCTGCGTAGGAGCCGGTGAGCAGTGAATGGAAGGTGATGATCGTTTCATCCAGGTCCCAGATGAATACTCGCTGGTGATTGTGAAAAATAGGAGAGAAAGTTGATTTACAGTTAGAATTTATTGTGATTAAACTTTTGCTAACACAGCTGATGCTCCTTCAGGTGTACCAATCTCCTTTTAGGGCTTCCGCGAAGGCAGCCTGATGGTAGCTTAACGATTAAGGCAGCTGCCTGAAGATCTTAACGTCCCGAGTTCAAGCCCTGGTCGTGCCTTAAACAACACCAGGTGAGTTGACTCAGCCTGTCATCCTTCCGAGGTCGTCAAAATGAATAGCAGCTCTCGGAAAAAAATAAGCCATTCAAGTATCCTGCGTCGGAGTTGTGACCCGACCAGGATTGTGCCCCCTAGAAAATGAGACTGCCTCGGAAGCCCTACATTGCTGCTGGTACGAAATGAATGGTTAAAAATGGTACAATTTTGACCCCCCTTACCTACCACCACCTCCCCGAAACACAACTTGTATGTACATCATGCCCAAACAAACTTAACACTGGAAATTTGCATCTATAACTTTATTTCACACAACTGTTAACTTCACAGTGATATTAGAAAACAAAAAGAAAATGTAAATCTGAATTAAAATGAACAGGGATGTCTCCTGACTCCCCCATCCTCTTGTGCAAAAAGTTCAAAGGTGAATTATGTGTTGTGATGGCAAATTTGCACCAAAACGAGAGACAAACAGAGACAGAGACAGGTTTGTGTTCATGAATGCTTCGAGCAGATGAAGGATACCATTTAATATTCATTACAACAGCTCAAACGCATTCAACACATTAAATATAATTAATAACATCATAGCTTTGTAGATACCCAAATCAACATTTAAATGAAATAATTGCTGAGAAATTATGGAAATTTTCAGGGAAAATATTGTGATGCAATTAAAATAGAAATATATAGTTTTCTATTTTGCAAACTGACATAAAAGCAGCCCCTGACAGCTGTTTTGAGGTCTTCAACTGTCAACAATCAACTGTCCTGCTGTCTTCAGCTATCCTGCTAAGAATCAGCTATCTTCAGCTATCCTGCAACAATATGGTGCACTAGCACATTATGCTCTGGCAGTTATAGAATATCTCGACGATAAATTCATTGGACATGGATACGAGATAGCATGGCCTCCTCAAAGTCCGAACTTAACAACTTGTGACAACTCGCTTTGGGGCATTATGAAAGAGGATATTTCTCATCTCCACCCAACAACAGTTGAAGACCCCAAAACAGCTGTCAGGAGCTGCTTTTATGACCTCCAATCCTCAACATGGAAGAGGAGGTCTAGAAGAACATGGAGAAAAATTCAAATTTGTTGGGAGAATAGAGGGAAGCATGCAGATAAACTCAAACTAAATTCTAACTGCGTGCTTAGGGACTTTGTGGCCACTCTGTACTGCACGTAACATAATGTTGCGTCATGAGACATCGTTAATACGACCGCACTGAGCCGGAGGTCTTATAACAACCTCTGCAGACCCCAAAACGGGGTTTAGGATGTTACTGCGTTCAAAGTTCCTCAGATTCCCCAGGGTACACTGAAACGTAGCCGAAACCGGCAGTGTTCACGCAGGAAGATAGGAAAGCATCTTTTTTACAATTTAAATGGTTTCTTAAAGGTATATGGGAGAGGAGAGACAAGACATTAATCAATACAATAAATAATCGGAACAGAACAGGCACTTAAAGGACAACGAGTAGGGAGGCACGCACACTTGTGTACAATGAAAATAAATAAAGCCGAAAGCCTAACCCAACTACGGCACCAAAAATAAATACCAGGACTCACACAACAAAGGGGTACGAGGGAGGGCTTGAGATAAGGACAGAGCTGGTTGTGGGTCCATGCAGGCTGGTGTTTCACAGGGTTTGTGCGGCGCACAGTGTGGAAGGATGGTGATGAGAGGTATGGAGAGTAATCGAGGGATTCTCCCTCTACCAAGGTCTAATTCCAAGTCCAAAACTTCAACACAAACAACCACTCAAACTCCAAAACCAGAACCAGAAACTGCTGCACTCAGGCGTGGTTATGGCCTTCGTAAACTTTGGCACTGCCTTTTTGCCAAGTACGACCTGCACATTGACCATCTGTTTCTATGGGCATGCCATCTTCTGGGCCATCCCACCCCACGGAGGGGTCACAATATAAAAGTCTTACGCCCCCTCTCCAAGGCTCAGTAGCCAATCTTGCCACCATGGCCTGCGGTGCGTCGACCAAAACAGTGTGTGCTGATTCCTCCTAAAGTGCAATGCACTTTCCAGTTGTGCCTTTGTACCCAAGTCCTCACCCGGCCTCACTCGACCAGGAGGTTTTACACAGCAAACTTATCCTATACTGTGTTGAAGTTAACACTCACTGCTTCATCAGTGCATGTTTTACAATACAACTTACACTGACATTTTCCCGATTACATGAGTAATCAAACCTACGTGGACATTATGGACAATAATATTCTTAAGACAATCTAGCTATGGACCCCCCCCACCCCCTTTCACATAACAATACATATTGTATTGACTCACCATTAATGTTATTGTATCACCCCTTCTGCCCCTCTCTTCCCTCCTCTCTTCCTCTTGCCCACAACCACGACCCTCACCCTCAACCCCTTCATTTCTCTTTTTCAACTCAGTTATTTTCACAGGTGAATTTCCTGTCATTTATTTCGTTTCCTTTCTCAGTTTTTAAAGATGGAATTGTTTATTATCAAAGGCATATATGTAACTTGTATTAGGAGAATGGCATCAAATAGAAATATCTGATGAACTCTCGTGCTCCGCAGGGGCAAAATTTAACTATTTGTCATGTCCTGCTGCATCACACCTGTGGAAGGTAGTTGGTGGTGCACCTTTCTGCAGATTGCCAAAATGTGGTTGATGTAACACAATAAAAAGGTTGGAGTACTATGTGTGTCATCGAATATATATATATATATATATATATATATATATATATATATATATATATATATATATATATATATATATATATATATATATATATATATATATATATATATATATATATTGTTGTGGTTGACCAAATTCGCAAACCACCATTCAGGTCCCTTAGGTGAGATATCTCTGTAAGTATATGTGTAGTTAGGCCCAAACCCATTGTCTAGAGGGAATGAATGTCAATCAGTCGGGCTGCGACTCTTCAGGATAGCCGTTTTTCTTTTACTATCTTTATTTTGGACCAACCGCCATTATTACCACCACCAACCACGTCTCAACAGCCATCACAACAACAACCACCAACCACAACGCCGCTTCACCACAACCGCCACGACCTTTACCGTCACAACTCGCCACCATCGCATCACCGTCATCTCGCGCCACTCGTGGGCACCGATGCTGGACTCGTGTAGAGCGCGCACCGAGCAGCGTGTTCAAAAGCATCGCGGACTTTCCGCAGAAAAACGGATCAAAAACGACTCACGCCCACTTTTGTTCCGTCCAATCGGTGAGCGAGGGGTGATTTGGCCCCGCCTCCAGGGCGT
>NC_140965.1:97119489-97191989 GCF_056783735.1 Eptatretus burgeri | reverse complement strand
CTCCCCAAAAGGGGTGGGGGCTCGGTGAAACAGACATCACCGTCCGCCCTGATTGAACGAGGCTCCCATGGGTCCGCCCTTTTCTGGGCGGGGCCTCGGCGAGACCCGCCCACTCCACGCGTGTGGACTCGACAAGAAAGAATTGGAGCGCTTGGAGAAGCCGAATAGGAACTGCGGACTGGACGTTTTTGCCCCATATGCTGTGGTCAGCGAGGCGAGGGTTGCAAGCACTGGAAGGTACCGTGGTTGGTTGTTTTTTTTGTTGGATGGTCTGTTGGAGGGTTCATGGGATGGTTCGTTGGATGGTTGTTAGATGATCGTTGGATGGTTTCGTTGGATGGTTTCGTTGGATGATCGTTGGAGGGTTCGTTGGATGTAATAACCTACCGAAAAGGACATCGCAACGCACACCTTTGATTCTCCCACGAGACAAAAGGAAGGGACCTGTCTCACATGTACTTAACGGAATAACTGACTCTTGGGACATCTGTATGTTTGAATGCATCTGGTTTCCAGATCCGTAACTATATATATATATATATATATATATATATATATATATATATATATATATATATATATATATATATATATATATATATATATATATATATATATATATATATATATATATATATATATATATATATATATATATATATATATATATATATATATATATATATATATATATATATATATATATATATATATATATATATATATATATATATATATATATATATATATATATAAGGTGTTTTCAAAAAGTAACCAACCTTAATTTTTTGTGCGGAAACAAATGAAGCTAGGGAGGCGTGGTTTGGTGCACGTATGTAGGCGATCCTAATTCGTATGCGTGAATATTTTCCCGCCTGCAGAAGCTGTCAGTCGCCGACAGACCACCGATGAGTGAGCAAGTGTAAGTGAGCATGGTCGGATTTTCGTTTTTGACAAAATGACGGATCACTGTGGTCTCATTGCCAGTGATCACTGTGTTGAAGAAGTTGAGATCGCTGTTCAGTCTCCAGCATGTCCTGTGCGATCTCCAAACGGAGTTGCTTCTGCTCGATCGTTAGCAGCTTTGGCACGAACTTCGCTGAGATTCTCCTTAAGCCCAAATCCTCAGTCACAATGGAATGAACGGATCCAATGCTGACGCCCGCCTCGTCTGCAAGTTCTCTGATCGTGATTCGACGATCCTGCAGCAGCAGGGTCCTCACTCGGTCAATGACGATCTCATTTTGGGATGTTGAGGGCCTACCAGAACGTGCTTCACTTTCCACTGATGTGCGACCATCTTTGAAGCGGTTGTACCACTCTTTTATCTATGTGGTGCCCATTGCATCGTTCCCGAAGGCCTGTTGAATCTTCCGGATCGTTTCCACTTGGGCATCGCCAAGCTTTACACAAAATTTGATGCAGTAGCATTGTTCAAGTTTTTGTCATTTTGTCAAAAACGAAAATCCGACGGCGCTCACTTACACTTCCTCACTCATTGGCGGTCTGTCGGTGACTGACAGCTTCTGCAGGTGGGAAAATATTCACGCATACGAATTAGGATCGCCTACATACGTGCACCAAACCACGCCTCCCTAGATTCATTTGTTTACGCACGAAAAATTAAGGTTGGATACTTTTTGAACACACCTCGTGTGTATATATATATATATATATATATATATATATATATATATATATATATATATATATATATATATATATATATATATATATATATATATATATATATATATATATATATATATATATATATATATATATATATATATATATATATATATATATATATATATATATATATATATATATATATATATATATATATACACATATTGTTACGGATTCGCGCCCGCCGGCGTGCTGACGGCCACGTAACTCGAATCGCGGCACGTCGCCCACCGGACGGACAATCCAGTCGTGACCCTCTCGGACTAACGCCGGGAACCAGTCACGGGTGGACCTTTCGGTCTCACCGCGATCGAGCCAATCAGCCCCCGCGTGGGATAGGGTTGCTCGCCAAATTCGACCTACCTAAGTACCCACGCGGAGGATAGACCGGGCGATCGCACCTCGCCGCAGGTCGACTTCGGACACGGGCCACTTAAGCGACCCGTTCCGTACTATCGGGATAACCGAGCGGTGTTATCGTCGGCCTCGACGGTTCGATTAATTATCGGGCGTATTCAGCCCACTACCAACCCTTTACGTGAAGCAAGATGAGGATTCAATGAAAGAAATGACGAAGCGAAGCGGGAAACAGTTCAACACAAAGCACATTTATTCGCGATGAACGGAAAGCGCACATATACAATTCCACCAAAAGCACATAGAAAAGAAAAGAAACACAATGCAATTTTACACAAAAAGCAAATGCGACAATGCAGATCTAATACCGATTACGCGAGCACACGGCAACACTTATACAATTTTACTTCACAGACGGCGCCGACAACACATATCCAAAACCAAGAAAAAGAATACCCTCAAAGATGAGGCGGGCCTGAGGCCGAGACCGGGTCGGGCCTACCCATCTGGTGATGAGACGCGGAGCGGCGATGGTGCCTCAACTCCGCGGGCCTCGCGGGCAGTGTCTGGTAGGGGGTGGGAAAGGGGCCCCCTTGGTCGCACTATCTCAGCGCGGGGGGAAACAGGAGGGGGTTGCTGATGCTCGGGGTATAGAGGATTTCCACTCTGCCTCGAGGCCCGCGACGAGCGTCTCCACCTCGGCCAGGTCGCGCCGTCGGCCTCCCTGGTGTGCAGCTCCCTGCACGACGCGAGCACCCCCTCGTCTGCCCTCGCCGCCTCTCCACAGCTCCGTCCCCTTTTGCTCCGACTCCAACGCACACGACGACGACCAACTCCTTCTTGCTTCTTCTTCCCAACTCCACCGCCCGCGAAGTCTTAACTCTTGTCCACTTGACTGACGAACGCGGTCGCTTATATCATCCCCGTGGCTTCGCTCTCTCATCTTTGACCCCCTCCCTTCGACCTTTCACCTCGCTCCCCATTGGCCCGAGAAAAAGTGGGCGTGAATGCTTTTTGATCCATAAATTTGCATATATCGATCGCCCTCCAACGCCCTGGGGGCGGGGCCAAATCGCCCCTCGCTCACCGATTGGACGGAACAAAAGTGGGCGTGTGTCGTTTTGATCCGTTTTTGAAGTGGAAAATCCGTGGTTTTGTACACGCTGTTCGGCGCGCGCCCTGCACGAGTCCAACACCGGTACCCACAAGCGGCGCAAGAACGGTGGCGATGCGACGGTTGCGAGGTGTGACGTGAAGCGGCGCCGCGGTGGGTGGTTGATGTGGTGGTTGGTGGTGGTAACAATGGCGGTTGGTCCAAATTAAAGATAGTAAAAGAAAAACGGCTATCCTGAAGAGTCGCAGCACGCATAAATGACATGTATTCCCACTAGACAACGGGTTTGGGCCTAACTACACATATACTTACCGAGATATCTCACCTAAGGGACCTGAATGGTGGTTTGCGAATTTGGTAACCACAACACTACCCCCTCCCCTTTTTACAGACTCGTCCCGAGTCGTCAAATTCTCGTGTGCCATCATGTGTAGTTTTCCCCTAGTACATTTTACCTACGGATCCCTGAGTGCGACATTCATGGTATTCGTGTCCCCAAAATAAATAACCTGAGGGCTGCGTAACTACCTAAACAAACTCACTCACACGGACAACTTAAATAAAATTGCCGGCGCTAAGACAGACATGCCGGGGGCGCACTCATATTTACAGTACATCTTAACCTTAACTTACAAATTTTACACTAAACCATGGCCCAGGATCAATGAACTCTGCAAAAGAAAAGCAGTTAACAGGGAGCCAGGCTGCTCGCATGCAGTCTCTGGATCAAAACAATGCAGGTGACAGGGAACGTGGCTGGCTGCTCACACGCAGTCCAAGGCATTCCCTTTTGAACTGAACGCAGTGAACCACAACGGTGCATGGGCTGCACAAACGCAGTCTCCGTGCCAGCTCAAGTGGCACACGCAATGAACACAACGAATGGATGGATGGACACAAACACGGTGCACGGGCCGCCACTGCAGGCCCGTGTTGTAGCTGCCAACGGGGCAGTTCTTGCAGCTTGCAAACTGTTGCCTTGCGGATCCTGGCGCACATGGAAATGAACAGGGGGGGGGGGCAAAGCAAAAATTGAACGGGGCTGGTGAACGTGGGCAGTGGGCATGGCATGGCAAAGGTGCAGGCAACACAGCCCGCAGAAGAAGGCCGCTGCAGGCAAACACAGCCGGCAGACGAACTGGCCGGCACAGGCCTTGAAGAAAAAACAGCCAGCAGATGAAGTGGGCCGGCACAGGCCTTGCAGCACAGCAGCTGCAGACGATCCAGCCGGCACAGGCCTCGCAGCAAAACAACAGCTGCCGATGAAGTTGGCCGGCACAGGCCTTGAAGAAAAACAGCCAGCCGATGAAGCTGGCCAGCCTTTGCCGTTCAGTGGAGGTTGGTGGAGGGGGTGCGGTGGTGCTGGCCACTCAGAAGGCGGGCTCGGACCTACCTACCTGTCTCCCTCCCAACCTATCGCCTTTGCCTGTCACTGTACATACCCACTCCCTTAATTTGTCAAACCCCAATTTAGCCCCAACTTATTTTTTTGTTGTTTTTATTTTTACTCCCCCACTATAAATCGTCCCCTAACCCCCTTTATCGTCCTTGTTCGGCTAACCTATCCTGTCACCTCGCCTACTCCCAACCCCTACGTTCCCTTCCCGGAGGGGAATAAGGGAGAGCTAACGTCCTGTGTCGAGGCCCAACGAAGCCTCAGAATGGCCTCCCCAGAGTTCGGCGATCTAACCAAAGTGGGTCCAGCGGCCCACAACGACAGCGAGGGGATGGATGGTGCGGAGGGGTACATCTCCTAATCTACCCTAACCATTTAACTGTTAAACTACCCCGGGGCTTTCAACAAGCGCCTCTCGCTTAAACTATTGGTTCTAACAACCCAGATTCCCGTCGCCTGTGTTGGTGTCCTCACAATTTCGGGCCTCGCCCCCCAATTTTCTCTCCGTGCCCTCACACGGTCTCCTGGCTGGGACACGTGGCTCCCTTTGGCAGGCACGACCCTCTGCCGAATCTCCCGCTATGGCACCCCCGGGCACTACACTGCCTCCGAGCCTACCAGCTCCCTAACACCGGGGAGTGCCCCCCATGGCACCTCCCCTGAAACGCACACGTGGCAGGCTGGCTTCCCGGGCCCCTTTCCGAGGGTCACCCTTGCCCACAACACTGCCCACGCGGCTAATGGCGCCCCGGGCCCCCGCACCAAGCAGACGCACCCGTGCCCACTACGCTATCCCGGCCCCCCATGGGCCCTTGGCCTACCGCGGCCGACTCGCCTGGTGCCCGGGGTACCCACTCAGCGATACTCACCTTTCGCAGCCACGCTCCCAAGCCCGTCAACAGGGCTCCTGCACCCCTCCAAATGGGTCTCGAGCCTACTTTCCCACCAACAATAAAACGACCTCCATTTTTCAATTTGACTAACCCAGCTAACTCAATCTACACTGACCCCGGGGTCCCTTGGGCGGGAGTCACTCCTCCCCCCAATCACTCATCGCACCATGCATTCCCCATTCGCTCCATACACACAGACCCGCTGGCCTCACTCACTCACCAAGCACATGCCTCCACCTCATAACTCACCAACAACTCTTCAACACACACACCACCGAACTCTGCCATCCTCCTAACTACCTCCCCTAACTAACTCGTGCTCCCACGTCGTCCCTTAAACTACAGCACGTTCCTTTTAACCTACGTAGCTAAGCTACGTCCCCTCTACACATCCTCAAGTCTGTCACTGTCTCCAAATAATCCCATTAATCAATTTCCCAACCTAAATCTGGCTACAATCCCTCTAACTAATCCATTCCACGGACTCCATGAGGACTTACCCCTGCCCCATGAAGTCGGTCTAGCTAAGCTAACCCTTCCCCCTAACTAGTTTCCATCCTGTGCCCAGGTAAGGGGGTCTTCCACCCCTTGCCCAGGAATCCTGTGCACCCAAAAGTGAGGCTTGTTTTTTATTATTTTTTTTTTCATGCGCAGCACCTGCGCGGCAACTCGCAGCTCGCGCACTTTGCACCCGCCCGTGACGTCATGCAGCTGCACGTGTTCCTCGTCCCTCCTTGGACGGCACCATCCGGCAGAGATACCCCTCCTGCCGGATTCCAACCCCACGTGCAGCCAAGGCGTCACCGTGCGCATAAAAAAAACACAAGCCCCACGTCTCGAGGGGTTCCCCACGCGAACACATGTGCTTTGCCCGTTGGAGCTTAACACACACGATCGCGTGGAGAACCCATCCGGTCCAAATCCGTTTACCTGCCTGAACTTTGTCCGTCCGCGGGATCGGCAAATCCACCGCGTGCGTTTCCGGACCGGGACTTCACTCTCGCAAGCGAGCACGTGGCGGTCTCGTGCGTTGCACAGCACGAACCGCGTGCTCACTGCTGGGCGAACCCGGCACGGTCCCCGAAACAACTACAGCCGCTACTCGGCTTTCGTTTCTCCCATGTCGCCGTCGTCGCCATTCGACCCACGCACACCTGCGTGTTACGACGCTCACACTCCATTCCATTAAATTCACACCGGGAGACGCGGCTGCGTGCTCCCGCATGCCAACCGACATCTCCCTCACATACCGCTCTCACACACACGGTCTCCCTTGCATTCGGCCGTTCACTCACGCACGCGGGGGCACTCACCCGCGGTGCCTCACTCATACACCATTCCTCACTCATACACGCGGGGGCACTCAACCGCGGTGCCTCATCCACACACGCGGGGGCACTCAACCGCGGTGTCTCATTCACACACACGGCGACACACACACGGTTCCTCATCCACACACGGCGTGCTGGGAAGCACGTACTCCGGCACCATCGCCACCACACCACTCACACACGGGGTCGCTTCCACACACGGGGACGCACTCACACCTTGCACCACACACACAGGGACAACCACACTGGGGATTCGTGTCCCCACAAGGGTCTCCGGGGCCTCTATACCCCCCAAGCTTTCCGTGCACCCGTTCACAGCACCCGTCCCCTCAACCTCGCAAAGCACGACCGAACTCACCTGGTCGTGACTCGCCTCAAGGGGGCATACTCCCTCCCCTCGTTCCTGGAGGAGGCCACCCAGGTGCTCGCACTGGGTCCCTACACGCTCCGCGAGCTCACCCCCATTATCCTCCACTACCTCCGTGTGTGTGTGTGCGTTACCCCGTCTTTATCGTGTAGTCTCTCCTCTATCGTTCCCTTCCCGGCTACCGTCACTGCCAACTCTTCACCCTTTACCTCCCTTGTCTCCACTATTATTTCCGTTGTCGTCACCTCGTGTCTCGTCTCACACGTTTTAGTCTCCCCATTTAATTTTTCCCTTTTGGTCACCGTCGATTCTTCTGTCACGACCCTCGCCCAACACGTTCCCCGAATTATTTTTTCACCCGCCTCCACAGCGGGCCTGTCAGCCGCTGCACCCCCTTCCCGCTCGTTCGCTCCTACACGTGGAGTCGCCATTTTGAGTTCCCTGGTCACGGCCTTCATGCCCGCCTGCAGGCATCGGCCCATGTTCTGCGTCTCCCCCCGGAGCTTTTTCGTTTCTTCCTTCATGTTTGTTTCCATTTTAGTTTTCATGCGTTTTATTTCGTTTGTGAATGTATCCATTTTTTCGTTCATGTTCGCCAGCATGGTGCATAGCTGGGCTATGTCGGATGCACTCAGCTGAGCCGTTTCGGCAAGGGTTGGGGAAGGGTTTTGGTGGAGAGGGGGGGGGGGAAGGTGTCATACACCGCGGCCGCTGCCGCACCCATTTCGGGCTCTGGGTTCAGTTGGGCGAGTTCATGTTCCTGCACGGGCATTCCATCCTGGGCCATGGATTCTACATTACTACACATATACATTTCTAATACCCCCGGCTCCCGCACGCCTTGAGACGCCATCTTGCTTCTCTTAAAGGGTTAATTTGAATCGCTCGTAATTTGGAGGGAATCGGGGGTCGCTTCTCTCACCCCTGGACCGATTCCCGTGAATTTAATTGGAGACAGGAGAGCCCGTTTTCCTGTTCTCCGATACCAGTGCCGCGAGGAGGGCGATGGATTTGTATCGCACGACCTGACACCAGTGTTACGGATTCGCGCCCGCCGGCGTGTTGACGGCCACGTAACTCGAATCGCGGCACGTCGCCCACCGGACGGACAATCCAGTCGTGACCCTCTCGGACTAACGCCGGGAACCAGTCACGGGTGGACCTTTCGGTCTCACTGCGATCGAGCCAATCAGCCCCCGCGTGGGATAGGGTTGCTCGCCAAATTCGACCTACCCAAGTACCCACGCGGAGGGTAGACCGGGCGATCGCACCTCGCCGCAGGTCGACTTCGGACACGGGCCACTTAAGCGACCCATTCCATACTATCGGGATAACCGAGCGGTGTTATCGTCGGCCTCGACGGTTCGATTAATTATCGGGCGTATTCAGCCCACTACCAACCCTTTACGTGAAGCAAGATGAGGATTCAATGAAAGAAATGACGAAGCGAAGCGGGAAACAGTTCAACACAAAGCACATTTATTCGCGATGAACGGAAAGCGCACATATACAATTCCACCAAAAGCACATAGAAAAGAAAAGAAACACAATGCAATTTTACACAAAAAGCAAATGCGACAATGCAGATCTAATACCGATTACGCGAGCACATGGCAACACTTATACAATTTTACTTCACAGACGGCGCCGACAACACATATCCAAAACCAAGAAAAAGAATACCCTCAAAGATGAGGCGGGCCTGAGGCCGAGACCGGGTCGGGCCTACCCGTCTGGTGATGAGACGCGGAGCGGCGATGGTGCCTCAACTCCGCGGGCCTCGCGGGCAGTGTCTGGTAGGGGGTGGGAAAGGGGCCCCCTTGGTCGCACTATCTCAGCGCGGGGGGAAACAGGAGGGGGTTGCTGATGCTCGGGGTATAGAGGATTTCCACTCTGCCTCGAGTCCCGCGACGAGCGTCTCCACCTCGGCCAGGTCGCGCCGTCGGCCTCCCTGGTGTGCAGCTCCCTGCACGACGCGAGCACCCCCTCGTCTGCCCTCGCCGCCTCTCCACAGCTCCGTCCCCTTTTGCTCCGACTCCAACGCACACGACGACGACCAACTCCTTCTTGCTTCTTCTTCCCAACTCCACCGCCCGCGAAGTCTTAACTCTTGTCCACTTGACTGACGAACGCGGTCGCTTATATCATCCCCGTGGCTTCGCTCTCTCATCTTTGACCCCCTCCCTTCGACCTTTCACCTCGCTCCCCATTGGCCCGAGAAAAAGTGGGCGTGAATGCTTTTTGATCCATAAATTTGCATATATCGATCGCCCTCCAACGCCCTGGGGGCGGGGCCAAATCGCCCCTCGCTCACCGATTGGACGGAACAAAAGTGGGCGTGTGTCGTTTTTGATCCGTTTTTGAAGTGGAAAATCCGTGGTTTTGTCCACGCTGTTCGGCGCGCGCCCTGCACGAGTCCAACACCGGTACCCACAAGCGGCGCAAGAACGGTGGCGATGCGACGGTTGCGAGGTGTGACGTGAAGCGGCGCCGCGGTGGGTGGTTGATGTGGTGGTTGGTGGTGGTAACAATGGCGGTTGGTCCAAATTAAAGATAGTAAAAGAAAAACGGCTATCCTGAAGAGTCGCAGCACGCATAAATGACATGTATTCCCACTAGACAACGGGTTTGGGCCTAACTACACATTTACTTACCGAGATATCTCACCTAAGGGACCTGAATGGTGGTTTGCGAATTTGGTAACCACAACAATATATACACACACACACATTTTGGCAATCGATGCTACCTTTCTTATTGTGTCCGATAAATACAAGCATATAACGGGGAAGATTAAAAAAAACAACCAAAAGATGAAAACAAGAGACGTGTTCTGTGCCTTGGCTTCTTGTTTGAAAATGCGTTTTTTTGATTGGGACACACACACACACACACACACACACACACACACACACACACACACACACACACACACACACACACACACACACACACACACACACACACACACACACACACACACACACACACACACACACACACACACACACACACACACACACACACACACGAACCGTGTATGGCAAGAATAGGGCAAATGGTGTCCCTGCACCACTTGTGACAAACAAGCATTGTCTGCCACACAAGTGCATCGTTTGTTGCCGTACTCTCGCCCATTAAGAGGATGGTTTTGCAGTTGGAAATAAAGATTGTTATAATCAGCTGTCTAACTTACAGCAACATCGTGATGTCACCGTCACGTTGTGTTCTTCTGCAACACAATCAGCTTTCACCTCACCAGTTTTCCCCAGCTGTGATTAAGACTTTATAATTCATCAACACTAGGCCCTCATAGTGAAATAGGCTACATAAAGCAACCAAGACAAGCTACACAAGGTAATCCTTTTGGGCTTTTAGTATTTATATATGTGAACTGCGATTGGCATTGCATGTGCAACATGTTTGGGAGCCTCGTTGGTCTGTGTTTCTGCCTATACTGTCGCTGATGACTTGCCAAAAAGTGATGAAACCGGTCACACAGCTGCGGGGGGCATGCAGCATTGGGATTATCATGTATGTGCTACTTGTAAATATCTGCAGTTGTGGAGGAACCCAGGTGGGGCTTGAAAAAACAAAGGGCCTACTTTGTGTAGCTTTTCTTGGTTGCTTTATGCAGCCTCTGACAAGAAGGGCTGTGTGTCGACTACACATATATATATATATATATATATATATATATATATATATATATATATATATATATATATATATATATATATATATATATATATATATATATATATATATATATATATATATATATATATATATATATATCTCTTTCTAATTTCTAAGAATTTTAAAAATAAATGCAGGTGAGTGACCCAATACAATGGGGAAGCACGGTAATTTTGTCTGCCGATGGCCATCGAAGCCGATACACCAGGAAAAATCACAGAACTGTCGGAAAGCATCCACAAATGAAAATATAATTAAAACTGGGAAACCAGTAATCCCGGGCTTCAAGGCGTGCCTCCATATTAACAAATTTCAACACTATCACCCTGTCACATGATATGGGTTTTCCGAGTTAGAAAGTTAGTTCAAGTCTGCAATGGGGTCCAGCTACGGGGTCCCTCATGTTGTATCAATGAAGGATTGAAAAGCCCATAGCAATACATGATCGAGAAAGAAACTTCACATTGGACAAATCGAGGCTGGACAAATTTTCAAGTCCCCAAAAAAGTCCAATAACTCCACATTTGCATATTAATGTAAATGGCGAACTTGTAGAACGTTAAAATATCTTCCAGAATGTGTGGTCACTTTTTGTCTATCTTCTTTGGTTTTCATTTTACGACATGTCAAAAATGGGTGATTTTCAACTTTGGGGGGCTCTGGGGCCTCACTGGGGTAAAATACAGACATCGTGTAAACATATTTGGAATCCCCTCTTCAAGGCCTATCAGAATCTGTCATTAAAATTTTTTCAACTCTCATTTGCATATTTAATGAGGCGAATCGGCATCATTTTAATCATATAAATTATGCAACGATTTGGACCAAATTAACAACTTAACATTCCAATGGAATACCGGATATGTGTGCAAAAGCTTGAGGCTGTTGGGTTATCCCTTCTGGAGAAGAAGATGTTTTTAGGTTTTGGAGAAAATCCAATATGGCCGCCATACCACATGACCTACGTCATCAAAATTTTCAAAAATAAACTTCAGGTGGAGAGTTATTAAATGGATAAGTTTCATTGAATTTCATCAAAGCATTGTTTTCATTTAACGACATTTCAAAAATGGGTGATTTTAAACTTTGGGGGGCTCTGGGGCCTCACTGGGGTCAAGTCCAGACATGCTATAAACATATTTGGAGTCCCCTGTTTATGTCCTATCTAAATCTGTCATTAAATTTTTTCAACTCTCATTTGCAGATTTTGCATATTTAATGAGGCAAATCGGCATAATTTAAAATCAAATTAATTAAATAACGATTTTGACCAAATTAACAACTTAACATTCTCATGGAATATTGGACATGTGTGCAAAAGCTTGAGGCGGTTGGGTTATCCCTTCTGGAGAAGATGTTTTTAGGTTTTGGAGAAAATCCAATATGGCCGCCATACCACGTGAGCAACGTCATCAAAATTTTCAAAGTATAATCATAAGGTGGAGAGTTATTAAATGGATAAGTTTCATTGAATTTAATCCAAGCGTTGTTTTTATTTTATGACATTTCAAAAATGGGTCATTTTCAACTTTCGGGGGCACTGGGGGCTCACTGGGGTCAAATACAGACATAGTATGAATATATTGGGAGTCCCCTGTTTATGTGCTATCGAAATTTGTCATTAAATTTTTTCAACTCTCATTTGCATATTTAATGAGGCGAATCGGCATCATTTTAAATCATATGAATTATGTAACGATTTGGACCAAATTAACAAATTAACATTACCATGGAACTTAGCAAATGTGTGCAAAAGTTTGAGGCTGTCGTGTTATCCATTCTGGAGAAGAAGATGTTTTTAGGTTTTGGATAAAATCCAATATGGCCGCCATACCACGTGACCTACGTCATCAAATGTTTCATAGTATAAATTTCAGGTGGTGAGTAATTATCCTGTTAAGTTTCGTTCAATTTCATCTGACAGTTTTCCCTCCAGATCCGCCACAAAATCGGTCAGTAGAACATAAAAACGCCTTTAATAATAATAATAATACTAATGATTTCAATAGAGCTTCAGCCATGCTTGAAGCCCTAAATAGGTGAAAAAAATGCAAATAAATGAATGAAAAATCAAATGCAGGTGAGCGACCCGAGAATGAGGAAATACGGTTTCCATGTTTACACAATGTGTAAGCACACTCCACTAATATACATATATATTGTTGCGGATTCGCGCCCGCCGGCGTGCGAACGGCCACGTAACTCGAATCGCGGCACGTCGCCCACCGGACGGACAATCCAGTCGTGACCCTCTCGGACTAACGCCGGGAACCAGTCACGGGTGGACCTTTCGGTCTCACCACGATCGTGCCAATCGGCCCCCCGCGTGGGATAGGGTTGCTCGCCAAATTCGACCTACCTAAGTACCCACACGGAGGGTAGACTGGGCGATCGCACCTCGCCGCAGGTCGACTTCGGACACGGGCCACTTTAAGTGACCCGTTCCGTACTATCGGGATAACCGAGCGGTGTTATCGTCGGCCTCGACGGTTCGATTAATTATCGGGCGTATTCAGCCCACTACCAACCCTTTACGTGAAGTAAGATGGAGATTCAATGAAAGAAAAGACGAAGCGAAACGGGAAAACAGTTCAACATAATTCACATTTATTTCGCGATGGCACACGGAAAGCACACACATACAATTACACCAAAAGCAAATGTAAAAGGAGAAGAAACATACAATATTACACAAAAAGCAAATATAAAAGAAGAAGACAATGCAGAGCTATCCGACTACCGAGCACACGGCAACACTTATACAATTTTACTTCACAGACGGCGCCGACAACACATATACCCAAAGCAAAAGAAAAGGACCACCCTCAAGGATGAGGCGGGCCTGGGGCCGAGACCGCGTCGGGCCTACCCGTCTGATGATGAGACGCAAAGTGGCGGTGGCGCCCCAACTCCGCGGGCCTCGCGGACAGTGTCTGGTAGGGGGTGGGAAAGGGGCCCCCTTGTCGCACTATCTCAGCACGGGGGGAAACAGGAGGGGGTTGTTGATGCTCGGGGGAAAGGAGGATATCTCCCTGTCTCGGGTCCCGCGACGAGCGTCTCCACCACGACCTCGGTCGCGCCGCCGGCCTCTCCCTCCGCAGCTCCCCGACTCCGACGCGAGCACCCCCTCAACCGCCTTCGCCGCCGCCGCCTCTCCACAGCTTCGTCCGATCGCCCTCTCCGTCTCCTCTCTTGACTCGTCCCAACTCTTCACTGGCTCCGCGAACTCCCAACTCTTGACTGCGAACTGCCTTGACTGACGAACGCAGCCGTTTATATCCCCCATGGCCTCGCTCCTTCACCTTTGACCCTTTACCTCCGACCCTTCACCTCTAACTGGCTCCCCATTGGACCGAGGAAAAGTGGGCGTGAATGATTTTTGATCCATGAATTTGCATATAGCGACCACACTCCAACGTACCTGGAGGCGGGGCCAAATCGCCCCAGCTAGCCGATAGGACGGAACAGAAGTGGGCGCGAGTCGTTTTTGATCCGTTTTCTTCGGAAAGTCTGTGATGTTTCTGAACACGCTGCTTGGTGCGCGCCCTGCACGAGTCCAGTATCGGTGCCCACAAGTGGCGCAAGAATGGTGGTGATGCGATGGTGGCGAGTTGTGACGGTAAAGGTCGTGGCTGTTGTTGTGAAGCGGCGTTGTGGTTGGTGGTTGTTGTTGTGAAGCGGCGTTGTGGTTGGTGGTTGTTGTGTGATGGCTGTTGAGACATGGTTGGTGGTGGTGGTAATGGCGGCTGGTCCAAAATAAAGATAGTAAAAGAAAAACGGCTATCTAAAAGGGTCGCAGCCCGCATGAATGACATTTATTCCCTCTAAACAACGGGTTTGGGCCTAACTACACATATACTTACAGAGATATCTCACCTAAGGGACCTGAATGGTGATTTGCGAATTTCGTCAACTACAACAATATATATATATATATATATATATATATATATATATATATATATATATATATATATATATATATATATATATATATATATATATATATATATATATATATATTAGACATCCAACTCCCTCACCCCCTCCCCCACAACCTCCACTGTCACACTCCCTTTTTCATGTGCATTACAATGTAATAAATAGCTGTCCCCTTCGAATTTTATCTTAAATGTCAGGATTTAATTTTACCAGTGAACATAACTGGATGAAGTTTGCATAAAACACAAACTTCAACCTTTCGTAAGAAGTTTTAACATCAAAAATCAATATGGTGGGTCCCTCAACTCATTCTTCAAAGAGGGTGGCTTTTGGGATGTAAGACAGCGATGGAGAATCTAACATGTAAAAGCCTCCAGATAGAAAGTGTGAAAAGGATGCGATTAGTAGTGTTCCGCGTTATAATGCAACCTTATAAAGGTCACCATGCCCACCGAAAGGTCTCCATCCAGTGGAGGAGTTGGTACTCCTTTACGGTTCCGGCCTCTTGCCTTGCTTTCATCAGCCCGGTGAGACAAATCTTTGGTGTTGGTGGCTGGAGAGCTGGGACCGAGGTTGGTGGGGTATTCTGCAAGAACACATATAATTACTATGTGATAATTGTTGCTTTGATTCAAAAAGCACTGAATTCTGCAATCTTGTTGAATTGAAACAATGATCATGTTATTAAATTACATGTGAACACGCAAGGATATGAAATTTACAACAAATTTGATATGGTGGTGAGGACAATGAACTGCAGTCTAGTCTAGTGGTGGTGGCTTAGGGGTGAAGCTACTAAAAACAAGAACTCATACCATGTTTCTGGAATATTACTGTTGATATTTACCGATTAGACTGTTGCACCAAATGTGGTCACACTTGCCTCATATGTCTATTGTGGGTTTCAATCTCGACCAGCTATAAACTGTCATCCTGGAGTTTCGCAGGCAGGGGCAGTGCATCAATGTGTGTGCCATCAATCGGAAGGACTTTAAACTGGCGTCCCATCTGCTGGCATTAGTCGATGGACGTTAAAGATCCCAAGTTGTCTTTCACAAAGAGTAGGAGAGTTATTGCCAGCACCACAAACAAATTCCAAATTTGTGCTTCAAGCTACAAGGGGCACTACATCAGTGGCAGAGCCGTGCCTCCAGGAAATGATGCAACCAGCAGCCATGTGTTCCATATGAAAGGAAAGGAAAGGATCAAATATAGTATTTCATAAGCTCTTATATTTGGTTATCTCCACCACTGAAGGTGGATGGAGGTTAAGCTTTCACCCCTATCTGTCTGGCTGTTTGTGAACAGGATATTTCAAAACGTTGTGGACCGATTTGGACGAAATGTTGTGGACAGGTTGGGTGTGTGACAAGGAAAAAAAATGATTCGATTTTTGTGAACATCCGAGTCCAGATCCGGATACGATAATTTTTGTGATTCTTCAACCATTGAGAGATAGGGCCCAAAACGACATGTAGCACAACATCTTAAAAAAAGTTGTGGACGATTTTGGTCGACACTTAGTGGACACATTGGGTGTGTGACTAGGAAGAATCAATTCGATTTTGGTGAAGATACAGTTCCAGATATGAGAATTAAAAAAAATTTTTTAAGCGATTCTTCGTCATTGAGAGATAGGGCCTAGAACGATATATATATATATATATATATATATATATATATATATATATATATATATATATATACATACATATATATATATATATATATATATATATATATATATATATATATATATATATATATATATATATATATATATATATATATACATACATATCAGAATATTTCAAAAAGTTTTGGACGTTTTCTGCCAAAACGATGTGGATGAGTTGGCTCGGTAAAAAGAACAAGCCGATTTGATTTCGGTTCATGTGCAGATCCAGATCCGGTCTATCAGTGGGTTACAAAACGTGAACTGTTCAGCCTGGCGGAGGTATGTGCTCTACAGAGTACCATTCTAGTTAACCTCCGCCATCGAAGATCGACGGAGGTTACTGTTTTCACCCCTGTCTTTGTTTGTTTGTGAACAGTATTACGGAAAAACTCAACGGATTTCGACGAAACTTGGTGGGGAGATTAGGTATGGTCCAAGGATCATGCCATTAGATTATGGACTTGGTCCAAAGTCCAATATGGCCGCTATATGGCGGCCATTTTCAAAAAATATTTGAATTCTTTTTTTGGAATTTCTACATGTTCTAAGTGATTTCCAACCAAAAATAAATAAATTTGTTGGAGAAAAAAAAAATTTTTTGCACCATTTTTTTCAAAAATATTTCGATTTTTTTTTTTTGGGCATTTCTACATGCACGTCGATCTAGTTTAGTTTCTTCAATCGTGGTTCAGTAGAGTCTGATCCGTTTTGACCTACAATGAATAGGATATCAGGTTCACTTAAATGACCCAGCAGTATTGGCAGCGGAGGTTTTGCACTCTACCGAGTGCTCCCCCTCTCGTTTTGAATGTGTTCGAGGAGGAATCAAGAATGTGTAATCTCACAAAAAGTCCCATCATGTTCGGCTGGCTACCTCGAGATTTTTATTTTTCGACAACGCATTCTGAGTTATTACCGCTGTACATTCCTTTTCATGTTGTCTTTCTCTATATTTGCTGTTTTTATACTTTATTTACTGTTCATGATTTCTCTTGTGTATGTATTGAAGTTTATTTACTGCTTCTTCTTTCTCTTGTGTTTTTCCTAATTATGACTTATTTTGTGTTGGCATTGCTCCATGAAGCTCATGCATAACACATGTCATTTAACTGGTGACATTGTGATTTATCTCTGTTTACTTGTTTTCTGTAATTATTACTTATGTATGTGTTGCAATTTCCATGCAGGTGTCAAAACTCAGAAAAGAACCGCATAGCAGAGGCCTGCGAGACATATTTAATGACAGCAGGCAAAGAGGGAAGAAGCGGATATGAAATTGATAAATAAAGGAACACAAAATGAAAAAAAAGATCAGAGGTTTATGCAAAGTTTGGCGCAACATGGCAGTGAGCTGTCACCTTAAAGGATTGAAGGGAAGAGCAGAGCTCAACATAAGCTGGGTGGCAGTTCCAGAGACAGGATAAAAGAGAGACAAAAGAGTGAAAGTGAGTGGAAAGTTTGGTGTTTAGGGAGGCAAACAAGGAGGTAGTCAGATGAGAAGCATTTATGAGAGGAAGTTGCTGAAGAGGACTGATGGCAAAGAGAAGCCAGGTTCAAAAAAATTTGATGAAACCAAGAGACGTATGTTCTGTGCCTTGGCTTCTTGTTTGAAAAGGCAAATGGTCTCCAGGCAATAAACATGCTCGGTGTGCGAGTCGTGTGCTGGTGCTGCATATTGCAGGTGGGATAAAAATAATTAAGTCTTCTTATCTGATAGAGAAAAAGATGGTCTTTCAATTTTCCTGGGATACAATATCTGTGCGAATAGAAGAGCAGATGGTAAACATACAACTGACTGATGATGGGACAACAGTTCAGACACAACATGAATGAATAGGAAAAAGGAGGATCAAATACGAGGTAGTCAGATGACAGAGAGGAAGACAGGAAACATGAACATGCAAGAGGGTATGGTTAATGGGGGTAGAAAAGATTGCAAATAGGTATGGAGAATGACAAAGAATGGTGGTTCACCACGTGCTTGAGGCCCGAGAGGAAAGAGTAGGATTGGCAGTTCCTAAATTGGGAGAAAAAGAGGAGCAAAGGAGTGGAGGTAGGTGGAAAGCATGGATGTTTGGAGTTTCACCAGGAGGGGATTACAGTAGAGGGTCTCCGCTCCTACCTTTGCTAATATTACTGCACTTTACTTGCACAATTCCAGATGTTAAAAAAAAATTCAGAGAAATAGATCCACACATTACTTGTTGAAAACAAACATGGCGATTATATTTTGCTGCATTTTAAAGAATGGGTCTAAATAATTCAAAATCCTTAAAGAGAAATTAATCTTCACCATTGGGAGGTAGAATGGTAGTTGGGTCTGGGATGTGGTACATGACCGATGACGAAGGAATAGCAGAAGAGGAGAGTGTTCCAGTGTATGGTGAGCCATAGCCTGGTGCTGGGTAGTAGCTTTGGCATGGTGGCTGTGCCATGAACCCCGGGGGGTAAGCGGAGAGCTCCTAAAGATAAGAAGTAGGGTTAGGAACATGATAAATGAGGATAAATAAACTAAACAGAGCAAAACCTGACTTTAAAATGTTTTTCAAATTAATGATGTTAAGATCAAAGGATGCGGTAAATAGTCAGGAAGTTGAAAATAAATATTTGACATGTTCGTTCGATGTTACCCATCCTTTTTGCCATTTTCTCCCACTTGACCAACCTATCTTTTATATATATGCCTGGTGTTGGCTTAATGATTAGGGTGGTGGGCTTTGGATCTGAGGGTCCTGAGTTCAAATCTCACTCAGCTGTTGAATTAATACCAGGTGGGGTTAACTCGGCCTGTCATCCTTCCGAGGTCGGCAAAATAAGTGGCAGCATGCTGGTATCCTGTGTCGGAGTGGCGACCCGTCCAGGTTTGTACCCAATAGCCAAGGAGACTGCTTAAGCAGCACCAACGCTCTGCACAGAGTATGGTCCCAATCTCTTCCTCCTCCTTTTATATATATTGTTGTGGTTTCCCGCCCGTTGGCGTGCGGGCGACCGCTTCTAGCCAATGGCGGCCGCTCTCGCCCACCGAACGGGCAAACCTAGTCGCAGCTTTCGGAACAACGCCGAAATCCAGCTATGGGTGTGTTTTAATCACACCACAGCCTTGTCAACACTTTACCGGCGCGCTACAGGGTCCGATCGCTGAATGGTCGATTTACCTAATTAATCGCGCGGGCAGACTATCGAGAGATTGTACCTCAACGGGGCCTGCTTGGAAACGAGCCGCTTAAGCAGCTCGCTCCGTTTTGTGATAAGGCCTAAGTCACATTTGCTCTACGGCGAGGATACGGCGGCCGTACGCCCTCTGATTTGACAGAAACATGCGGCGGCCGCAGAGTTTCTGCGGTGGCCTCAGGGTGGCCCTACGCCGTTTGGCTATATTTTACAGCTCGTAAGGTCACCGTGAATTATAACGCGGAGTTATAACTTTCTTCATTTCTACGTTCGCTGTAGCAATTCGACAAGCCAAAAAAAAAAACGGGTAAAAAAAAAAATAAAAAATTAACCCATTCGTTACCATCCGTTTGGCAGCACGTTCGCCTTAGGGTCCCCCTGCGGTCGCCTTGCGGGCACCTTGCGTCTGCCTTGAAAATTCTATGGCTGCCGCAGGAACGCCCTAAGGTCACCGTGCGACATCAAGTCATAGACCGTACGGCAACCCCACGTTTTTCGGTCTCCACAATTTATAAATATGCCGTGCAGCTCCCCGAAAAATAAAAACATGTGACTGCTACATTATGTGACCGTGGAAATACTGCGGCCGCCGTATAATTGCTAGTGGCCGTAGATTTTGGAGACCTCACGGCCGCCGTGGCAAATGTGACCTAGGCCTAACCGAGCGGGGTATTATTGCGAAGCCCTGTTGGACCCGATTCTTTTATCGGCTATTAAAAAGCCAGCTTGTATTCCGAACTTAATTATGGCAGTTCAATGAGGGAAACGACGCAACGAACGGGTGAATATTTAAACAATGACATTTATTTCACACCCGTAAAGGCCCTGTCACACCTTGACGATTTAGCCAGCGTATGCATGATGTATGCAAAATTTGGCTAAAACGCTGGCACACGTCGAATACGTTATGGGTAAGTTTGTATACGTTAAGAGCATGCTGGCATACGTCATAGTACGCTGGCTTTTTTTGTAGTACGCTGGCATACGTCTTTGTACGCCGAGATGTTCGACAAATTTTCCATGCTTGAAATTTTTCGACGTATACCAGCGTATGACTCGCACGTTCCGCATACGCTTGGCCATAAGTTGTAGGCACGTTACGCGATCGTTGAGACACGTTGACACACGTTACTTGTAAGTTACTCATAAGTCGAAACATGTCGAGGTAATGTTTAGCATACCCAAAAAACTTATTTCTAACCTATGAGTAACGTGTTGTAGACACGTTACGCGATCGTTGACACTTGCATGAAACACGTCCATGTAATGGTTAGCGTCAGTGTTCCAGACTCGCTGTTTTTTTTGTTTGTTTGTTTTTTTCTTCGGTATGACGGTGATGTTAACACTTCGATTTCTAGTGCGGTTATAATATAATATAATTAATAGGCTGCCGCTCAACGATTTAAATGATAACCGCACTAGAAATCGAAGTGTCAACATCACCGTCATACCGAAGACAAAAAAAAACAAAAAAACAGGGAGTCTGGAACACTGACGCTAACCATTACCTCAACGTGTTTCGACTTATGAGTAACTTACAAGTAACGTGTGTCAACGTGTCTCAACGATTGCATAACGTGCCTACAACTTATGGCCAAGCGTATGCGGAACGTGTGTCATACGTCGAGTACGTCGAGAAATTGTCAACATGCTGAAAATTTCTCGACTTACTCGCGGAAATAAAACTTACCCATAACGTATTCGACGTGTGCCAGCTTGGTTCGGCAAATTTTTCATACGTCGGCATACGCTGGCTAAAACGTCAATGTGTGACAGCGGCTTCACACTTCGATGTCTAGTGCGGTTTACGATTTGAATCGTCGAGCCGCAGCCTATGAATAGCCTATGCCACGTGATCGTTGGTGATACGTGCAGCGAGCTATGCATAAGTTAATCTATCGTTGGGCATAGGTTGTGAACGCCGACAACACGCTCAGCATTCGTTGGTATAAGTTATCTATATGTGATTGGAACGTTCTGTGTACGTTACCAATACGTTATGCATAAGTCCAACACGTTATTACATGCCCAAAACTTAAAAAAACATCAATAGTTCAGCGTACGCCAGCGTTTTACATACATTTTGAGACCTTGCCATACGCTGGCTAAAACGTCAAGGTGTGACAGCCCCTTAAGCAGTCATGCAGTCATGTATACAACCAATGCACGGATGGGACAAAACACGAGCAAGACAAAGAACTACAACCGTCTATTTATTATGTACACACATGCACTTAACAGTTCTACTTAACGGACTTGGCGCCACGTCATCCATGCAAAGAAAAACCCCAGAAAAGGCAAGGGGGCAGAACTGGACCTCATGGGTCTTTATAAGTCACACAGCTGTGGAGAACGCAAAAGCGCCGAGAGACCGCGCAGATAACCTGTCGCCTTTGTGGCGACTCGTTGGGCGCTCCTCGACGTCCCGTCCACACGGCAGCTGGTGTGACCGCGGCTCGGCCCAGGCCTCGTCGGGCAGCCTGGTGGTTTGGGCCCAGCCGACGACGCCTCAGAAGAACGAACAGGCCTTTGGTCTTTTCGAGTTGATGCTCTTTTCGAGCCCACCCGTTCCTCAGCGTCGCTTGGACTGTCCCGAGGCCTGATCACCTCGGACCGTTATGCCGCTGGTTGGCGACTCCTCTCCGGCCTCTCTCCAGCGACCCACTGTTCGGCATGGCACGGCACGGCAGGCCGAGCTCCAGTCTCCTCCGCTCTCTCCAGCTCCTCACTGACTCCAGACTCCAGACTGACCCAGCTCCCAACGCGACTCCCCACAACTGTGCTTGGCGTCTCTGCGCGCCCTTATATTAGATCTGTGAGGCGAGGTTTTGATCTCCGATCTCTCACCTCTGACCCCCCGCTGGCTCCGCCCCTTTTGATCTTTTGATCCGAATTGTCACGAAGCTCGGAGAGAGCGGACATGGGTGAAATCCTCGACCCTCGCACCAACGAAGGAGTCCCCACGTCTGGTGGCAGAGGTGTTGTTCGTGGGGAATTCGCCGTGGCTGGCGCAAAGATGGCGGCGCAATGGAGATGAAGGTGAGGCGTTGCTTGTTGTGGCGTAGGTGGTGAGTGGATGTCGTGGTGGTCATTGTGGAGATGGTTGATGAGAGCGATGTTTTCATTGTGGAGAGGTTTGATGAGAGGCGGTTGGTCCAAAATAAAGATAGCAAACGAAAAACACTACCTCAAAGATCACAGCCCGGTTACACGAATAAATTCCCTCAAGACCTCGGTGGGGAAATCTATCTGAACTCAGACTTATCGACATAACTGATCTCTGGGATACCTTTATGGTGTCCTGTGAATTTCCACAACTGTAACAATATCTTTTATTACTTACTCTTCGGCCATTGCTTCTCATGATAATTGCACCATCACCTGTATTTTAACATTGTTTCCTATATTCTCATATTTCTCGCTCAAGTTAGGCGTTTGGAGCCGCATCGGCCCAAAACCAAGCCATGGTCTCACAAACCATGGCAAGACACCAGCATACCTGCTGAGAGCTCCCAAAAGAGGTGCATGAATTGACTGTGTCAGAAGAGCCTGGATAGAGACCAGCAGAATGAGGTGGAACAAAACCAGGACCTTTGGGAGAGAGAGACAGTAAAGATTAACTTTGGGGGAGATACGAGTATAAAGCTATATTACTGATGCAGATGTGTGTGTGTGTGTGTGTGTGTGTGTGTGTGTGTGTGTGTGTGTGTGTGTGTGTGTGTGTGTGTGTGTGTGTGTGTGTGTGTGTGTGTGTGTGTGTGTGTGTGTGTTATTAAATCTCCAACCATGATGGAGCAGTGAGGCACAGATCGCATTTCAAAACAGTCGGAGCTGAGCAATCTGTGAGTGACAATGGCTGTCTGCCATAACCAGCTCATTGTCTTTGCCTCACTGCCAATTATCCAGGAGGGAGGGGGGGTGTGGTCAGGCATAATAATAATCCAAACCAAAGTCCTTCCGACACGATATTAACGCCGTGTGCACATTCACACCGCTTTGCCTCTTCCCTGGATAACTTCAGCAGGGCATACTCGTCTGTTTTAAGGATCGATGATTTAAAGGTCACAAGTAAAGGACAGTGGAGCCATTGATCATGGTTTCACCATTGTTATGAGCTCGTCCGGACGACATGCCATACAATGGTTTTCTTGTGGCCATGCAACGCAGTCAGTTTAATATCGTATTCAACCTCCGAGTATGATGGAGCAGTGAGGCACAGATCGCGTCCCAAACACAGCCGGATCCGTGCGATATGTGAGCAACAATGCCCGCTTGCCCCACAAGCACAATGCTTCTGCCTCACTGCACATGCACACGGCGTTGCATTTATAGTTAAAACCAAGGACCGATGAGAAAAAGGGAGTTAGGTTCCTAGGCTTTGAGAAAATGGAGGAAGATGGGTGGCAGCCAAAAATAAACACGTCACAATGGAAAGAAACATGTAAAATACCTATAAATCGGCTTTACAATGAAGTCTCCTGCTGTGTTGAAGGAGGTGAAACATCCAGAAGCAGATTAAATGTGGCCTCTCCCTTCTGTCATGTGTTGAAAGCCCCCACCGTTGTCCCAATATTAATCTCTTAAATAGTTTCCCTTTGTAATCTGTTGATGTGTATAATATATTATGAATCATTCTACAGCTCCATAGACCAGTGGGAAAAAAAACAAACTTTTGTCCATCGGTTTACTCTTTGGCACCATTATTAACGTTGAATAAATAACAAATCTTCCACCCCCCCCCCCCGGTCCTTTCTGCCCATCTGCCTTGCCGTTCCCTCCCATCTCCATCTCATCCCGCCACCTCCCATCTTCCCCCCTCCCCCCGTCTGGCCCCCTCCCATCTTACCGCTGATCCAACCCCCTCCCATCTCCCCCCACCCTGCCCCCTCTCATTTCCACCCCCCTCCGTTCCACCCCCTCAGAGCCTCCACCTGTTCCTCACTGTGTGTACCTCAAACATCTGCTCCAACTTAACAGATCTCAATCCAGGTTACCGTTAACAGCCCAGACATCATTTGTTTAAGAGAATCCTTCCTCCCACAGGACGTCCCCGATTCCTTAGTGTCTCTCCTTGGCTATTGTCTCCTCCAGATTGATTGACCTGAACCCCGAGAGGAGTCGCCGCACTGTACATCAATAACTCAATTTCTCACTCTCCACGAACTACTCTTACACCTCCCAACCTCCAGGAGTATATTTGGCTGCGATTCCCGCTCCACTCCCACCTCATATTTTTCTGTGTGTTGTACCATAATCAAAACAGTGACGACTCTAGCTACATCTCTCTCAGACAACATACACCAACTTTTAACCACTCATCCCAACTCTCTGCTCCTCATATGTGGCGATTTAAATTGTCACCATGCAACTTGGCTGCGTGTTGGTAGCTCCGTCACCAGCCATGGTACTTCAGCGAAGGAATTTTGTTACTCCATCGTATTGACTCAAACAGTAAACTTTCCAACCAGGATTTCTCCAAATGGCAAATCCCCCCCCTTCTGGACTTGCTGATGACAAACTTCCCCACAAATGTCTCCTTGCTCTTCCTCTGCTCAAATTGGTTCATCTGATCATGTGCTTGTGAAAATCAACATCCCTCTGGCTTTTCTCAGAGAATGACCTCAACATGGGTGAGTCTGGCTGTTCACCCAAGCAGATTGGCAAGGACTGCAAGCAGCCATCACACTTCCAGACTGGACTCTCATATCTACTGCCCCTCATATCAACTCAGCCTGGGAATTCTTCCATAGAAACCTGCTCGCTCTCATACAGATTCATCCCATATAGTCTTCAGTTATCATACCTTTCTTCCCACAGATGGTACACTGAATCCTGCGGTGAGGCAGTTACTCTGAAACAACTTGGCTTCTCATTCTGGAAGGGAAATCCGACCGAAGGCAATCTCAGTACCTACGGAAATGCCACCTGGTATTAATTTAACAGCCGAGTGGGATTTGAACTCAGGATCCTAGGATCCCAAGCCCACCACCCAAACCATGAAGCCAACACCAGGCATGTTCACGCAGGCATGATCGGCTGAATGGCCTCCACCAGTGTCTGTTTTCCTTGTATTCCATGTATTTATCTGGATCAGGCATTACGTGGCTGAGGTATGCACTCCACCGAGTGCCCTTCCAGTTACCTCTGCCACCGAAGGTGAAGGAGGTTATGTTTTAACATCTTTCTGTCTGTTTCTTTGTCTGTTTGTGTACAGGATATCTCAAAAGGTTGTAGACGGATTTGGACGAAACTTGATGGACACGTTGGGTGTATGACAAGGAAGAATTGATTCGATTTTGGTGAAGATCCAAATCCGGATCTGGAGACGAGAATAATTTTTTTTTTTTAAAGTGATTCTTCAACATTGAGAGGTCAGGCCAAAAACGATGTAGTACTGTATAGCATGACATTTCAAACATGTATCGGGCCCAATATGTTCTCATGGATCAGGCATTACGTGGCGGAGGTATGCGCTCCAATGAGTGCCCTTCTAGTTTTCTCATTGTGATCATATAATGTATTTTGCCCTCCTACCTCCATTATAAAAAGAACCGCGGTATCCCAATTGAAACTTGAAGAACACGCCAAGTGGCTTCACCTTCACCAAACAATGCACTAAATGGTTGAAGAAACTTAAATGAAATCGAATTGAAGAAATCCGCTGAGTAATGCCTGATCCGCAAGAACACGCTTAGAATAGATTTTATCTGTTTCTCCTTTTCAACTTCATCAATTTGAATCTTATTAATCTGATTTTTTTTCAAAAGTCCTTTTAATAATTATTTCTTTCCTCAATCATTGTGACATGATGGGGTAGACTGTATAGAGCGTTTCTTTGTTCACATTCACTTCTAAAGGCCCTCCCTTGCTGGGGCAGTTTTACTTGCTCCTGTGTCTGTTGTTTGTAAGTCTCTCAGTACTTTCTGCATTTCCACCATTGTAAACAATACAAACAACAGCTTTTGCTCTGTTATGTTTTCTCTTTTTTTGAACACAATTCAAACGTTATCAGTAATTGCTGTGATGAGGGGCCTCAGCCGTTCAACGGTTTGTACCGCGGATCAAGCAATCCTTAACCACCATGAAACTGCGTGAAATGGTTTCCTCAACGCAAG
Organism: Eptatretus burgeri; assembly: GCF_056783735.1. Lineage (NCBI taxonomy): Eukaryota > Metazoa > Chordata > Myxini > Myxiniformes > Myxinidae > Eptatretus > Eptatretus burgeri. The sequence continues at coordinate 97,165,234 of NC_140965.1, read as the reverse complement.
ATCTTTCTGACATTTGAGATGGCTGCACAAGTTAACAATTACTACGGGTAAATCTCTTGCCTTCTGTGAGGAAACTTCAGATGTGGACATACTTCTATTCGATTTCACTAAAACGTGGTTCTCATCCATCAACACTACAACAGCTGTTGACACAACTCCTCATGGGGGATGACTTCCATCATTGTCTAAGAAAGCAAGGTCGAGGTTGAAGTACTGCGCGAGTATCTATGTCAACTCTCTAAACTTCATTACCTCTTATCCATACTTCGAACACCTTTTCATACCTGTATAGTAGGTTCACCCCAAAAATTGAAATTGCTCATCATTTACAGAGCTCCGAAACATCGTATCATTTATTGAAGATTACTCCGATTTTGTATCAAATATAATTATCTATTGAGAGAGATGATCCTCGGGGATTTTCACACTCATGTCGACTATAACTCCGGTAATCTTTCTCAAGTTTGGATTGATTTGGTGAATCTTTATTAACTGCGGCATCATCATTTCTGCCACACTTTATGTTCATGGTCACACTTCACATCCTTCATGTTTTGCATTACCTCAAACCAACCTGCTGCAAATTGAAAGAAAAGACAACAAAACTCAGAAAGTGACCAAACATGTAACTTCAAAAAAAAGCAATGTTTCACTGCATTAAATTAAATCCCTTGCAACTCTTCAAGCACCAAGATGATATTCTCTACGATGAACAAACACTTTTCTCACCAACTCCTTCTGTTTTTGTCTTTATTGGGATTCGCTAGATATCCGTTATTGTCGGGTTTTCCGTGTGTGTGTGTGTGTGTGTGTGTGTGTGTGTGTGTGTGTGTGTGTGTGTGTGTGTGTGTGTGTGTGTGTGTGTGTGTGTGTGTGTGTGTGTGTGTGTGTGTGTGTGTGTCTGCAACGCGAGGCTCCACAGCACAAACCAGCAAACCGATTTCGATGAAACTTGGCGAACAGGTGCCCTATAGGCTGGGAGTGTGCGCGTTTGAGTTTTGTTGCTAAGCAACCACCCATTGCTATGCAGCGGCCGAAAAACCGCGTTTTAAGAACCCAAACGGTAACTGACGTAGCGCGGCTTCTATGATAGGTAGAGCGACCGGACCAACTCCTGCCTATTCCTTGCATCCCCATCTAGTTATCACGACAGCGTAACGTCCCTCTATCTCTCAGTTTCCGAATGGCAGCCCTCCTAATGCGGAAAGGTGGTGAACCAGTGAATATGTTAAGTGACCTTGACCTCGGAAACCGTCGACGGCGGAACGTTCAAATTCGGTGTATGGATATAGTTTAACAACTACTACAAAATTGAACCGCAGCATTTTTCCAGATTCGATCGCCAAGGGTGTCAAAGGCTGAAATACGCAAAATTCGAAAAAATACTTTTTCTCGACCTATGTTCACTATTTTCAATACTTGTCCTGCAGTTTTAAATGTGGAGAAACGAGACTTCGGAATTAAACACTTCGAGATATTTAGAAAATTTTACTCGAGCCGATTTTTTATTTTCCAAATGGTAGTCATGTGAGGAGTGCCAGTTGGCAAAATACGCAATAGGGAAAAATCTTGCCAGGCAGAGGAACAATTGTATGTGAACCAATACGTCTTGGCAATGAATCTTCGTCGGTGGATCGGTCAGAATGAAAAGCATCGTATCCAGCGCTTCGATCCAAGCGAATCCCTCGTCGCCGACCGGCTTGTCTCTGTCTGTCTGTCTGTCTGTCTGTCTGTCTGTCTGTCTGTCTGTCTGTCTGTCTGTCTGTCTGTCTGTCTGTCTGTCTGTCTGTCTGTCTGTCTGTCTGTCTGTCTGTCTGTCTGTCTGTCTGTCTGTCTGTCTGTCTTTTTGTGTCCAGTTCTCTCTCCATTTATTATTGAATACAAATTAATAAAATGTTTCATTAAATTTTCAATGGTTCCATGCTAATTTAAATAAGCCGTAGCAATCCCACCATAAAAAAATCTTGTTGTTGCTCTCATTCATTTATCCCCTTCCAAATGGGAAGATATCCATCCACCCATCAGGACCACACTCTGTACAGAGCATCAGTGCTACCAATGCAGTCTCCTGGGTTACTGGACACAATCCTGGACAGGTCACCACTCCAACACAGTATACTTGAATGGTTCAATCATCCCAGCAAGATGGTACTTATTTATACCAACCTCAGAGGGATGAATCTTCGTCGGTGGATCGGTCAGAATGAAAAGCATCGTATCCAGCGCTTCGATCCAAGCGAATCCCTCGTCGCCGACCGGCTTGTCTCTGTCTGTCTGTCTGTCTGTCTGTCTGTCTGTCTGTCTGTCTGTCTGTCTGTCTGTCTGTCTGTCTATCTCTTTCTTTCTTTTTGTGTCCAGTTCTCTCTCCATTTATTATTGAATACAAATTAATAAAATGTTTCATTAAATTTTCAATGGTTCCATGCTAATTTAAATAAGCCGTAGCAATCCCACCATAAAAAAAATCTTGTTGTTGCTCTCATTCATTTATCCCCTTCCAAATGGGAAGATATCCATCCACCCATCAGGACCACACTCTGTACAGAGCATCAGTGCTACCAATGCAGTCTCCTGGGTTACTGGACACAATCCTGGACAGGTCACCACTCCAACACAGTATACTTGAATGGTTCAATCATCCCAGCAAGATGGTACTTATTTATACCAACCTCAGAGGGATGATATCCATCCACCCATCAGGACCACACTCTGTACAGAGCATCAGTGCTACCAATGCAGTCTCCTGGGTTACTGGACACAATCCTGGACAGGTCACCACTCCAACACAGTATACTTGAATGGTTCAATCATCCCAGCAAGATGGTACTTATTTATACCAACCTCAGAGGGATGACAGGCTGAATCAACCCCACCTGGTATTAATTCAACAGTCAAGCAGGATTTGAACTCAGCACTCCAGGATCCCAAGCCCACCACCTGAACCATTAAGCCAACACCAGGCATAAATGGGATTGTTGTTGTAGTTTTTATATTCAGTATACCATTACATTCCCTCCCCAGTCACTGACGTCAAGTATATTCGCTTGTGTGTAGATATACTACAGTATATATACATCCTTACCATAATTCACGGACCGTGTTTGTGGGTTTGTTTGCGACTTACAAAATCGAAGATTTTTCAAGTATATAGATAGGTCAGTCTACTTTGTTATTCTGTTTGTCCGTTTGTTTATTGTCTACAGGTCACAATTCTAAACTGATCGTCATGAAACTATACCAAGTTATAGAGGAAATCTCAACTGAGAAGCTTATTAATTTTGAGGTCAAAGGTATAAGGTCATCTTTAGGTCAAATTTCTAAAATCATCATTTTTCATCCGATTGACTTGAAATTTGAACAAGATTTGCATATTGCATCAATTAATTGGGAAACCAACCATTTTTGATGTCAAAAGGTCAAAGGTCAACTCAAGGTCATACTTCTAAAATCATCAATTTCTATCTGAAAAATTATCAATTTTCATTTTATTCACTTGGGTGTTGAACAGGATTTGCATGGTACATCACTGAATTGGGAGAGCAACTATTTTTGAGGTCAAAAGGTCAAAGATCAACTGAAGGTCAAACTTCTAAAATCATAAATTTCAATCTGAAATATAATCAATTTTCATCCAATTGACTTGAGCTTTGATTAAGATTGTCAATTATAATCTTAATGAAATGGACAATTTGATGTATCCATGGCAACCTTTGGAGAGGGTGGTGGATTTTGCACGACATCTTTTTCTTGTTTGTTGGGATACTCCTCCTACAGTTCTGGCCCAATTACATCGTAACTTGCTACATAGGATCAGCATAACCCCAATTAATGTATAGGGGTGTTTTTATCTTTGCCGGTGATGAAAGGGGGTGGGGGATGCAAATTATCCATATAAATGTGTATCATGTAGCAGCACCTCCAGGTGGGGGAGGGTATTCCAAGTCTCCACCATTTCCAGTCCAGTATTCCTGTCCCCACGTTTTCCAGTGCTGTGAGGTGTTTTGAGTTTTCAGCAGTAGATATGTTTTGCTCCATGCACGTAACCCGGGTTATTTATTTGTCCGATACAGAGCTGTCACTTGCCTATACACCGCCCAAATAAAAGATATGCCTCAGAAGAACTTGTTGCATGCTTGGAACAAGATCGCCCGTAGGGTGGGTACTCTGCTCGTATACAGTAATACCGTGGTTTACGTTGCCCATTTTTATGATATATATATATATATATATATATATATATATATATATATATATATATATATATATATATAAAAATCCACCTTATTAATCCCACTTCTTGATATTCATCATCTCAACTCAAATTTACATTGTTTTAAAAGCCATACACCATTTATTCTCGAGCGTTTTCAGAACTTTCAAGACTGATAAAGGAGGAGGAAATTGGGACCATACTCTGTGCAGAGCGTTGGTGCTACTTAAGCAATTTCCTTGGCAATTTGGCACAATCCTGGACGGGTCGCCACTCCGACACAGGATACCAGCATGCTGGCACTCATTTTGCCGACCTCGGAAGGATGACAGGCCGAGTTAACCCCACCTGTATGAATTCAACAGCTGAGTGAGATTTGAACTCAGGACCCTCAGATCCAAAGCCCGCCACCCTAACCATTAAGCCAACACCAGGCATGCTGATTAAGACGTCAGAAAACATCACCAAAGTGCCAAATCTGGAGATTGCAAAATTGCCAAAAGAACTCCTGCACTGGAGATTGTCTAAGAGGCATTGTAAAAGTGTTATCTTTGAAGTGAAATTGGATGTTATTAGTTGAATGGATGCTGGTGAATGTTCCCTTGATGTTGGTGGGTCATTAAGTTTGCCGCCGATTTATAAATATTCCCACGTTCATTGAAGGGGGACGAAGAAGCCGATGGACCACCAACTTCGACCGCTGCCGGAAGAGGTTTATTTTTATTTAAATATATCTGATAATTGTTTTTTCTTTTATTCATATGTATGTGTACTGTAATGTAACTGTTAGAAATGAAAAAAAGGGATAATATTGTAGAAATTGTGTGTGTGTGTGTGTGTGTGTGTGTGTGTGTGTGTGTGTGTGTGTGTGTGTGTGTGTGTGTGTGTGTGTGTGTGTGTGTGTGTGTGTGTGTGTGTGTGTGTGTGTGTGTGTGTGTGTGTGTGTGTGCGCCAATTTCCACTCATGTGTGATCAAATGGTGGTTAGGTGAATGCCGGCAGTCCCAGTCTCTATTATGCTCAGCAACATAGGGCCGGGGGTAATGGCGAAAGCCGCCGAGATGTACGTATACGTGGCCGATGCTCCTCGTAACCAGATCAATACCCAGACCTACGAAGAAGGAATATTTGTCTGCTCGACGAGAGTGAATCCCCGGATAAACTTCCGGGACTCACTGATAGTCGTGAGGGCGAACGCAGCGTACGAAGGAGAGGAGCAGCACTCGTACTCATTCGAGCTCACCGTGCAAAGTTGCTCCACTCTCGTGCGATTCTTATTCTTCTTTATAATTCATTTCCTGCCCTCCTTTTGAAAACTACTCCGGGGTTGATTGTCGCCACAACAATATCATTGGTAAAAGGTTTGGTACATGACTGATTCAAAATCCCCCAAAAAAATCATTGAAAAAGGATTCAAAAGGCAATAAAAAAACAACAAAAAAAAATGACGATGTGAGGAATGCACTCCTCCCTGCCCCAATTCCATTAATTTTTATGAGAAAAATTTGCTTTGATTTTCGTCGCACTTCTCAGGAACGCATCCCTGATGTAACCTGGGATCGGACAGTCATGTGAAAATCGTTTCCGAATAACGTCGTTTCATATAACGTTGCAGTATATATATATATATATATATATATATATATATATATATATATATATATATATATATATATATATATATATATATATATATATATATATATATATATATATATATAACAAAGTCATGAAGATGAAGCTCAGTGGACACATGTGTCTCGTCTAACAGTCCTGTGTTGTCTCATGTATTCATCTCTATGTCCATGTATGTATCAGCTCCACTACGAGCCTAAGATTCTCTTACAAAATTGTTTTTTTTTTTAGTCTGAACTCAAATTATGAATAAATGACGATGTACAATCAATCACTCACTTACCAGTAACAAAGTGATTGCTACAGAGTGCGAAACATTTCCCCGGACTCCAGCGATTCCCAGTTTTAGTTACGCTGTGTACGGCATTCAAACACATGTCCGACGTCTTTCAGGGTATTTCTCTCAGGAAGAAAACTTGCAGAAAGCTAACTTTTCTCCTTTCTTGACATTGTGGTGGATATAATACAAAACACTCGGATGCCTTATCTCGAAAGGCTGAAGCATTGGTACAAACCGATCGAAAATCAAATAAAACCAATGTCACCCCCAGGATGACCAGTATCTTGCCAAAATGGGAACATGAGTGACTTATTTATTCGATTAAAGTTACTCAAAAAATAAGGGTTTCGTCGACCTTGATGCTTGACCTTTTTGTGACCTTGACCTTTATATTTTCGTACGGTTAATGGTATCTCTCCAGGACCGTTATACATGAAATATCAAGAGATTTTGATGAGAACTGAGGAAATAAAATTTTCATGAAAAATCCGTTTTTCATCATGACGTCATCAAATGACGTCATAGCGTCAAACTTTTGACAAATCTGGAAAGCACTTATCAATCGCTTTCATATGAGATATTACTCGATATGGTATCTAAGATTTCAAAATTTGACCTTGGGGTCAAAAACTTTCGACCTCCAGCACTAACCATGAAGGTCAAGGCCGATTGCAACCAAAAATTCATCAGCTGAGCGCCAGACCATGAACTATATTCCCATGAAGTTTGAAGACGATCCGATCAAAATTACTCAAAAAATAAAGGTTTCGTCGACTCCCCTGATTTGCGACAAAGTGACCTTGACCTTTGACCTTGACCTTCAAAATTTTATGCGCTGAAAGGGACCTCTATAGGCCTCTGATATGCGAAGTTACAAAAATTTCCAATGATAACTGTGCTCTGCAGAGTGATCGATACGTGATTACAGACAAACAAACAAACAAAAAAAACAACAAAAAAACATACAAGCTGACTAACATATCTTGCAAAAACTTCGTTTTGGCAAGATAAAAATGTAGAACCTATTTATGAGTGGACGCATAGCAGTTGTTCTGGTAGCGACACAACAGTGTGCAGAGCTCAGCATTACTAAGGCAAATTAGGAACAGTATCACAGCCAGCAGTGGCATTCAAATCGTTGCTGAGGTGATGTTTTCAACGCACTAAAAAGGCGGCGACCGTGGCTAATCGGAAGTAACCCAAAGTTGCATCCTCTCACAATCTGATACATTGCTAACAGCAGCTTAAAATCAGCCAACTTAGTCTTTAGAAGCTTTTTTATAATTAAAAAAACAAAAAACAGAGCCCCTCCAGCCCCTTCCGCACTCCCGCTGGGGGGGGGGGGGGGGAAGGAATCAATCCATGGATGTATTTCTGGATCACTGGTTATCATCTCTGTTGAGAGATGCCCTTTTGTTGGATAAAAGTGGGACAAAAAGCAACCCCAAAACCAAACAAAGCTCAGCTTGTGTACTTCAGCCTCAAGACCAACGTGCATGGTCAAACAAAGCTGTTCAAACGAATACACTGCATGTTCCTTAGTCCCAAGGCCAAGGCTCATACAATAAACATGTACATCCAATACCACAGGGCTATAATGAATGGTCGTACTATCAACATGATCTGTTTGGGGACTACTGTTGAGAGGCGCCTTTTTGTGGATCTTATAAATATTGGGTGGTCACTAGACGACCCTTTGTCTCAGGTTTTCCGTCTGTCTGTATGTCTGTTGGGTGGTCGCTCGACTACCGTTATTCTCAGGATTTCCGTCTGTTGGGTGGTCGCTGGACTACCGTTATTCTCAGGTTTTCCGTCTGTCTGTATGTCTGTTGGGTGGTCGCTCGACTACCATTATTCTCAGGATTTCCGTCTGTTGGGTGGTTGCTCGACTACCGTTATTCTCAGGTTTTCCGTCTGTTGGGCGGTCGCTAGACTACCGTTATTCTCAGGATTTCCGTCTGTTGGGTGGTCGCGAGACTACCGTTATTCTCAGGTTTTCCGTCTGTTGGGTGGTCGCTAGACTACCGTTATTCTCAGGATTTCCGTCTGTTGGGTGGTTGCTCGACTACCGTTATTCTCAGGATTTCCGTCTGTTGGGTGGTCGCGAGACTACCGTTATTCTCAGGTTTTCCGTCTGTCTGTATGTCTGTTGGGTGGTTGCTGGACTACCGTTATTCTCAGGATTTCCGTCTGTTGGGTGGTCGCTAGACTACCGTTATTCTCAGGTTTTCCGTCTGTCTTATGTAATGGACAGCTCTGGAGGCCAGAGGAGTCAACCGATTTTGATGAAACTTGACTGGTAGGTTCATACCAGGATCGAGTTGTATGCTTTTGAGCACCGTTGCTATGGATTCCACTGTTGCCTCGCAACGGGACTTTGAAATTTTTGAAAAATCCTAAAAAAAAAATTCCGAAAATCAAAAATCTGCTTCGGCGCTTTTATGTGCACTATAATCAACCTCTTTGTCAAAAAATTTCAGCCCGATCCGTCAAAAACTGTATGACTAGTATGCAATTATATTACTATATGCTTTCACCCCAACGTTTGCGTTGGGATTCCCTAACGTAGGGTTAGGGAATCGAACACAAATGATGAATGGGCAGTTGCTCGTCATGTTCCTATATGGAACGACGAACGGCAAAAATGCCATCTGATGTGTTCTCTTATCTACATATTTCAAATTTGCCTTAGTCGAGCGACCACCCATGTCGCCTACCGGCTTGTTTTCAAGTGTTTGTGTGTTTGTGGGTTCTTCCACGGAATCGTAGCACAAAGAGGCCCCAAATTTTAGGTGTACATACTTCAGAATCTGCGCAAGGTTTTAAGCTACCACATATTGGCCTTGACGTCCATATTGAGGCCACCAAAGGCCACTGTGAAGTGTATATTGGGATGTGGGGTCAGGCAGTGCTGCTGCTGGCAGAAGGTAACCACCATGAGACCAATAACTCCATAGCTTTTCAATGTCCAACACATCCTGAAACCACCGCCAGGAAAAGCTCATCCAGCCAGGCAGCACTGGGTATCCTCCCCTCATCCTCCCATGGCAGGCAATGCCAGGTAGCTCCTACTCGTATGTACATCAATGTAAAAAGGAAATAAAATATTGTAACAAAGCTAAGGATGGGTACTTTGGCCCCAAGACCCACAGGGCCAGAATGCAAGATTATACCAACAACAACATCCAAGCTCACAGGGCCACTATACATGGTAATTGCGTAACTTTATCACTTAGGAACTCACTGCACAGAGTGGAGTCATCTGACAAGATGAACTAACAGGTCATCCCATAAACAAGGACTTGCTGCAAGGGTGCTGACCACCAGGGGCTGCCTGCTATACCTCCACCCTGATTTGGTTTAGGTACCCATTTCTCATCAGTAAGGACTTCATTCAAGTTGTAACATACAGGATAGATAATTATGGACTGCATCCGAGCCGCATTGGCCATTTCATACTGATATGTATGTGTGAGTGTGAAGAGTTTCATTGAGAGACTGGCGAAATAAAATGAAAAATGCTGAAAAGCTCTTCGTATATGTTCGTTCCACAGCCAGAGATCCACTTTTTGTCTCGACAGAGAACAACAACTTGCAGCTGTTTCATTGCATTGATTCTATCACTATGAGACCAGTCAAATGTACTGTGACGTGTTCAACTTTAAGGAATGACAAGATTATTTCCCATTTCCGTAGCCACTTCATTTATGATAAAGATCGGCAAAAGATAAACATAGGCATGACGTATTGTGAAACACATTGGGGGTTCTGTTAAAATGTGGCAAAATGTACAGCTTATGCACACCAACATCAGCATGTGGTTGGTTCTGATTCGGTCGACAAAGTCAGAAGGTAACAAAACAACCGAAAAGAGAAGAGACAAAAGACTAGACTGTTGTGTGAAGTCGGACTCATCCTACCCCTCCCTGTCTTCATTTCTTCTCAGGCGTTCCTGGATCTATTTTTGCCACTCGTTATTCCTTAGTGCATTTTGGTAGCTTACTTAAGGAACGATCCCCTGTGCAGTGATAAGCCAAGCAGGGACTATTTATGTACAGAGGTCAAGGCTTGTAAAAGAGCTTGATGACAATGGGTGGAAGGTTGGCAAGCTTACAATGGGTAGAGAGTAATAGACAAACAAGAGAGGGGTGACAGAGGGTATACAGGGGAGACAGACACAACATCAAAGTGAGTAGTGCAAGCCCCAGGAGCCTGCTCAAAAGCTCAGGGGCAGTAATTTCCCCCTTAAATGTCATGAGCATTTATTATCACAAGATCAGCAAGAGTTGAGGACCATTTATTTGTGTGGTGGATTTAAAGGTGGGTTACCTCCCAGCCTCCCCAATATATCTAACACATTAAGCTCATTCGAACCACTGACTCATGGACTGATATTAAAGATCGGTACCTTCCGGGTGACGTAGAGAGCTGTAATTTTGCGTGCCGATGGACATCAAAGCTTATACACCGGGAAAAATCATAGAACCATCGGAGAGCACCCGTAAATGAAAATATAAATAAATGAAAAATATCAATGAATAACAATGCAGGTGAGCGACCTGAGACAATGGGGAAGCACGGTAATTGTTTGTGCCGATGGACATCGAAGCCGATACACCAGGAAAAAAAAAAAAAAACACAGAACCATCGGAAAGCATCCGTAAATGAAAATATTAATAAATGAATATAAATAAATGAAAATTGAAATGCAGGTGAGCGACCCAAGGCAATGGGGAAGCGCATACCCCGCTAAGATGTATATATATATATATATATATATATATATATATATATATATATATATATATATATATATATATATATATATATATATATATATATATATATATATATATATATATATACACATTTCCACTCCTCAACAGTGACAGATAGATAAATAACCAGAGAGTTGGTGTCAAAGCCACCCAATGCTCACCTGTTTATACATTTATCGTTTTTAAAAGACTCGTCTAATAATATTTGTTATAAAGCATTGCAGTGAAGTCTGATCCAAATAATTTTAAAGCAATATATGTATTTGTATATTGTAATCGGTAAACTAGTACACATATTAAATGAATGGCAAGTGTACAGTATAAACAGGTGAGCATTGGGTGGCTTTGACACCATCTTAGGTTGAAATTTAATTTTTTTTTTTTTAAATCATTTGTTAATTTCAACTTCACCATACCAACAGTATGCCCCAAAGGAAACTCCATGCCAAATATCAGCATCCGAGTCCACATATTAAATGAATGGCAAGCTTCTAAATAACTTGCACCAAAAACTTTAACATTTTCACACTCACGCTGACGCTCACACCGGGGGTATCGCTATAACTCTCTGTTCTTCGAACAGTCGAGCTAAAAAACAAATAAATATGCCATGAAAATTGTTCTTGATGGGCATTAAATCGAGTGATGCAAATAATATGGTGAAATAATGGCATACTGGTTCTCATTTGATGTGAAGCTCTGCTTGCGAAGCACGAATGAAATAATATATAGTGGGGACCTGAATCGAGTCCAGACTGGACAGCTCAAAAGTGATTACGCTACCTCTGAACAGTTATTTTTGGAATCTGGTGATAAAAATGAAGAAACAGCTGTCATTGTCCTCAGGATGTTTCAGAAAGTTTGAGTTGATATTGAAAACTATAAACAATACTATCACTGGCAGGATAGCCGAGAGGTATGCACACTTGCCTCTGAGCTGTCTAGTCTGGATTCGAATCTTGACCGAGCCATATCTTGGTGTTCCATGGGCAGGGTGAAGCATCAATGTGCTGTCCCTTCAATTGATGTTAAACTTGGTGTCCCATCTGCCAGCAGTCATGAGTCAGGTGTCCTTATTATCATCAGTTTTGTTTCATTTACCTTGGATGGCATAGGAGTAAGGAGAAAGACAGTGCTGTGAAGCAGTAAAAGTCGGGGTGTAGGCCCCAAGGAAATTGGGATGCGACGGTGATTGTGAAGTCTCCAGAACATTGCCTTCAGTCTTGATTCCAGGCTTTAGCGTGCCTGCACATGCACATTGGTGGATGGTTTATAAGGTTAGTATGATTCAAAAGGAAAGTAAACTTAAAGACAGGAAATAATTATTTAATGCAATGAAATATGATATCCCGCTAAGAGATATATATATATATATATATATATATATATATATATATATATATATATATATATATATATATATATATATATATATATATATATATATATATATATATATATATATATATATATATATATATATATATATATATATATATATATATATATATCTGTGTGATCCTTGTGTTGTGTGTTTGAATGTGATCATTCAGCACAGTGTCCACTTCCTATCCTAACATTTTCATATTTTTTGTTCTTCTTTTATGTTTGTTCTCTTTGTAACTGAGCAACGTTGTGTTGCAACGAGCAACAACATATGCTCAGTCTTCGGAATAAAAAGACAACAATGCCAAAGGTGGATGGTGACTGGGTAAGAAATTATTATCCCATTAACATGCATCTCATCGTCGCATCCCATTAACATATGCTCAGTCTTCGGAATAAAAAACAATGCCAAAGGTGGATGGTGACTGGGTAAGAAACCTTGCTTCACCATCATGATCCAAAATCCAACAAAAATTGGGATAACAGAACTCGCTTGGTGGTCTGATGTCTGGATTGAATATAATCAACTTCAGAGTCGGATTTAATTAATAATTACTGCTTTTATGCGGTTCCAGCAAGGGACGGTGCGTGTCAAAGCACACCATCCTTCAAAAGGGTGCTGAAAATAAACAGTACCATGAGCATGGAAATTGCGGATAACAGGGAGACTATGATCTCTCTTGAAAATAATCAGTCACTTGTGCAAGCACCCTTGCCAATACCTTTCAGCACTCACTATTTATTGCATACATCTTTCACACAAAGGGCCTGCCACTCTGTCATTGCAGAGTGGTTGTTGGCCTCGGTTTGATACTGCATCTCCTTCAGCGTTGCTCCATCTGCTCTCTTAGCCTCCCCACTGTCCCCAGACTCTCTCTCGAGCCCCTTAAGGTTGTATGCATTCTTCCAGCAACTCCTTGTGAGACTCCAAAAATCCAGGCTCACTGCTCACCTACACTTCTCCCTTCTGCTTGGAGAACCTCCTTCCTCAACTATTCAATGCCACTCTTCCCTCTAGGTCTTCAACATGGCAGTGTACCACAATCTCAGGACCATCCACCATCTCCACCAGTGATATCTTCTCCCTTCATTAACCCTCCACATCTACTTGCAACTTGCTATGTTTCTTTTGCTCTCTCATCTCCTCCTACTGTTCATTCATCCTCTTGCTTCTTGCATCCACCTGTTGTCTTACTGCCTCACTGTCAGTGTGGACCTTCTATCCTCTGTCACCTCACTCTTCTATCAACCTCGCTTTCATATACAACTCCTCTCCACCACACACCTTGATGTAGGCCTCGCTCCTCCCCTCCATTTTTCTCATATCTCTTCACAAGCTCTTTATTTATTTTCTTTTTTTTTTACTCACTTCTCCCACACTCCCTCCTCTTATATTCTCTCTTCCTTTATCATTTGTATTTTAGCCATATTTTAAAAAATTTCCAATATATTATAATTTACACTCCTCCCATTTGTATATAATAAGCAGATGGTCCCTTCTTGGATTTCGTTTTATAAGTAGAGTATGCTGCAATCAGTAAGAGTGATGGAGTGCGGATATGGGGAATGGCCTGCTGCTCTGCCTGAGTTTCTTGAATTTCCACAAAACAATCTTCTTCCTTCCAACTTGTGGTTACCATACACAGATCTAGAGCTGTGTTGGTAATCGAACTCTGTATCTGTCACAGTATTTTGGGGCTTTGAATTGCATGTTTTAGCAATAAACCGAGTGCAATCCTACAATACTGTATTGATGATAAACTAAGGTGCGGCAACATGCCGGAGGTATTAGTAACTTACAAAGTAAAATGAAAAAGATCCTTCAGCGAAGTAGTTATGAAAACTAATCAGGTGGCTGAAGGTGAAAGTATAACCTGGAATGACTTCTCTTTAATTAAGAACAAATATTCAATGAACAAGAAAACTCAAGTTTGATAAAACCGGTGGAAAAGAAAACTGTGCGTCAAAGGCTCAGTGTAAGCAGACTTACTGTAAGTAGGTGGGCCATAAGGTTGTCCTGATTGTCCATATGAACTGTAAGCCGTTGCCTGAGCGATGGCTGTTGAGTACTGACTTGGGGAGAGGTAGGCCGGCATTAATGGAGCAGGTGGGGCTGATAGGATGTGTGGGTGTAATCTATATTGGGGGGAGGGGGGGGGGAAATCACAACCATAATTAAATTCAAAATTACTAAAAGTCATATTTTAACAATTGATAACCCATTATTGTGCTGTCTGATCAATTAACATCAATCTGCAAATCATAGACAGAGATCCAGCATTCCAGTTGCTCACTTCAAGATGTAATATCGGTTCTTGAAAATGACTGAGTACTTCTTTACAGGGGGATATCAGGATTATGAAGGGGCTTGTACATCCATAACATGCAGGATAAATTTATGGGGATAGATTGGACAAACCAGCATTAGTTGTGGGATTTAAAGCTCAGCCCCATGCATGAAAAGCTGTGTGCTCATATGACAATGTCAAACAGGAACAGGCCAAGAAATATTGTACTTGATAAAAGTGTTAAATAATAATAATAATAATAATAATAATAACAATAATAACAGTTCCATTAAAACACAGCTTTGTGTGAAAGAATGAGGAATGTACAACATGTTCAATAATACCAACAAACAAACAAAAAACATTTGCAAACCAGAAAGGACGAATTTGGAATTTAGTTTTGGTACAATAAGGCCAAATTAGCACTATCAGGATGGCCTATCGGTACTCACACTTGCCTCTAAATCGTCTCGCCGAGCTGGGTTCGAATCTCAGCTCAGCTATAAACTCTCATCCTGGTGTTTCCCATGCAGGGTGATGGAACAATGTGTGTGCTGTCCCTCGGATGGAAGTTAAACAGACGTCCAGTCTGCTTGCATTAGTCGGTTGATGTGAAATATCCCAAAGTGTCATTTGCGACGAGTAGGCGAGCTATCAAGTTCCAAATTCCTGCCTGAACTATTTAATTGAGAGTCAGGCCTGGCCAGCCAGTTTGTGAAAAACTTGGCCCAAAAACTTCCCTCGGCCAACCGCACAAGAACGTGGGAATAATTGTGGCCAATTAAGAAGAAGAAGAAGAAGAAGAAGACTAAGGATAAATTTGTACAAAATATGAAATTCACAATTGAGATAAAGCAAATTTTAACAAAAACCAACATCAGATTAAGGACTTTTAAATTACCATTATCTGCATCATATATTTTTTTTTTGTCATGGTATTAATGATAATAGTAATAATAATAAAATGAACAATTGTACGTCTGGTGGCATGACAAAATAACTAAAAGTCTGACTTATTAACCAAAAGGATGGATGTCAGATAACAGCTGTATCATCTTGTTCACCCACTGCGTCCTCCTCACTCATTCTTCCCCATGTCCTTTATTCCTCCACGTCTCCCTTTATTTTCTCCCTCCACCCTGCTGTTGGGGTGTCCCCTCCCCCCTCTTTCCATTGTTCATTTTGTTCTGTTTTGTCCTGGTCCGTTCTTGCTCCTCCACAAGCCTCGACTCTGTATACACACAAAAAAATGGATATGCTCCAGTTCACCAGGCTCTTACTTGGCAGAAAAGCTTGAGCTGTGGAACGGCAAAGGGTCTGCTGGACTCGTATTCGCTTCAACACCTGTCAAAGCGTCAAAGCAGTATCTATTACATAATTGACTTAAGAACATTCCTGAAATATACAGAATATAAAATAATATGATGTTCAAAGTGATCCTCCAATTTCTCCCTCCAACCCACCTCTTCCGCACTGGTTACCCCACATATTCCTCTCTCATCTGCAGCTATAAACTTATTGCTCACTCTTGTGCTTGATGCTCGTTTTGCAAGGATGTTGGTGAGGACACTGGATTGGCATCCAATAGACTGTGGGTGTAAATCCAACTGAAGGTAGCAATTTGAAATATTCGGAAATTCTGAAAATTGTGATCATCTCAGTATTCCTGCCATATTGTCAGATTGTTAGTAACTCAGCTGTCTAACTCATGACCTTATGGTGGAGAGCGATTTGCCTGGTCTGGCCTACATGTGGTACGAGTCGACATTTGCTAGTTGATTATTAAATGGGTTCTGGGTAATTTGTGAGGAGCACAAAAACACTACCTAATAAAAGGCAGTTACATACCCCAAAGTGGACAATAATAAAATAAATTTCACTTCCAAGTTCAGCACCAAACATTGTGGAGAGTCGAATGATATAATTTCAAGCTTACATTTTTCAGGGTATGCAGGGGATATGGAGCTTTACTGCAGAAGATCACTAAAAGAGATTACAGTACTTCCTGCACAAGGTATGACGACAGAATCGTTTGTGAACACGAGAAGGGATGATGGTACAGATTAAGTGTATTGAAACACATGGGAGATGGATTTTTCATATATCTACCACATGATAGGGTCAAACCGGTGGTGATATTATTTTTTCAATTTGATTGCCTGGGGGGTTTTGGGTCACACTGCCTTTCACAGGTGACATACTAAGTTGCCCTCGAGTCATTAAGAACCAACCACTATGTGTAGACTGGCATCACATGTCAAGGCAAGCAGAAGACCTTTTCCCTTAAGCTCATCAATGAGCCAGGTAGGTTTTTACCAACAATCTGACAATGAGATGGTAATTCTTCTGAGCCTAGTTTGGTTGCCCAGAGGTTAGAATCCAAATCCTTAATATTGAAGCCAAACTTGAGGCCACACCTCTGGTACACCAGTCTAATGTCCTTACCACGAGATAATCATCACACCAATGGGACATCATTGATTAGAATGTTAATCAGAAATCATAATATTCACCCACAGTGAATTTTCAGGTGATAAACTGAATTAACATTGCGTCGATGCAGCACCGGTTTGATGGGCCAAATGGCCTCCTCCTGCATCCAAGTTTCTTGGGAATTTATTTAATACATACAACTATGCATAAACTTTGGAAAGCACACGTTTCCGGACATCACAGGTGCCTTATAACAGGAATTTTGTTGAGGTCTACATATTGCATACTCATCTATATATTGTGTACGCATGCTTTGTTGGTGAAACAACGAAAGGTGTCGACAAACACCACACGCATGCTTTGTTTCCAAATTAACAATGAAGTGTTGACTAACACCACATGTAGCACTTGTCAATATCAATGTTTATGAAAACGTTTTTGCCAATATTAAAAATGTTTTGACTTCGCACTACCCAGATCATTGGTGATGGTACCACCACAACTTTGTGCAACCAGTGGTTTAAAGGAAATGCAAAACTAACAGACAGAAATTGGATCTTATTATGTGGATGCTTGGGTGTAACAATCGCTGCAACTAATATAGGCTTTGAGTATTATGTCCACCACAACCACTGTTATAGGTAGAGTGCCACATCAATGAGTATGCCATCCTTAAGAGAAGGGATAAACCTGGTGTTGGCTTAACGATTAAAGTGGCTGGCTTAAGATGTTAGGGTCTTGAGTTTGAGCCCCTGTTGTGCTGTTAGATAACACCAGGTGGGTTGACTCAGCCTGTCATCCTTCCAAGCTCAGCAAAATGAGTACCAGCTTACTGGAAATACGGGGCACTGCATCAGTGGCACAGCCACGCTGCCAGCAATGATGCAACCAGCAGCCACAGGCTGCACACAAAATAATAATAAACATAACAGGGATATTAAGCCAGCTGTCCCATCCGCTAGCATTCACTGGTGTACATTGAAGATCCCAATGTACCTAAGGGGGCTGACTATTGTAGATTATCGTTGTATTGTAGAATTGTAGAAAAACAGTAGACTATTGTTGGATGGCGTCCTGGCCAAATTCTACATTATTGCCTTGATCTGCAAGGGCACTGCATTAGCGGTACAGCTGTGTCCCAAGAAATGATGCAAACAACCGGGTACTGCAACATGCAAGAATGATGACAACCATTGATCTGAAAAACATAGATAGTTTAATTAAACACTGCATGAGCCAAAAGCACCTGTTGAATTGGTAACCAGCAATTTAATAGGCACTTGAACAAAAAAAAAAAGTTGGACAAGTAGTGCGTTTGAACAAAGTTTAGGTGGAAATACAGTTTGAGTTAATAGAAGGTTTGTGGGCTCGAAGCACAAAGTTCATGGGCAGCATGAACTACTGCCCAGAGAGGGATGGTAAATCTCCCAGCTTGACCCTAGCCTAGAAATTGCTTAGGCCGATCAGAACCAATGCTCGATAAAAGAGAGTATAGTACATTGGATCGGATCATCACAAGAAATAACAATGAAGTGTCCATGCAGAGCGCAGTTTTCTTTCATGGTCTTGAATTTACTCACAAATATAGCCAAAAGAGGAATTAATCCCAACGTGAAAATACCACATAGTTCCCACGATAATAGGTTCTGAAGAGTGTCTGAAAATAATAAGTAGTAAAATTACAGGTCTAAAACGACGTTGTTTTCAAATTAAGTTGCCTGACCATCGTGCCAACTTCCCTCCTAACCTTGCATTCCTATGCCACATGATTGTAAGCTCCTTTCATATACGGAAAGGTCTGCAAGGCCGATGCGCAACAGAAATAGGCTTGCATTTTGTCAACACGGCAGGGGAAAAAAATGCGGTCACATTCGCGCCACATTGCGCATGGAGCAGTGGGGTTGGGGCGGGGCGTTGTTGGAGTGGTGGTGCGGGGACGTAGCGCTGCTGGAGCGGTGGTGCGTGGACGTGGCATTGCCGCAGGGCAATGCAAGTGCCAATACTGTAATCTTACCCCCTGCAAGAACACAAAATTATCCAATTTTGACATATGTTCTACAACCTCACTGCGTTCTGAGATATTTCATCATTGCAGTTCTCTGATATTTATTATTGTCAAAAGCATATTATGTCCAGGAGGTTTTTAGTGTGTTGTCCATTCATTTTTCACATTATGATGCATTTTGTCAATCATTTTTGTTTCTCTGAGTGCATTTCGAAAGTAGTAAATGAAAAAAAAATTCAACAAGGAGAAAAAAAAAGACGTTATACGTCATAGCCCCCGGGGTTTTAGTAATTTTACTGTATGGAGTTAAAGGGCGAGCCCATAATTACAAGATTCATGTGTGTGTGCAACTGAGTCGAGTGGTCATGTGACATACAAGAACATTTGTGTGACATGACATTTGCCAAGTTTGAACAAAATTGGACAATGCATGTCAAAGAAATGGTCGGGCCATCTTGGATCTGATCTCAAAAAATTTTTTTTTTTTGCTCCCATTGGACTTTCTCCAAAACGGGGGCTTGTGGATTTGGTCTCAATTTTCATGTCCACACGTGCATGCATGTGCGTGTGCATCTGCAACTATATCTCGGACATTTATAGACCTATTTTAGTTGTACATGGCACAAAGACAACACATGATGGCATACATATGCATGTAATTTTTTATCGACATTAGATCCAAGATGGCCGACTGGCAGCCATTTTAGTTGCAAAAAAACCCCTGGTGTCAAACACATCCTCAACCATTTCTCGGGCATGCATTTACCGATCCTATTCAAACTTGGCACAAGCACGGTGCATGATGGCATACACGTGCACCTCACTTTATTTTGTGATCTCATCAAAGATGGCCGACTGGTGGATTGGCGGCGATTTTAGTTGTACATAAATATGGGCTAGCCCTCTAACGGCAGACAGCAAAATTATTAAAACAACGGCTCGATGACATGTGATATCTTTTTACTTATTATGACTAAAATTGTTGCCAGTCTACCAATCAGCCATCTTTGATCAGATCGCAAAACAAATTATGTGCATATGTAAGCCATCATTCGTTATCTGTGTGCCACGTTTGAACAACATTGGTAAATGCAGGTCCGAGAAATGGTTGAGGATATGTTCAACATCAGGTTTTTTTTTTTACAACTAAAATGGCCACCAGTCAGCCATCTTTTGTCGCATTGTGAAACAAAATGATGTGCATACGTATACAATCATGTGTTGTCTTTGTGCGAAGTACGAATACAATCGGTCCCTACATGTCCGAGATATGATTGCGGAAGCATGCACGCACACACAGACACAAAAATCGAGATCAAATCCATAAGCTCCCGTTTTGAACCAAGTCCAACAGGGGGTTAGTAATACTTAAAGCTAGTATAGGCCAAGAGGGGCTGTAATTAATTGTGGCTTTGATGTGTATACATAATGATCACAAAATTGAATTCAAAAATTTATACAAAGGGGAGGGACTAAATAAACATAAACAACAAGCAAACAAAACAAATAACTGGAAAGCATCTGAAAATGCAAAGCCTGTCTGCTTTGTATTCAGACTCCTTCTTCCTTATTGTAAATGGTACCTCTGACTTTTTTGACCTTTTAACGAAATTCATAATTTGGCTTCTCCATATTCTCATAATAAAGCTTTGTTGAAAATTTGATTTTGTGAAAAATAGTCAAATGGTAAAAAAAAAAGTTACAGCCCAGACAGACACACAGACAGACAAACACACAGCAGTAATTGCAAAACTGTGTGATCCCAACTTCCACTGTGTGGGGGATGGGCTAATAACTAGAAAGCATCACAAAATGAATAGCTCATCTGCATCCACTTTGTACTCAAACTACGCGATGAAAACAGCGACAAAAGCAATTAAAATTTATTGATCAGTATTCTCCATATTCTCAAAATAAGGTTTTTTTAATTTAATGACAAAAGCTCAAATGGTAAATTAGAAAACATCAAAATGCAAATTGACAACCCCCCCCCCCAAACCCCCCCACCCCCACAGAAGCAATTACAAAAGCTGGACATCTTACGTTGCATGACTGATGGACTAATAAGGCCTATTTGTTATTTCCTGTGAATTTTTTGACCCAATTATTATCCCCCGTTAGACTTCGTCTGAAACGGGGGCTTATGGATTTGGCCTCGATTTTCTTGTGCCTGCGTGCGTGTGTCTGCAACCATATATCGGACATGTATGAACCAATTTTATTCTTACTTGGCACAAAGACAACACATTATGGTAGACATATGCACATCATTTTGTTTCGTGATACAATCAAAGATGGCCAACTGGCAGCTATTTTAGTTGTTGTTACGGATTAGTAAATCCTATAGAAATCCCCTATGATTGGAAATGTTAAGTTTTATGTTAAAAGACATGATTATGAAAACTCAGAGACAAAATGCAACTGGAGTTTCAGTGAATTAATTAAATGAGATGTAATGTGGGACAAATGATTCGTGCAGAGGCATCGGTATGCATCATGGGCAGTAACATCAAGACGGCTGGTCAACAGAGCTTTGAAGATGACCTGTGTCGAGGCTGAATACTTTGGTCAACAGTGGCATTACATGGTGTGAATGAAGTGGGTGAAAGTTTTGTGATGAACATGACGTTCTCCACCAATGGTTAAGCTGTGGTCAATCTTTGGAGTCAGACAGAGTGTCGCCTTGCTGCGAGATTAAAAAAACGGTATTGAATACGTCCTCAACCATCTCTTGGATATGCATTCACCAATCTTAATCAAACTTGGCAAACAGATAAAGAATGATGGCTCACATGTGCACCTCATTTCGTTTTGAGGTGAGATCCAATATGGCCGACTGGCGGCCTTTTTAGTTGTAAAAAAAAAACCCAATGTTGAACATGTCCTCAACCTTTTCTCAGACATGCATTTCCCAATGTTTTTCAAACTTGGCAAACAGATAATGAATGAAGGCTTACATATGTGTGTCTCTTTTTCTAGATCAGATCCAAAACGGATAACTTGTGGCCATTTTATTACTTAAATGTGCCTCCAACTATTTGTTAGACATGCATGATCTGATTTTGTTCAAACTGGGCACAAGCACAGTACATGATATGGTACACATGTGCACCTCACTTTATTTTGCGATCTGATCAAAGATGGCCGACTGGTGGCCATTTTCGTTGTAACAAATTAAATGTGGGCTCGCCCTTTAACTCCGTACAGCAAAACTACTAAAACAGTGGGGGCTACGAGATTGTATGTCTTTTATCCTTGTTAATTATTGTTATTATTCATTGCAAAGCCCCACATTTCACATCTAAAGCACACTTCACATCTAAAGCAAAGTTGTAAGATTGCAAACACTTCCCCCAGGAATGACCTGATATCAAATTTTGAGATAAAAAAAAAAATCTTCTGTTTTCACACCTGTGATCCAAAGTCCTCACCCACTGCGGCATGAACCGGGGTCAAATCCAAAAAATCATTAAATATTTCATCAGTCTCCCAATGTTGATTGTAAATACAAAGTTTCATGAAAAAATGTTTTAAAATGTGTTCGGAATCACATTTTTCAGTATTTGATCTTTTGATCCCACCCCTGGGGGCAGGGCCAAAAATGACACTGCTCTTGTACATTCTTGCGACGTGTTGATCGTAACTAACAAGTTTGGTGAATTTCTGCAAAACCGTTTAGGAGGAGATAGCGTGACGGACGGACAGACAGAGATAGCCAATTACAATATCTTCAACCGTTTTTCAAAATGTGTGGTGATAATAAATGGATGAGCAATTTGCCTGATTATTGTTGGTATTGTAGTTGTATAGTATTTGTTGTTGTTGTGGTTGTTTTGAAGATGGTATCTGTAGATGTAATTTGTGTGTGACTGTGTATAATGTAAACTGTGTATTTCATTGACAAATTGCTCCCCTTATGGTTAATTATCTTCAAGAGGATTTGACCTTGGAAACTGAAAGTTTCAGAGATTAATAAGGACACCCTGAAGTTGTGCATGTGCAAGTTTCATTTGATTCCATCAAGTTTTCAAAAGAAAAAAAAAATTCGCCCATCTTGGCATTTTCTTTCTTTGGGGGGGGAGGTGGGTGAAATTGAAATGATCCGATAGCTACATAAACACAATGTATTAGATCTGCACATTAGCAGTACACATGTTTTCGCTTCATATATGCAAACCCGGGTTAATTTTATTTTCGG
Source organism: Eptatretus burgeri (assembly GCF_056783735.1). NCBI lineage: Eukaryota > Metazoa > Chordata > Myxini > Myxiniformes > Myxinidae > Eptatretus > Eptatretus burgeri. The sequence continues at coordinate 97,142,022 of NC_140965.1, read as the reverse complement.
GAGTGAATGAGGCAGCGGTCTGTTTCCTATACACCACCCAAATAAAGGAATGTCAGAAGAATGTGTTGCAAGCTTGGAACAATATCACCCATTGGGTGGATACTCTGCTGTGGTATTAATAATCATGAAGATAATAACATGACCCCATAAAGTTAATAGCATGACCTCCACCACCCACCACCCCCAGTAGCTCCCAAAGGGAGCGGGTGCTTCCAGTTTGTATAATAAATGAGTTTTTGTTCGTAATTCCAGTTTTAGCCTGAGTTTAAGGCCGATTATAATTAGTGTGAAAATACAGAAGGCTTGCCAATCATAAGCATGAGACATATTTTTGATTCATGACTGTAATCTGGGTTGCAGTGGTCTATTGTTGATATATCACCCAAATAAAGGGATCTGCAATTGGTGTAATAAATTAAGGTTTTTGGATGTACTTTCGGTTTAGCCTGGGTTTTCAAGGCTGAATAGTGTGAAAGTATAGAAGGGCCACTCGTTATTTTGATGAGCTTTACTGCGAGTGTTCTCATAATAAATGTTTATTGAACATTTGATGACAAAAGCTCAAGTGGTAAAAAAAAGTTATGGCCTGGGCAGATACACAGACACAGACACACACTACCCCATCTCCCGCTGCATGGAGGATGGGCTAACAATGATGATAACAGCAACAGCACTGAGCATGGTGTGGGATTCAGGAGACACAACTTGGCATTGTTGGGGGAGAGAGAGAGAGAGAGGAAAGGGGGTTCTGACAAGGTGGATACATAATAAACAGACAGCAGCTGCATTATTGACGTTGGAGGTAAATAAGAATTTACAAACAAAGCAATATTGAGCATTTGTTGCCAACTTATTGAAATCTCAGTGAAGTAACAAAGTAGCTACAAGGGGGGGGGGACGATGAGACCTGGGGGCTCACTTCCATGCCTGAGTCACTCAGGTTCATCAGCAATGGAAAATTGATCACCAGGGAACCTGCGCTGTGACAGATTAATAGCAGATTGGCATAAGGCACTCAATTACCAATGGCTTCTCTTTGAAGGACCTCTCTGGAGGGTGCGAAAAGCTCTCAGCAAACTGTGGCCAGGAACGATCGATTGAGTGGCTTGCAAGCTGAGTGCAGCGTTCAGCCAAATAGATGATCCAAGATTTAGCGATGGGGTGTTTACCATGCTATCCCAAAATGAAATTGTCAATGGTGTCCTTTAGCCTAAAATTGAAGAATGCTTATTTTCTGAATGTGTGAAACATCAACTCTGTGGAAAATTGAGAAACTATAATAAAATGCTTTACAATATTAATTTTTGTGTGTGTGCAGTACCTGGCTATGGGTTAATTACATCATTGCTGGAGGTACTGCCATGCCATTGATGGAGTATCCATCCCCTCCCCCTTTCCACCTTCCATTGTATACCAGGTCAGGAATTTAGAGTTTCGGCAGGTCACGGCAGATAACGAGCTATTCTTTTCCAAAAGCACCGTGGAATCTTTAACGTCCACCAGCGAATTCTAGCAGACAGAGGCTCTTTGAAACCAACGAGCAAAAACACAATTTGCTTTAATAACATTAAGGAAATTCATAACTTTGTGGTTTTCTCATCCCCATTAGATCGGGTCTGTACTTAGAGTAACAAATTCTTTACCAAAATACCACAAGCTGCTGACACTTCCCAAAGCCCATTGACATTGTGAGGTCGTACCCTGGAGATCATGAGTCAGAGGTGCGGGACTCCCGGGAATGACTCCTGCCTCCAAAGTTGAGCCGCTGCTTTTGGACACAACTAGTTCCTGCATGGCCATAGACCTGGAGAGAAAATTCAGGAAACGTAGGATTCGGTTCACCAAAGATGTGTAATATAAACAACTCTTTTATTAAATAATTGCCTGGTGGTACAAATAAATAAATAAATAAATAAATAAATAAAAGAATATTGGAGATTTCATGTGTTTTTTTGTTGTTGTTGTAGTATATTCTGACTTAGAAATAAATACATTTTAACAAATGTTTAATATCCTGCTTTGTGTTTGTGTTCAGTAAAAACCGTTTTAGTTGAAGAAACATGGAATGCTTTCCCAAACTTCCTGAGCAAATCACCACTGAAGAAACTGCAGTGATTGAAAGAAAGTCCTTAATCTTCAGAGCAAATTATGATGCTGTCCTGAAACCATCACCGACCACATCTCACAAACAAATAGAGATCTAAATATGTTGCATATCTTAAGGCACGGTCACACCTTGACGTTTTAGCCAGCGATGGCAACGTATTAAAATGTATCTAAAACGCTGGCTTACGTTGAACTTTTGATGTTTTTTTTTAAAGATTCGGACGTATTCATAGCGACTTGGTCTTATGTATAACGCATTGGTAACGGACACAGAACGTTTCGTTGTGTTATAGATAACTTATACCAACGAATGCTGAACCTGTTGTCGGCCTACACAACCGATGCCTAACGATAGTCTAACTTAGGCATAGCGCGTTGCACGCATCGCCGACGATGTCGTGACGTAGCCTATTAAAAGGCTGACGCACAACGATTCGAATCATAACTGCCGTAGAAATGGAAGTGTCAACATCGCGGTCACACCTTGGCGATCTTGCCAGCGTATGCCGACCTAAGAAAAATGTGTCTAAAACGTTGGGGCACGTCAAATACGGTATGAGTAAGTTTGGTATACGTGAGTACAACGCTAAAGTACGCTATCATACGTCGTAGTAAGTAGAGTACGTCAAGAAATTTTAAACATGTTCAAAATTTTACGACGTACTCTGCGTATGACACACGTTCCGCATGCGATGGGGATAAGTTTTACACACGATATGTGGACGCTTACACACGTCCACAAAGGCTACTTATAAGCTACTCATAAGTCGAAACACGTCGCGGTAATGTCTTTTTTATGCGAAACTTATTTCTAACTTATGTTTGACGTGCTTTGAACCAATTCTTTATGTAGTCCCAACACACATCGACGTATGTAGACGTATTCCAATGACGTCTTCCGGTCGACAAAAAAAAAATAAAAATTAACGTGTTTCTAGGTTACAACTGCCATATAAAGACGTGTTCCCAGCGGTTTTGGGAATTGGTATATAAAAATGCTGCTCATAAAAGGGGAACCCAACAGTGTTTGAGTCCTTTTTGAGTCGATGTCCATGTCAGCAGTAACAGTATCAGTATCAGTATTAGTATTAGTATTAGTATTAGTAGTAGTTTGTTCATGTTGGCAGTAGTAGGTGAGTGTGAGGGGGAGGGTGTGGGTTATGATGGATCGTCCTTGCGTTTAACGATTTAAATGATAAACTCAACGATTTTAATGGCTGCATCCCCACTATTGAAAGTAGACGCTTGCGCTCAACAATTGGATTTTTTTTTACACTCAACGACTTTTAAACGGTACCACTCAGCTATTTTCATTGTTTACAATGAACGATTTAAATTGCTGTCACTCGCCTTTGTTTTTTGTCGCTGGGGTTTTGAAATTTGAAGCGTTTCTTCTGAACGTGTTAAAATGCTCAAACTCGACTATTTTAAATAGACGCTGCCGATGGACAATTGGAATCATAGCCAAGCTAGACATCGAAGCGTGAACATCCTCGTCATGCCGAAGAAAAGTTTGAAGAATGCTGCAAATAAGTGTCCTGGCCGTGGCCGTGGACGCTGACGCAAGGACGATCCATTATACCGACATCTTTCAGCCTATGAGTAACTTAAAAGTAACTTCTGTCGATGTGTGGCAACGATCGCGTAACGTGCCAACAACACATTAATCATAGGTTAGAAATAAGTTTCGGGTACGCTAAACATTACCTCGGCGTGTCTCAACTTATGATTAACTTACAAGTAGCATGTGTTGACGTCTGTCAACGATCGCAGACCGTGCATACAACTTGTGGCCAGCGTAGCGGAACGTGTGAGTCATACGCCGGCATACGTCGTGAAATTTCAAGCATGAAAAAATTTGAGGACAACCAAAAAGTACAACGTTTAAAGCCAGCGTACAACGACGTATGGCAGTGTTTTTCAGCGTGCTCTCAATGTTATCAAAACTTACCCATAACGTATTCAACGTGTGCCAGCGTTTTAGAAAAAAATTTCAAAAATCGGCATACGTTGGCTAAAACGTCAATGTGTGACCGGGCCTTTAACAGTGAAGGACTGAGAAAGGCCATTTGGCTCAACTTGTGTATGCCGTATCCACATTCCAACAGTCACACTTAATTAAGGTAGTGCTAATTCTATAGTTTATCCAGAAACTACACTCACTCAGTCAGTGCCTATCCATCCTGAGAAGAGCCAAGCATTAGGATCACCTGAGATCAGATAAGACCTTCCCAGATCCAAGCTTACTCTTCACCTCCACTCCAACGTGCCCTTTTACTCTCGTCTGAGAAATTTCCTCATCGAGTCTGTCCAGGCATGTTATTCCCAACATTTCTTTAAGCTGTTGACCCACTGCCACGCTATCATTATCTTTTATATTATTGGTGAAACTTACAACAAGGAAAATAGAAAATTTCTCTGAACAACTTTTACTTTTTGGTGATGTCTCCTGCTCTTCCTTTGCTACATTTGGTTCATCTGATCATATGCTTGTGAGAGTCAATATCTCTCTGGCTATTCTCAGAGAGCTGCCTCAATGCTGGCGAGTCTGGCATTTCACTCAAGCAGATTGGCAGAGACGGAAAGCAGCCATCTCTCTTCAGGACTGGTCTCCCATATCTACTGACCCTGACATTAACTCAGTCTGCGAATGAATATATATATATATATATATATCTATCTCTCAATATCTCTCTCTCTATATCTCTCTCTCACACACACACACACACACACACACACACACACACACACACACACACACACACACACACACACACACACACACACACACACACACCCCATCTCATCTTCAATTATCATCTCATCTCCACAAGCCATCTCTGCCACCTCCCTCTCCCTCCCTCTTTCTTTCCTTTTATGAACACTATATTACTTGTGAGCTTATTCTGGCTATTTAACCTCTATCTGCCCATTAAAAGGCCTGCAAATTCATGCCACGTTTCTCAAATTTCTTCGAGCCAACCATTATTACATGGATCATCTATCATCATCTATCATCCCACTCTTTCATTGACCTTGAACTTTATCTAATAAAAGGCCCAAACAGAGAATTCGGACTGAACCTGCACACAGTGACGTACTGATCATTTCCAAAAAAGATAATGTGGGATCTATCATGTCAAAACTCAAAATAGACCTCATCTGAAGAATGATGTGCTTAGACATGTAGAGCTATATTTTGCAACTGCACCACAATGGCAGTTTTATGAGGTTCATTTTATCAGGAATCAACTCAGATGAGATAATCCACTGATAAGTATGCTCACAACTTAGGTAGCTATCTGCTGCCCAATAATAGAATAAATTATATATATATTCATGAGATGAATGGGAAGCTCAATTAGAACATGACATACAGGAAAGCAGAAAATGTAGTCTAAGATAATGATAGAGTAACATAACCAGATCCTCAGGAAAGAGAGTCCTGGGCTAGAGTGATGAGTTTTCTTACATTAGCCCCAGGCAAGCCTGAAGTTGGCTTAGCAGATAAGGTAGCTGGCTGAGGATCCTAGGGTCCTGAGTTTGAGGTCCGTTGGGTGGTTAACTCAGCCTATCATCCTTTCAAGGTCAGTGAAATGAGTACTAGTATACTGGTGGAGGGGCACAGCATCAGCGGCACAGCCATGCTTCCAATAAATGATAGCTACCTTACAGCCAAGCTGCCATACGCGAGAACAAAACAGAAGACCAGGCAGGAATTTATTTACTCCCATTGTATGTATGTATGTGTCGTCTTCCCTTTGCTCTAATTTCTCTAAGTCTTCTACTTTGTCCCTCAACCCTGTTGTTGGTGTGTTCTCCCCCGCCCCCCTCTCCTCCCTTTCTCTTTATACTGCTCTTTTCATTCTGTTACATCCTGATCCATTCCGTGTTATAACTCCTCAACAAGCCTTGACATAAATTTGGTTCACATGAATTGATAATATATATATATATATATATATATATATATATATATATATATATATATATATATATATATATATATATGCTGCAAGGATGGCCAAGAGGTATGCACACTGGGCTCTATGCTGTTTAGCCTGGGTTTGAATCCTGACCCAGCTATAATCTGTCATCCTGGTGTTTCACATGTAGGGTGATTCATCAATGTGTGCCATCCTTCAGATGGACATTAAACTGCTGGCATATCTGCTGGCATTAGTTGGTATAGGTTAAAGATCCCACGGTGTCCTTTGCCATGAGGAGGCGAGCTATCGCCAGCACCATGAAGAAATTCTAAATTCCTGCTCTAACTATTGCTGGGAACACAATGGCAAACCTCCAAGTATAACCTTTGCCAAAGAACGACTTCTGCAGCACCGTCGTTCTGTAACAGAGTACGTATGGTACATCAGAATAAGTATATGTACACATAAACACGAGTGGGGTATGCTTGTAGACCGCAAACAGATACTGGGATGCATCCCACTTGCAGACATAATAAATGTAAGTTTATAGACAATAAATATATGATTCTATTTCGAAAACAAATATCAAAGGGTGGAACATACAGTATATCAGTTTATCAATGCTGGTTCCACAGGTAATCTGCTTAACACAAGTAATGTGGAGGAAGATTAAATGAACTAAAAGTAACATCCTATGAATGACATTTAAATTTCCATTATCTGCATCATATATTATTTTTGTCATGGTATTATTAATAATAAAATAACAAAAATAAACAATTGTAGGTCTGGTGGCATGACATAATAACTAAAAGTCTGACTTATTAACTGAAAGGATGGATGGCAGATAACAGCCGTATCATCTTGTTAACCCCCAATGTCCTCCTCCCTTTGTCTCATTCTTCCCCATGTATCTTATTTCTCCAAGTCTTCCTATATTTTGTCCCTCAACCCTGCTGTCGGTGTGTTCTCCCACCCGACTCCCCATTCTCCTCCCCTTTCTCTTTATGCTGCTCGATTCACTTTGTTACATCCTGATCCATTCTGTACTACAACTCCTCCATGAGCCTCAACACTGTATACATACGAAAAAAGGATTGCAGATTGGTGACAAACCTCACAGTAAGCTTTCATCCGATTTCAGGTCTTGGCCCTGCCAGACTCAATAGTATTGGTCCACCTCATGCTCTTGACCTTATATATCCATTCCTCTTTTAATAATCATTTGGTTTTTCTTGCCAAATTCTTCCCTTCACTTCACTTCACCTCCATTTTTTTGTTCCCTTGTCCTTATCCCTTTGAAGCCAGTTTCCTCCGTTCACAATGCGGCACTCAACATAGGTTCAATGCTTCAAAGGTTCCGTACATCGACATCTGTCTTTCTACCCCATCTCCTTGATCTGATGTCTTTTGTTTATGGTCTTTGTTCATATGCTCATTCACAAATCTAAATTTTCATAAAGAAACTATTTTTCAATGAAATGGCTAAATCGTTTACGATATAAATGAAGCAGTTGTACTTCATTGTGTTTTAACACAACAATCAAGTATCATTTAACTACAAATACTGAACTGCAGTCAGGTGGGTGGTGGGGGTGAGCATTCAGCCAAAGTACAAGTCAACCATGGATTTAATGCCCATCTACAACTAATATATAAAGCCCTTTCTAACCACAGACTGACTCACTCACTCAATCACTGATGAAAATGCTTGATACTTTATAGGTTGGTAGAAAGCTAAAATTTTGCACACTAATGCAACACAAAGCCAATATCCCAGGAAAAAAATCACAAAACTGTCAGAAATTGTGCATAAATGGAAATATCCACGAATAAGAGTCGGCTAGTGCGGGCTCTGTCTGCTCACTGCTGGTAGACAATGGAGCTGACACTGGTACTGGTTGCTATGCAACGGTAACAAGTGCTGCTTCTGCCTCTTATTTTATATTAAAAATTATCTTGTTAAATAAGATGTTTATCTTATTTTTTTGTCTCTTATTTATAACTTTACATTAAAAATTACGATAGCTGTAAACATTTAAATAAAGAGCTCATTCTAATCAACAATTCATGATTTACTTGAGATATTTAGCTCTTTGCTTTTCAAACAGTCGAAGGAGACCGACTATAGTACATTAGAAAGGAAGCAATTATAACTGATTTGCACGTCTAAGTCTCTGATCTATGATGTGCTTAATTATTGATACGTTTTAAATATTGCGAATTATTAGCAAGTAATTTTAGTAATTACTCACTGATTTCAGTAATTAGAAATTTGTTAATTACCAAGTAATCCTAGTAATGATAACACACTTTGAATCTTGTATATTTAATTATGAAGTCCTGTCAGACCCCGCTATTCGAGGGGGGGGGGGATACGTTCCTGAAAAATGTCGGGACTGTCGGGGTCTGCGAATGTTGAGGCATTGTTTTAAAAAAAGTACATATACTGTATTTATTTATTTAACATGCTCTAGGCTCGTGGAAGAGCGATTACACAGAACAAATCAGGACACAACGTAACAAAGGGAACAAAGCAAGAGAAAGGGGAAACATCAACAGCAGGGCGGAGGGAGAAAGTCGTAGGAGACAGTCAAACAATGGAAGCAGGTAACAATGAGGGGTAAGGGAGAACGCAAATGGTGGACAATATGGATACATAAGCAAAATTGTGTTTGACCAGTTTGTGATTTTGTCAAGGTCTGAAGAGAGGGAATAGGCTGCTGTCTGTCTGTCTGTCAGGAGGATGAGAGATGTCATGGCAGAGAGTGGAGTCATCAGCAAAGAGATAAAGAGGATTTTACCGAGAGTCAGAGAGATCATTGATGAAGATTAGGAATAATATGGGGCGTAGAACACTGTCTTGGAGGTACTCTAGCCTTGACAGGGAGAGGAGATAAAAGGGTTCCTTGAAGAGCCACATGTTGTCCACGAGAGGGGAGGAAGTCAGCGATCCAAGGGTGGAGTTGGCCTTGGATTCAATAGGCAGACAGTTTGGAGAGCAAGGCAGTATGCCAGACTGTATCAACAGCTTGATATATGTCCAGAGAGATGGCTCTGGTCTCATGTCTGATGTTGAGGACCTCCACCATTGTTGGGAGAGTAGAAGCAGCATGGTCAAGGTAAAGTGACCAGGTCTGAATCCAAATTGATGATCTGAGATGAGGCTGTTGGAGAAAAGTAAGATTTTATATCAACTGCGATGATGGATTTCATGACCTTGCCGATGATTGGACGTAAGCTAATTGGGCTTTAGTTAAGGGGATCCATTTTTGCACCTTTTTATGGAATGCTGTGATGTTGGGTGATTTCCAATTTGCCAGGTGGATATAGGAGACCAGTCCTGAAGTGTTAAAAAAAAAACACAAACCCAAATACGCGAAGCACGAATATTGAAGCAGGTCACACTTTATGATCCCGCGAATACACGGGGTCTGTGATCAGTAAATCTGCAAATATTGGGGTCCGACAGTAATGTATTTTGGATCACATGACTTGCCTTTTTGGTGATTGTTTGGTTAAGTTAATTATGAATATGCTACATATTTATTAAGTCTTTTGGCATGCATAACATTGCAGTCCGTTGTGCTCTTGAATATAAATCTCTTTTGCCAAACAATTCATCAAATATATATGAAGCTTATATTTATTATGTCTACACGTAGGATGCACCCGAGTAGTTGCTTGCAGTGTGCAAGCATGCCCAACTGGTATTGAATACTAATTAAGAGGCGGTAGAGAGAATGAAAAATTAAGATTGAGAAAAGGAAATTGGAGGACGATTCAAGAAGAAAAGGGATGGTAGAGTAATTTGAGAGGAGAGAGAGGAGAGAGAGGAGAAAATGAAAAAAGATGTTGGAAGATGAAGGGAGGAAGGAGAAGAGAAATACAAATGTATAATGGAGGAGGTGGAGGGAGGTGGAGGGCAAAACCTCCAACATTTTTGTATGTGTAATATGTTCACAGTCTCTTCTGCCTTGTTTTCCCCCCAAGTTCAAAACTTCTTAATGCAGGAACCATGTTGAGCCAGAACCAGCTCAAAACACATCAAAGCTCGCTGGGTAGTTTCCAATTTGCGTTTGGTAATTGGCGACCAAATGCCAGCCCGGGCCAGATACTGTTGGCTGTCGAGGAAGCTCCATGCTCTGATTAGCAGATCTAAATACTGCATTCTCATGAACTAATACATTATGCAAGGTGTAGACCATCATGACTAATTACACCACAAACCACACCTGCAGAAAACGCTGTCTTCAGTTACAGACTGACGTGACCTTTTGATACCAGGGAGTCGAGATAGCTAAAATGATTAATGGTACATTTGTGGGAGGCTACTGGGAAGTTCAGATATTACAAAGTTTTTCAAGAAGTTCACACTCTTAAGTCATATAATGGGAAAAAGGAACTTTCTAGCATGTGGCAGTAATAGTTGCTTTGTTGGAATTATCCATTTGCCAACATGGGAAACTCTTGGAGTGAAGCATGATAGAAATAGAGTCTGTAAACAAAGTACTAAATTGTCCCTGCCACTACCAGGCCGTTAGTAAGCATTTCTATGAGTGAAATGTGTTCCATGAGATGTTGCACAAGATAGCAAAATGTTGCCTCGTTAGTAGTCCTTACTGCGAATGGAATTTGAACCGATTCTCATTGGAGCACACGACCTGTCCAGGAAACACACCTGAAGAGACAAATACTTCCTTTCAGGATGTGTATGTAAATATGCAAAGTCAATAAGATTGCTGACATGTGTTGTTAAAATTCACAGCATTTGTTTTACAAGTTCTCAAGAAAACGTTTTGGAGGAAGAGGAAGAAGAAGAATAAGAATAAGAATAAGAAGCAGAATAAACTTCAGCCTGTTTTAACAAAGTAATATAACACATGGGATATGCAAGCCTTGCGTCATAGAATCATGAAGGCCTGGGGGGTGCATGCAGTCTGCTGTTAACAACAAAAATAATAATAATTATATATATATATATATATATATATATATATATATATATATATATATATATATATATATATATATATATATATATAGTAGACTAGGCGTAAGTAGTCACCATCGGGACCGAGAAATGTGACGACATATGCGAACATTCATGATGACTGTGGGGTGAAGGATGAAGTCGCGCGTGGCCTGGACACATATGTGTGAGAGCCGGCTATTGTACCAAAAGGAAAACACAATCCTCGGGGCATTGGTGGGGGTGAGTTGGAAAGTGATCAAGCAAAGATGGAATTCATGAATCAGTTTATCAAAAGTAAAGATAATGAACAACTCTGTAAGACAACTCTTATACGATCGGTGATGGTATGGTGACAAATTACATGACACACAGTCATCGTGGTGATGATTACCACTCAATGCCGATGTGTAAGTGAGTGCGGTAATGTACAAAACAAGCCAAGATAAAACCATGATCGGACTTCAACACTAAGCTCGATCGATCCTTTACTTCTTCACGAAGTAATCCGTTATGTTTGACTGCCTCAAACTCTTGGGCATCTGGTGCATGAGAAAGGATTCAAACCGGTCATTGTATTCCATGATGTTGGCTGGGCAATTCTCCACCGAAAGACAGTATCGGCCGAATATTTGGCCGAGCAGACATTTGCCGAAACCAGATGATGAGCACGTCATCGACATCTTCAAAGGACACACATTTCACACTTCCCACCGGCCTCACGATCTTCTCCACTTGTCCAAATATCTTGCCCTTATTATTCAAGATATCGTTCAATATCTGCCGTTTGATGTCCAACTTCTCAGCTATGTCTGTTTTCTTCATCAGTGGATTTGCCTCACAAAACTGGATAATGTCGTATTTTTCTTGGTAGGTTTTAGTTGTAAGCTTACGCTTCGTCACCATTGTCCTGCCTGCAGTGCGATCAACGTGTGTACGCAGTTATAAATAGCCTATCACTGGCGGTGTAAACCAATGAGCGAGCATCACGATTCCATGAAATCGGGCTTCTCACGAGGCAGCAGTTCCGTGTGACGAGTTAGGAGTGGTAATTTACTTGAGTTTCCATTAGTGGGAATGAACAACATTTGACGACTTAGAGATGACCCTTTATTCAAAGGGATTTAACATGAGATAAATTCGGGACTTTTTGACGCTGCCGACTTAGGTGAAGTGACGAGTTACAAGCTGCCGACTTACACCTAGTCTACTGTATGTATATATGTATATATATATATATATATATATATATATATATATATATATATATATATATATATATATATATATATATATATATATATATATATATATATATATATATATATATATATATATATATATATATATATATATATATATATTGCACAGACACTGAAAAAGTGTGTGGGCAGACTGTTACTGCAAAGAAATATAACCACGCAGAAAGAGCGTTTAGACAAAGGAAATGCCATCTGAGTGATGAGTCATCTGACTCATGAACAAAGGGGAATGGTTCCAATAAACGATGTTCAAAACAAACAAACAAAACCGGTTTCAAGGGAGAACAAAGTCCAATAACCCTGTGACTTGGTTTGAGGTAACAGGGGACTACATTGGCCAAGTTGTGTACACACTGTATCTACTGTGCATGGACAGGGGGTTTGGACAACACATAAGCTCTGCATACTCATCGGTTAAAAAGGAGTGGGGTCTGGAAATTCTGGCCTTTGTGCTTCTGTAATTCGGATAGAGAATTTAACGTGGAGGAAGATTAAACTAATGAGATTTTTATTGATGGTTGGTGACGAGGAGATTTAATTTCTTGCTTTCCTCTTGTTTAGCCTCACCAGAATAGTATGTGTATGTGTATGTGTATGTGTATGTGTATGTGTATGTGTATGTGTATGTGTATGTGTATGTGTATGTGTATGTGTATGTGTATGTGTATGTGTATGTGTATGTGTATGTGTATGTGTATGTGTATGTGTATGTGTATGTGTATGTGTATGTGTATGTGTATGTGTATGTGTATGTGTATGTGTATGTGTATGTGTAGAGATGTCCTTTCATATAGCATGCCCGGTGGTTGGAACGGGTCCAACCCACTGATAAATACCTTGTTGAGGCTCTGCATTGTTAAATGTTTTGTTTCCTACAGTGTGCGATACATCTTTTACCACCACATCAGTGTAACACCTTCAAAATACCCCCATTAGTCTTATTATACGAGTATTTACAGAAGACGAGGGTCATCAAGGAGGATAAGTTTGGAAATAAAAGTGATGAACACGCACAAAGTTGGACATTCTACCGCTAGCAATCTCCGCACATCGTTCATGTGATGGGCAGCTCATCCGTCTGTCTTGAGTTCAACAAAATGCATGAAGTGATGCACAACTTTTGGATTTTATAATCTCTGCACGTGGAGCTCCAATTTGTGTCACAAAAAGTCCCTTTTGTACACGCTTGCACTAACAGGCTTTTCTTCTGCAGTACTTAGGAAGGTCATGAGAATTTGAGACAGGGTTGAGGTGGATGGTTTATAGGGGTGAGGTTGGGGCGGGGGGGGGGGTGCACAGGTCGAAGCTTTATCAGAGTGCCGTGCAATGCAAATGTGCAACACACAACGCGGCTCGCCCCGCACTCACAAGGGCCAAACAGCACCGCACTCAATCAGAGTAGAGTCGAGCGGCTCCATCAGGTAGTGAGATCACGATGGAGAAGTTTGATCGCGATGGAGAAGTCCCGGAGTGAGAGGTGAATTCATAGGCATTGTGCTCACTCGACTGCGCTCAGCAAGAATTTTTTTCAATTTTTAGACATACCTGTATAATCAGCGCTGGCGTTTGCATATTTGTACAATTAATAACAACAATAATAATAAAAATAATATTAATATTAATAATAATAATAATGTGAAGCGAGAAACAAAAGCTCTTTTAATAGGCGTACAAGCATTCCGCTCGACCCATTTTCCCCGAGTACGGAAGGTTTGCGTAAAAACACCGCGTTACGCATTAAAAAGCCCCCTCAACAATAACACTCGGGAACTCTCCTTAAAGCATTTGGGAATGTCGCCAAACAAGCGGCTCTTTGTGTGCGCAACCGTGCCGCGGACACGGACAACCGTGCAGTGCGAACAATCGCGGCTTATTATTCGCATCAAACCCAATCGACTTCTTTCTTTCCCAGATACCGTCCCATGGCAAAGTGCATTGAATGGTTTGAAATTTCAGTGCACAGAAGCCGCATTTCATTTGAAACCGCCTATATACCTAACCTCCAGCAACCTCCTCTTTCTCCCCCTCCTCCCTCCATATATCCCTCCCACAAGCTCTTGCTAAGGGGATAATAATCGAGTCCTTCTAATTGAATCTACACCATTCTCTTTGGCACTTTTGTTTCCCGGATTTATGGTTCATGCGGATGACTGTTGTCAGAAAAGTGGATATTCCTCGTTAATTTGTTGAAGTAATGAAAACAATGTTTGTATAATTGAACAATTAAGGAGATAATATCCAATCAAACCCATGTTGTCAACGTTTGTTTCTTGTTCCAAAGAATAAGAACAAACAAACTTCTTTAAACAATACGTTTCATATAAAACGCTGATAAAAATTAATACGTTTCATATAAAACATCTGTTAAAATACTACATACAAGAAAAAACCCAGCAGCGATCAAAAACTGTAGGCTAACATTCTTGGTATGTGGTATTAGCTGGGAGGATAGCCAAGAGATATGCGCTTACCCATGAGCCGACTAGCCTGGGTTCGAATACCGACCCAGCTATAAACTGTCATCCCGGTGTTTCACAGGCAGGGTGATTGATCATCGTGTGTGCCATCCCTCGGATGAATGTTAAACCGGGTGTCCTGTCTGCCAGCATTAATTGGTGGATATTTAAGATCCCACTGTGTCTTTCCTGAAGAGTAGGCAAGTTACCACCAGCAAACTGAAACAAATTCCAAATTTCTTCCCAGATCATCGCGAGTGGAACGTTAAAGCCTGGTCAGCCGGTTCGTGAAAGACTTTTCCCAAACAACGTTCCCTAACCGACCCCACAAAAAGGTGAGAACAATTGCGACTGTTCAGGAATTAGTCGTAGTTAGAGATATTGGCACAAGGTATGGCGATAACATCGTCTGATCCTGATTTATAGGAATACGAGACTTGATCAGTAAGTACTTAGCCTTGCATCGAGATAAGGAAACTTTTCAGCTGAAATTTTTTAAATTGTGATCCGAATAGGTCAATGTCAGAAGATATGCCGAGATCGATGATAAAATTAACCTGGACCATATATGCTGTTTCAATGTCAGGTCACACACTTTTTGATCGCCCGATGGCAATCAGTTGTTTTAGCAAAACTCTTTGACTTTGAAGGGAAACACTGTACTGGTTCATAATAGTTTCAAGTCCAATGCCATACTATACAGGGTGGAGAGAGTATAATTATGATAACTTATTATTATGGTCCTAGTATTTCGAATACTTGTTAAAAACGAGGCTTCATTGAAAGGGATTAGAACATTGCAGGCAATTCTGGAAACCTGTAATTTGGAGTTTGAAAGTTTCCCACGAGAAAACGAGAACGAAATTCCCCAATCCTCAATTGTTGTGGAAATTGGTGGTGGTTTTGGTTTCGGGATGAACAAATGTTTCACAGTCGTTTTTCAAACCACATAAATGGGCATTCACGTTTGATCAGGATATCATTGATACCCGTGGGAACAAAGCCGTCAATGTCTGATGTCCTTTGTTTACTTGGTAAGACACAAAACATGAAATCATGACGTCATAGTGAATCGATGCACAAGTCACCATGATCCACCGCATGGAAGGTAAGTCGAGGCAGGACAACGTTAACCAGCGATCTGTTCATCGATCCGTAATAATCCCCGAGACCTGGGGATACTCCCTCAGTAAAACCCAGGAAGGTGTTCGGTGAAAAGTTATTAAAACCAACTGGAGATTGAACAAGTAAACTCGAAGAGTTCTACATGAAGACGAGTAAAACTCCTTCCCTTCAGTTGTCATTGATTCAGAGACTAGCGGACGTTGTGAACACGACATCACAACTACATCTTCAACAATACAACACAACTAAATTCATCACTACTACGTCGTAACTACATCCTCATAGCAATAGCTCAACATCAAAATTACATTCAAAATAACTACATCCTCAACACTACAACACAACAACATCCGCAACACATCACAACTACATCCTCAACACAACTAAATTCATCACTACATCCTCAAAACTACAACACAACTATATCCTCAACACTACATCACAACTACATCCTCAACACTATATCACAACTAAATTAATCACCAATATGTCACAACTACTTACTCAACACTGCATCATAGCTACATCCTCAACACTGCATTACAACTACATCCTCAACACTACATCACAACTAAATTAATCACTACTATGTCACAGCGACATCCTCAAAACTAGATTCATCATCAGAGCAATAGCACTACATAAAAATTACAGACACAACTACATCCTAAACATGGCAACACAACTCCATCCTCAACACTACATCACAACTACATCAACACTACAACATAACTACATCCTCAACATGACATCACAACTCCATCTTCAACACATTACAACTCCATCTTTAACACATCACAACTACATGCTCAACACAATTCCATCCTCAACACTACATCACAACTCCATCCTCAACACTACATCACAACTCCATCCTCAACACTACAATGTGACAACTACATCCTCAAAACTAGATTAATCATCATAGCAATAGCTCCACATCAAAATTACAGACATCACCACGA
This sequence comes from Eptatretus burgeri, assembly GCF_056783735.1. Lineage (NCBI taxonomy): Eukaryota > Metazoa > Chordata > Myxini > Myxiniformes > Myxinidae > Eptatretus > Eptatretus burgeri. The sequence continues at coordinate 97,125,207 of NC_140965.1, read as the reverse complement.
CATCCTCAACATGACAACACAACCACATCCTCAACACTACATCACAATAACATCCTCAACACGACATCACAACTCCATCTTCGACACCACAGCACAACAACATCCTCAAAACCACACACAACTGCATCCTCAAAACCACACACAACTCCATCCTCAACACCAGAAGACAACTACATCCTCAAAACTACACAACTACATCAACACTACATCCTCAACGGAACACCACAACTACATCTTCAACACTACATCACAACTAAATTCATCACTACTATGTCACAACTACATTCATCATCATAGCAGTAGCTCTACATCAAAACTACAACCCAACTACATACATCACTACTATGTCACAACTACTTCCTCAAAACTAGATTCATCATCACAGCAGTAGCTCTACATCAAAATTACAGACATCACAACCACAACACAACTGCATCCTCACAACTACATCACAACTAAATTCATCACTACTATGTCACAACTACATCCTCAAAACTAGATTCATCATCACAGCAATAGCACAACATCAAAATTACAGAAATCACAACTACATTCTGAACACTGCAACACAACTCCATTCTCAACACTACATCACAATTACTTCCTCAACACTACAACACAATTACATTCTCAACACTACAACACAATTACATCCTCAACACTACAACACAATTACATCCTCAACACTACAACACAACTACATCGTCAACACTGCATCACAACTACATCGTCAACACTGCATCACAACTACATCCTCAACACTACAACACCACTACATCCTCAACACATCACAATTAAATTCATCACTACTATGTCACAACTACATCCTCAAAACTAGATTAATCATCATAGCAATAGCTCCACATCAAAATGACAGACATCACAACTACATCCTCAACACTGCATCCCCAACTCTACACCACAACTAAATTCATCACCAACATTTCACAACTACTTCAACACTGCATCAGAGCTACATCCTCAACACTGCATTACAACTACATCCTCAACACGACAATACAATTACATCTTCAACACTACAACACAACTCCATCCTCAACACTACATCACAACTCCATCCTCAACACTACATCACAACTCCATCCTCAACACTACATCACAACTCCATCCTCAACACTACAATGTGACAACTACATCCTCAAAACTAGATCAATCATCATAGCAATAGCTCCACATCAAAATTAGACATCACCACGACATCCTCAACATGACAACACAACCACATCCTCAACACTACATCACAATAACATCCTCAACACGACATCACAACTCCATCTTCAACACCACAGCACAACAACATCCTCAAAACCACACACAACTCCATCCTCAAAACCACACACAACTCCATCCTCAACACCAGAAGACAACTACATCCTCAAAACTACACAACTACATCAACACTACATCCTCAACGGAACACCACAACTACATCTTCAACACTACATCACAACTAAATTCATCACTACTATGTCACAACTACATTCATCATCATAGCAGTAGCTCTACATCAAAATTACAGACATCACAACTACAACCCAACTACATACATCACTACTATGTCACAACTACTTCCTCAAAACTAGATTCATCATCACAGCAGTAGCTCTACATCAAAATTACAGACATCACAACCACAACACAACTGCATCCTCACAACTACATCACAACTAAATTCATCACTACTATGTCACAACTACATCCTCAAAACTAGATTCATCATCACAGCAATAGCACAACATCAAAATTACAGAAATCACAACTACATTCTGAACACTGCAACACAACTCCATTCTCAACACTACATCACAATTACTTCCTCAACACTACAACACAATTACATCCTCAACACTACAACACAACTACATCGTCAACACTGCATCACAACTACATCCTCAACACTACAACACAACTACATCCTCAACACTACAACACAACTACATCGTCAACACTGCATCACAACTACATCCTCAACACTACAACACCACTACATCCTCAACACATCACAATTAAATTCATCACTACTATGTCACAACTACATCCTCAAAACTAGATTAATCATCATAGCAATAGCTCCACATCAAAATGACAGACATCACAACTACATCCTCAACACTGCATCACAACTGCATCCCCAACTCTACACCACAACTAAATTCATCACCAACATTTCACAACTACTTCAACACTGCATCAGAGCTACATCCTCAACACTGCATTACAACTACATCCTCAACACGACAATACAATTACATCTTCAACACTACAACACAACTCCATCCTCAACACTACATCACACCTCCATCCTCAACACTACAACACAATTACATCCTCAATACTACAACACTACATCACAACTAAATTCATCACTACAATGTGACAACTACATCCTCAAAACTATATTAATCATAGCAATAGCTCTACATCAAAATTAGACACAACTACATGTTAAACACTACTACATCCTCAACACTACTACATCCTCAACACGACTACATCCTCAACTCCATCCTCAACACCACAACACAACTACATCCTCAAAACTACACTCCATCCTCAACACTAGAACACCACTACATCCAAAAAACAACACCACAACTACCTCCTCAACACTACATCACAACTACATCCTCAACACACAACTACATCCTCAACATTACATCACAACTACATCTTCAACACTACATCACAACTAAATTCATCACTACTATGTCACAACTACATCCTCAAAACTAGATTCATCATCATAGCAGTAGCATTACATCAAAATTACAGACATCACAACTACATCCTCAACACAATACCACAACTACATCCTTAACACAACACAACTGTATCCTCGACACGACAACAAAATTACATCCTCAACACTACAACACAACTGTATCCCAGACACTAGAACACAACTATATCCTCAACAATACTTCACAACTACATCCTCAACACATCACATCACAAATACTTTAATCTCCATTACATTATACAACTGCATAATCACCATTATATTATAAATTATATCTTCGACCAATACAACACCAATACATGTAATACAACTACTTTCTTTAATTCAATATGTCGTAAATATCACCAGGAAAAAAATTTGGTTTAGCAAAAATACAAGAAGGACAACCGACAATCAAAAGTTAAACTCCAGGAGGTTGTTGGCCGTGCTGGGAGAGGAAACAAAACTACAGCCAAGACTCCACACTATATCCGTGTGGCCCGAACAGCCGGAGCTACAGCCGCGTCCGCACAACCTCCCGGCGTTACAGGCAAGGAGAAAGCGGCGGTGCGGAGCGACATGAAAATCATAAGTGACAATGGCAGAACTTACCGAATTTCAGGGGCAACCGGAAGGTGGGAAGCGCGGAATGTTGTTACCGTGTAACGTATAACGAGGCGGATGCTCCTCTTTCACCGGCAATGGCTCCAGCGTCCGTGCTCGGGATCCGCGCTCGGGCTGCGGCGCAGACAGAACGTGAAACCCTAGAAGATGCATGAGGGACGTTTTAGAGAGTTAGGGTTTCTGGGGGAGGGAGGCACGGGCGGAGGCTTCCTGCAAGGACTTTTCTCTGCTGCTGGAAGCGTCTCGTTCAAGGCAAGCGCGCATCGGGCGCGGTGCGCTCCACGCTTAATATACGCTTCAGGTTGTGGCAGAATATTCTAGGGGAAAAGGGAAGGTATTAACCGTTACTGGGCGACGATTTATCCGTTTCACGCCTAGTTTCCCGTTATCCCGAATTCATGTTTCTCAGTTGGCAGTGCTGGTTTTTGTGCGAATCGTGACGATGCTGCCGGTGATTTCACGGACGAGCATTCATGGCTGCGGTTGTAAGCGGGGTCACCCTGATTGGGTTTGATGACGACGACTGCGGCAATGGTCTCCACGACCGAGACCCAAAGGCCCCTTTGGTTTTCTGTTCTGAGGTGGTGAGAGGAGTGTGACTGCACCAAGTAGACCCTGAGTTAGTACTCATAGAGTCTGCGCTGCGACTCGCGTTAGCGATGATGTAGGCGACTCCTCAAGTTGTGCAAGCAACGTGAAACAGAGGACAAAGCAGCGATCAGAGCAAAAGCTCCAGACACTCAGAGCTTCTGACTTGCGAAAGTTTGACGATGACGTGTGGGCCGTTTGAGGAAATGTTTTCTTTTGGAACTTTCAAGAAAATCGTTATGAAATCGCCATATTCCCTGAGGGCAAGTAAGATTACCTGAAGATGGTGGTATTTATGGCGATTTCCCACCCCCTAAATACAGGTATTGTAACGACTCGCAGATGTCGGAAGAAAATAATTTTCAATGTATTTAAGGAATGCCATCCTTTGTGGAATTCTGCAAAATTTCAGGAAAATTTGAGGGAAGTTCAAGGAAAGGAGGAATTCATTATAAATCTTCCCCCCACCGTCGACTCAAATCCCATGGACTTGCATGCCGGCGGTGTCCCCAATTTAATTTTACTCAACTCTGCATGCTTGGGGGTTTGTGTTGAGTTAATAGGAAAGGCAAAATGAGGGAATGAATGAAATCCATGGCCATGGAGTACACAGCGTATTCCGCCAAGCCTGCACATCGGGATAACTGTTGCTTGCTGGGAGCATTGATGACAGACGGTAATAAGGTTGGGAGGTGGAGGTGGAGGGGGTCGCCCCTAAACACTTGACAATTGGAGGCAGCTGTAGCCACAGAGGCTTTCCAACAAGTCCCAGCAAAACCATGCCCACTGGCCCAGATCTCCCCCACCCCGACCCTTAACCCCCTCAACCTCTCTGTAGGGCCGGAACACAACTCCACCCCCTCTCTAACTATAGCATACAGCCCTCGTCACCCCATCCCCACCCTTCGTCCCTCCACCCATTATGGAGCACTTGTCCAATGTCCTTTCCTGCCTGTATAGTACCTGTTCAGCAAGGTGCATCCGTGTCACAGATCTCCGGTGATTTATAATGAGGTCTCATGAAAATCCGATGAGAATTTCAATCAGATCTCATGATGAAGTTTTTGGAAGCGATGTTGGGGGGGGGGGGGGACAGGATGAGCATGCAGGGTGGAAAAAAAAATCCAGTAACAAAGGGTTATTAGAGGACGCCTTGAGGGACAGATATCTTTGTTCGAGAGCGTTATCTCGCCCTCATCCCATCACTGACAAAGGGATGAAGAAATGGAAGCTTTGCTCGAGGGGAACCCTTTTGCCCTGACAGTGCTCTGACCAACATTATTAGTTCTGTGAACCAGAAGGGGTCGGGTGGGGCAACGATGTTGAATGCTGGCCTTTTGTTGCTCCATAATATGTGAAGGCATCAAACTCAGATTTTCTTTCTGATTCCCCAAATGTATTTCGTGCTAATATTACAGGAAATTATTTTAAATTCATTACCGGCCTCGATATAAAACTCAAGTTGTTTTTATAGTTGGAGTATGTTACAATTCATCTTGGGTTGACTCAGCCTGTCATCCTTCCGAGGTCGGCGAAATGAGTACCAGTGTATTGGCATCGGAGCACAGCATCAGCAGCGTAATCGCGCCCCAACAAAATGATAGCTACCCCGGCAGCGAAGCTGCCCTACGCAAGAAAAAGATGTTCTGATCAGGACAGACTGCTGTGGAAGAGCTGGCAAACCACCTAGTGTATTTCCTGCTTTTAGACTGCTTCCACCTTGTCAATCTCCTATTGAAGAGGATCAACAATGGATGGAATCAAGA
>NC_140965.1:97094489-97116989 GCF_056783735.1 Eptatretus burgeri | reverse complement strand
ATGTATATGTATATAATACAGACACAGTTATGTTGGTGGTGAAATGGAGGAACTTCATTGTAAAGGTAGGATTGTATAGAGTATGGTCTGTGGACGAGCAGGAGACATCTCAATGTAATTTAAGTCGGGAAACTGTCAGCTTCAGTTGTTACGTGTCACGGCACAGGGACGGTGGGGGGGGGGGGAGGGGTGTTGCGTTAATTAGGTAGGGTTTAAGGATAATTTCGCCCAGTATGTGATTGCCCTCTGTGACCTTTTCCTCTGTTTTTGCATTTACAAGTCTGATGATAAAAATGTATCACATCCTTAAAACAACAGCAACCAAGCCGAACGTTCCAAGCAGGCAAAAAAAATAAAAACAACAACCCCATCTCCAGGAATGACAAGTAGCAAACCACACTTCTGGGGTGGATGATGGATGGTTGTGAGGTCACAAGGTTTGGGGGAGAGGAGAGTTGTGTGAGGTACACAATTAGAGGCAAAAGGATCTAACTCACTGGCTTCCCCTCGACATGGTGAAGAAGGCTGCACGATTCTCGTGTTCATGCTGAGGCGAATTTTTTCGCACGCTGGAGCAAAACGCTAGCCATTGACTCTTCGGCCGAGGCGTGAGGTGTGATCCCGTTGTGTGTTTGAGGAGGGAGGTGGGCCATCATTGTGAGCGGAGCTGGTGTAAGAGAGTAGCAGGGTTGGCAATCACGAATGTGAGAAGAGACTGTACGGCGGTTTCTGGGCCCTTAATGAAGGGATCATCCGCACAAATTACCTCTTATGCACTTCTCGCCCAGAGAACAGCTCGGCGCCATTGGGGTGCGATTTCCCATACAGGCGATATCGTTTGATCAAGTTCGAAAGGATCATCTCAAGACGAAGCTAAGTGCCATAATAAAGGGAGGGATTTCGTTTTATTTTATCTTTCCCCTTGTCTGTTTTTGTAACTGTGTGGAGAGGCACCTGGACTTTAGGCTGCAGATTACCTCATGTTTCATTTCCTCATACTTTGATTAGTTTTAATTATTACGCTTTGATTTATTCCTTTAATGAATACTTGATTTATGTTCATTAAACCCCTATTTGTAAAGATTGCTTGTGTCTTTATAAAGATCGTTTGTTCGTTGTGGGTTCGAGTATTAACCTGTCTGCCTCCATCTGGTAAGTGCTCCGCTGCCTCCCATACCGAGCCATGAGTGGAGATGGCCTTGGATACCATAGGTAGAGAGTTTGCTGAGCAGGGCAGGAGGCCAGACCGTATCAAAAGCACGTAATATGTTTAGGGATATGGCTCTGATCTCATGTCTGGCATTGAGGACCTCCATCCATTGTTGGAAAAGCAGGAGCAACAAGTCCGGGATAGAGTGAACTGATCTTGATCCAAATTGATGATCGGAAATCAGGCCATTGGAGAAGAGGAAGGATTTCATGTCGGAAGCGATGATGGATTCCATAACCTTGCTGATGATTGGGAGAAGGCTGACTGGTCTGAAGTTGCAAGGATCTGTTTTTGCACCTTCTTTACGCAGAGTGGTAATGTTTACTGATTTCCAAGCAGAAGTGGTTGAGCAAATGACAGGGTGAATAGAACAGAGAGAGGGTGAGCAAGAGCAGGTTTTTTGGACATGTGGGCTGATGCCATCTGCACTGATTGCAGAATCAGACTCGAGGTTTTACATTAAGTTCTTCATCTTGTCAGGAGAAAAGGACACAGAGTCCAGGAAGAGCTGTGTGCAATTGGGTAAGGTGGGTACAGAAAGTGATGGGTTTGGGACACAAGATTTAGAAGCAAACACGGAGTTTAGGCATTCAGCCTTTTCACGTGCAATGTCAAGTGTGCAGCTATTTAAGGTAAGGGAAGGGATGGAGGTGGAACATAGACCAGAAACAGACTTAACTAGATGCCACCATGATTTGGAGGAGGGAGACAGGTTTGAGAGTTCAGACTTGAGATGAGAAAGATGTTATTTTCTGACTCTCCTAAGGGTGGACACACACTTGTTCTGAGCTTCGTGTAAGGAACTGAAATTGCCTTCAGTTGGATTTGCCTTCCATGAGGCAAAAAAAAAGTTGCTTCAGGACAACTGCCTCGCCACAAGCTTCAGTGCACCATGGGCGGGAGTAACGGTAGTTCAACTGAAGACGACAGGGGATAAATCTGTGCATGAGAGAGAGGGAGAGCAAGTTTCTTTGAAAGAAGTCCCAGGATGAGTTGATGTCGGAGAAAGCAGATATGAGAGACCAGTCGAGAAGTTTGATGTTTGCTTGAAGACCTTGCCAGTTGGCCTGATTGAAATGCCAGACTCGACGGCACTGAGGTGGTTCTTAAAAACAGCCAGAGAGATGTCCACTTGACAAGTGGTCAGAAAAACCGATTGTAGCAGAGGAAGCACAGCAGACGTTTTCTGGGAAATTGGTCAAAATCAGATCTCGAAGAGATGTCGTACCATTATTTGAGATTCGGGTCGGGAAGTTGACAGGTTGTGTCAGTCCCAATGAGTCACAGAAGTCTTTTACTGAAGTGCCATGGCAGGTGAGGGAGGTACCCACATCCAGCCAACAAGCATGGTGGCAATTGAAGTCACCACATATGAGGAAGAAAGAGTTTGGATGAGAGGATAGAAGTTGGTCCATGTTTTCAGAGAGCGAGGTGTAAATGGAGTCATCACTGTTTGGTGGACGGTACAACACACATGGAAACATCAGGTGGGAGTGGAGAGGAAGCCGTAGCCAGAGGTATTCCTGGGGATGTGGGGGAGAGAGAGCAGTGCATGGAGAGTGAGGAATAGAGTTTTTGATGAAGAGAGCAACTACGCCACTAGGCCGAGGTTCAGAACTGTCATACCGGAGGAGAGAGTAACCAAGGTGAGATACTTGGGAGTCAGTGACGTCTTGAAGGAAGAAAGTTTCTGTTAAACAGATTATGTCTGGTTTGTCAGTGGCAACCTGGATGGAAAGATCTGTCAGGTTTGAGCGAAGGCCCCAGATGTTTGAGGTCCACACTGTTAAGGAAGATGGAGGGGAGGAGGCTTTGGATGCAGGGGACGGGTGGGGGAGGGTAGGACGAGGGAGGATGGGGGGAGGTAGGGAGAGATGTTGACAGTGTTTGGGGCATTACAGAAGAGCTCGGGGAGAGGGCCGGATGAGGAGGAGAAAAGGCTCAGAGGTGATGGGATGAGGCACAGTGGGGAGTAATAAGAGAGGAGGCAGAGGGAAAATGAAGATTGGAGGAGGTGGAGGGATGAGAAGGAAGAGAGAGGGCAGGGGAAGGAGGCAGCTTTGTGGATGTGAGGGGGGACAACTTTAAGGAAGGGGAGTCAGGGGAGAGGTGAGAGTTGAGGGAGAAGGTGAGGTGGGAGTTTTTGAGAAAGGTGAGAGGGAAACTTGTAGGGGGAAAGAGTGTGAGCGTCGCTTTGAGGGGGGGGGGTGAGAGGGAAGCTTTGAGAGTGGGGGAGATGATGAGAGCAGGCATGGACAAGGGGCAGGAGGGCAATGGGAGAGGTGGGGAGAGGGGAAGGATGAGACTTGGCAGTGGTATGGTGAAGAAGGGAGCAGGCAGGGGGAGGTACAATATTTGAGGGTTTGGGAAGAAGGGGATGTGTTAGAGGAAAGAAAGAGCATGTTTGAAATGTTGAGTGTACTGATTGAGAGAGTGAGATATTTGTTCGGTTAGAATGAAGGCCACAAATGTTAGAACACCACACAGTTTGGGCAATCAGAGGAGGAGCTGATACAAAAGTAGAAGACAGTGAAGAGGTGCAAAGAGCGGAGGTAGGATGAGTGGCAAGATGGGAGGGGTAAGGGGAGGTGTTAAGAGGAGGTAGGTTTAAGTACGTGGGCTGAATTGGCACTGAAGTTGGTAACAAGAGATGATTGTTGGAACACGAACATGCATTGCAAACTGGATTTTTAATTTTTTTAAGAGTCAGAGATGTGATTAAAGACATTACGTGAGGGATGCAATAAAGGAGAATTCAGGGAATGGAGAAAAGAAACGTTATAACAGTGGGACTTCTCAGACATGGGATGAAGGAAAGGTTGAATTGAAAACAGTCTTTTAAAGTAGAAGAGAAGTGAATTATGATATAATATATGGAACCAAACATGTGAAAGAGGAAATTGAAACATTTTAAGAGACTTTTTAATTTTGATAAAGTTTAGGTAAGATGGGTAAAGGAAAGGTTAAAATAAAAACCGTGAAGGTGGATGGTGAATTTGGATCAGCTAAAATAGAAGGAAGATGGTAGGTTGGTGAAAGTTACAGGAAGAGGAAGAGGGGGTGGAAGAAATCATTTGATGATGGGAGGTGTAAGGTGAGAAGTAAAAATATATACTTTTTTTCCAAAGATTAGGTAAGATTAGGTAAAGGAAAGGTTGAAGAAAAAAACTTGTGAAGGTTAATAATGAATGTGGGTCAGCAAAAGTGGAAGGAAGATGGTAGATTTATAGAAGGAGGAGGAAGAAGAGTTGGTACAGGAAGTCACGGTACAAGAAGAGTCGATACGGTACAGGAACTCCATCCATTTTCCCTTCTATCCTGACAAGTGCACTAGTCCCTGCTGATGAGAGACATCCCCATAACATGATGCTGCCACCACCATGCTTCACAGTAGGGATGGTGTTCTTTGGGTGATGTGCTGTGTTGGGTTTGTGCCAAATGTAACGTTTTTCATTTAGGCCAAAAAGTTCCATCTTGGTTTTGTCAGACCACAAAACTTTTTTCCACATGGATTCAGAATCTCTGGAATGTTTTTTTGCACACCTCAGATGGGACTCAAGGTGGCCTTTTTTGAGTATTGGCTTCCTTCTTGCCACCCTATCGTACAGGTCAGGCTTGTAGAGTGCTTGGGATATTACTGTCACATGCACACAGTGACCAGTCTTTGCCTTTAAGGTATGTAGCTCTTTCAAAGCTGCCATTGGGCTCTTGGTGGCCTCTCTGATCAGTTTCCTCCTCGCTTGGTCATCCAGTTTGGAGAGGCAACCTGATCTAGGCAAGGTCTTGGTGGTACCATACACCTTCCACTTCTTAATGATTGTCTTGACTGTGCTCAAAGGGACATTAAAAGCCTTTGAAATATTTTAATATCCATCCCTTTATCTGTGCCTTTCCACAACTTTATCACGGACGTCTTTTGAAAGCTCCTCAGTTCTCATTGTTGAGTCTTTGCTGTGAAATGTACTACCCAGCAGAGGAAACCAAAGGAACAGGTGATTTTATTCTGACATAATCATAATCACTATAATTTAACATCTATGGATAAAATGGTCCACAAAATTTTTTTGAGATGACTTCATCGGTCACGTGCTTCGGCAGCCATATTGTTCATTTTTTTTTAAATCTTCTCTGAAATGGGTGAACCGGTCATCACTGCCAGCATTTATGAAGTGGCAGTTCTAATTATGTCATTAATTACGTAACACACCAGGAAACAAATGCCACACAAAACTACACAAACACCACACAAAATAAGTCCTGGCGAGGGTTTGCAATCTCTGATTGCTCGTTTTCTTGTTTACAATTGATATTACAAGGGTGGTGGACACATCCAACCAAGATATTCTAGTTTTGTATGTTAAATCAATTTTCTGAAATTTGTTTTTCACTTGAAAGTTGTGGGTTACAATATGTAAATACAGATGGAAAAAGTCTGATTTAATGCAATTTAATACCAGGATATAAGGCAACAAAAGGTGACTATTTTGAAAGGGGGTGTGGACATTCTATAGGCACTGCATGTACGTACATATGTACAGATGTATGTACGGATGGACGGACAACCCAAAAACATCATGCCGCTAGCGATTTCATCAACGTAGGCATAAACACGTAAAAACAGGGATGAAATATCAAAAAAAACAACAAAAACAAACAAGGTCGGAATGAAACCAGATGCCACAATCCTCTTATTAGTCCGAGTGTTGGCCAGAAAAGTGTGCATAAGGGTCCGCACAATGTTTTTCTGCATTTTTGTGATCACCCGACCATCTGAATGAATATTCCGATTGATGCCACTCTGGCACCCTTGAGCATTTTTGTAGAAACCCATTAAGATGCAAATTAGCGGTGGCCATTGTCGAAATTACTATTTTTCTTAATATCTCCAAAAGTAAGCATCCAAATAGCCTGGTTGAGGTGTCCAAACCCATGTTTTTAGGATCACTGGTCATGATAAACCCACTTAAAATTTAATAACATTTAAATTTAGCTCATTAATATGCAAATTAGCAGTCGCCATTATAAAAATAACAATTTTTCTTTATATCTCCAGAAGTAAGCCTCCAAACAGCCTGGTTGAGGTGTCCAACCCCATGTTTTTAGGGTCACTGGTCATGATAAACTCACTTACATTTTGATAACATTGAAATTTATCTCATTAATATGCAAATTAGCATAACCCTACCCCCTGAATTTGTCCGTGCCGATCGGCGTTTTTGCAGTACAGTTATACAACAACAACAAAACTGTTTGAAAATAACTTGTGCAGAGCCGTTTATCCCCAGTACAGTCGTGAAGAAATGGCTGACCTCAGAATATCAACAGCATGAACTGTTTCTGATGAAGTAAGTTGAGGCTTGTAATGTAATGAAAGAAACATGGAGAACTGAGTTTTAAGTAAGAGTAATGTCTTCTGATACAGTAGAATGATCGATATTATTTGCAAGCAAGTTTTTTTTTTAATTATTTAACATGATCTGTCTGAAAGTAACTGTGTATTTTATTGATTTTTAAAAGTACACACGGTGGAACCTGTTTCCTGAGAATTTTTTTTAAAATACGAACAAAGAAATTAAATGTTTACTGATGTTTATAATTACCTCTATTGTTACAGGTTGAGGCTCCATCGCCATGGGAGACTGTTTCTTCAGTCCCTGCGATGCAACGAAAGCTGGAAAACCTCTGGTAACAGTTGGTCCAGACAGAGTGCGAAGTATCATCCGGTCAAGCAAAGCAAGACAAGATGGTATACATGAAGAGCTTGAACAGAGATTACAGGCAGACAAATCTATCGAGCTCAAATGCCATAGAGACTGGGTGTCAACGTACACATCACGCTCACACATAGAAAGACACTTGAAACGAATGAGTAACGTCTGTTTGGAAGATGCTTCAACAAGCAAAAGAAGCAGCCGTTCAAAGATGACAGTATTTGACTTCAAAGAACATTGCATTTTTTGCGGAGAAAAGTGCATCATGGACTTTGATAAGAAGAATCCTAATTGTTGGCGGTGAATTCTCCTTTGTAGGACTGCAGATCATGTTGATCGGACAACTTTCAAACAAACTGTTCTAGATGTTATTGATTCCCACCAGGATGAAGAAAGACACCAGGTCAAGATACGATTGATGGGTGCAATCAGTGATCTTCATGCTGCTGATGCGAGATATCACGATGACTGCAGAAAGTCCTTCATGGCACCCTGTTATGTTGCAGCAGCAGCACACAGTGGCAGAGAAACTCAGGACATTGAGCCAGCTGTCAGTTCTACCATCGTATCGATGAAAAATGACATGTTGCGCATCTGGAATTCAGTAGAAGTCTGCAATGTGTACAAGGATCATGGAGGAAAGCTATACTCTCGACGAACCCTGTTATCCAAATTCTTGGATATACTTGGCTCTGAGCTTCTGGTTCTGTCTGGTGAAGGTGTCGCTAGTTTAATCTTGTTTCGCAGCAGAGTGTCTACTGCGATCAACTTAGTAGCATCAGATGAAGATGACGCCATTGATGTTTCCATAGACCGAATTGCCAAGAAGGTTGCACAGGAATCTAAGCAGTTGTCATCTGACCCCAGTTCCTATCAGACTATAATTGATATAGATATTGCTAATGAAGCAGTGAGTTCAACCCTTCAATTGCTACTCTCCAAAATATCAGCTAAACTGGACCGCACACTTCCAGGAGCTCTGATAGGAAACATCATAACGAATATGATCACCAATCGACCAACTTCACTCCAAATAGCACTGGGAGTTCTAGTCAGTCATAAAAGCCTCATCGAGCAGTTGTACAACTATCGCGTGACCTGTTCCTATGATGAGTTTCAGCATTTCGAGGGATCAGCAGCAAAGGCTGCAACTGTTTCACTCCTGGATTAGGGGAACCGCCAATGCTGAATGTGGCCTCGTTCAGGTTGTTGCTGACAACTTCGACACAAATATCTCATCCCAGAATGGACTCGTTTCAACACATTCTCTTGCAGTACTACTTACCATAAAAGATCAGGAGATATCTTCCACATCTGAAGATGAAGCCATCATCAGACGATTGACCCGTGATGAAATGAAGACACCTGTGACAGAAGACATTTCGGTTCAAAGGTACAAAGGAGCTGAGAAACCAGCGATGCCAGTTGAAGAAGCCACACGTGTGGTGTTACCTCTCCGTGCATTGACTCATCAAGCTACTGTATACAACTTAGGAGAGTTCAAGATATGGATTTCTCTTTTCTGAAGCAAATCACTTCTGATCAGAACACACCAGAGTTTGGTGGCAATACAAAGCTCTGCAGAGAGCAAGGACGATCCATCCAACCTGCAATGAGGGCCATTCATAGACCACTCATAGATATGGATCCAGCTGATCCGGACACGATGGACAAACCGTAACCATCTTCACAAACGACCAACAGCTGTATCGAGTGGCCATTAATTAGTCGACATGTTGTGACATTTGACTTCAAATCGTGATGCAAAGGTCCCCTTTGGCATGGAAGTTCCTTAGGGGCATAGAAACAAATTTATCCAAAGACATACGTCATATCTCAAAATCCAAGATGGCCACCGTCGACCATTTTGGAAACCATGGCCCAGTCATAGCTCATGAACCATTTGTCATAGAAACTATTATGATACATGTTTTCTAACCAACTTGAGGTCACTGAACTCATTTCCGGTGACAATTTTGCTTTCTGATGGATTTAAAGGTCAAATCATTGACAAAAATACACAAATGTTACATTTTTTCGAAAATGTATGAGAAAAAAATATTGTGAGAACGAGACATGACATAACATGTCTACTATATGATGGTTAGGTCAGACCCAACTCAGAAATGGTTTTCTCATGCTGAATTTAACTACACATGAGTTAGTCACATAATGAATCTATGTTATGTGACCTTTAATTTTTAATTTTTACTTTCAGATTCAAAGTGACGAATCCAAATGAGTTCCGATAACTGTGACAGCACGCCTGCTACGATGGACTGGATCCTATGTTTTATATGTCAATCAGACGAGACTCATAATCCAACTTCGGATCCCTCATCATCTGTTAAATTGAGAAACAATCCTGAAAGACTTTCAGCCACTTACAGACAGGTTGTGAACAATATCCAGGAACTCAATGAATTAGGTGAGCTGCCTGATTTTGTAGTCATAGAGAATACTGGTGACAGTGATATTCAGAATATAGTGCAGCTAATGATGTCTAATCATGTAGTGTGGCACAAAGCTTGCAGGAATGCTGTCGACAATCAGAAAGTGCAGAGAGCCAGGAATAAGCATCAAGGGCAAGCGTCATTTAGCCCGGTAAAAACTCGTACAGCCAGGTCAGTCACACAGACATCACCCTCTACATCTTTGAGAGAACCAGTTGACACTCCGTGTCTCTTTTGTGATGAAGTGGGCAACAAGAAAGAGCTCAGAAAAGCTGCTACACTTGGCTTGGATAAAAAAAAAATCAATGACTGTGCTCAGCTGTTGGGCAACAAACGCCTGTTGTCTAAACTGTCCGCTGGTGACTTGATCGCTATCAATGCCGTCTATCATCGTGCGCGCCTGACTCGGCTGTATAGGAAAGTGGAGACGGTCAGATGTGACATCACTGATAGTCATAACACGCAGGTGATGCGAGCACATGTTCTCAATGAGTTACTTGACTTTATTGAAGATAACCGTGGTTCAGGGGAGTCGCTAGCAATGGCTCACTTGACGACCCTTTACGATAAGCGTATTGCTGCTCTCGGCTTTCCCTACATCAAATGCAATACAACACGCCTTAGAGAGGACATTGAGCGCATGATTCCTGACATCAAGGCAGTAAAGATTAACTGTTGCTGGTCTCTTGTTTTCGACGATGACCTATCCAAAGCTATAGTTGATATGAAAGACAATACATCAACTGAAGTCTCCACCCTGCACAAAGCAGCCAAGATCCTCCGTCGAGAATATCTTCAAATGCGGCAAGCTTTTACGGGTTCCTTCTCAACCTCATCTGAAGCTGAATCATTCCCAACCACTCTGCGTTCATTCCTGTACATGCTTCTTGATGGACCATCTATCGATCAGCCATCTCCTGGATCTAAGACGTTAAAGGTTGCAACATCAATTGGGCAGCAGATCATCTTCAACTCAGTTGCATGTAGATCCAAGAAACGTGACAGTGTTCCACGTCACAACAGAGATAGGGAAACACCAGCTTCGCTGTATATGGCTATGAAAGTACATATTCAAACTAGCCGTGAATCTCTAATCGATGATTTGCATCAGCGAGGGTTGTACAATTCGTATGACCGTTTGAGAGTGCTTAGTCCAGATATTGCGAATTCAGTCATTGGTCACTGGAAGCAGGTTGGTGTGGTGGTCCCCCCTCAGGCAGTTAAACACGTTTTCACCACAGGTGGTTTTGACAACATTGACCATAATCCATCCTCTATGACAGCAACATCAGCCCTCCATGGAACATGCATCAGCATTCACCAGCACTTCTCGTCAGACACACAACAAGTTGCGAATCTTGATGAGATCCTCAATCCAGATGAGATGGGGAAGAAGACTGTGCGGTCCATTTGCAAGTGCAAGACTGAATGTAAAGCTCCTTGTAAGTGCTGCGTGCAGAGACAGCGCTGTATGCTTCTCTGCAGATGTCAAGGTTCATGCACCCACATTGGCAGTATGTACCAGGACAAGAGAGGAGGAGGAAGAACTTGTGTAATTACGACATTGTGCGATGGATAATCTAATTACCTCAAATTTTCTGTATGTGAAAAACAATAAAATTTGTTATAATTTGTATTTGTTTTTGGACTTCACCTTTAAATGCATCTGAAATGCATAGCTGAAGGTGGAAATGAATTCAGCGACCTCAATTTAGCTAGAAAACATGTGTCATAATAGTTTCTATGAGAAACGGTTCATGAGCTATGACTGGGCCATGTTTTCCAAAATAGTCGACGGTGG
The DNA here is from genome assembly GCF_056783735.1 of Eptatretus burgeri. Classification (NCBI taxonomy): domain Eukaryota; kingdom Metazoa; phylum Chordata; class Myxini; order Myxiniformes; family Myxinidae; genus Eptatretus; species Eptatretus burgeri. The sequence continues at coordinate 97,105,814 of NC_140965.1, read as the reverse complement.
CCATCTTGGATTTTGAGATATGACGTGTCTTTGGATGAATTTGTTTCTATGACCCTAAGGAACTTCCATGCCAAAGGGGACATTTGCATCATGATTTGAAGTCAACACCCTATTTTGTGTACTTAACATGTCTACCAAATGTTAAATGGGTTTATCCTGAGCGATTTACCCAGTTCATACCAAGGCTGGGCGGCATGCACACCCTTATGAGTTTCATCGGTTGTGTGGGGAACTTGATGGCTGAAAGTGGGCTGGGAGACGTGATGAAATCTGCCTTTGGAGGTGTTGCTCATATGCTTGGTGGAAAAAAGTTTCCCCAAAACTTCAGGGCCCTGCGATTGGTGACTGAGGAAGTCTTTCGTTCCAGCGTGGCTCAGGCAGAAAGTCATGAAGACTTAATGGACACTTCTTGAAACCAAAGCAACAAAGAGCATGACCACACAACTATGGGTACAGAACCTCGTGAAACCTGTATTCATCATGATGGCGTTTGTTCGTGCTGAGCATGAAGGAGACTGGCCATTGCATCTTTGGGCTATGATGGAGATGCTCCCCTAATTCTTCGCGACTGGACATCACAACTATGCTCGATATGGGCTTTACTACCTTCGATCCATGAAAAAGCTTCATGGAGACATTCTGGAAATGTTCTTAATAGGAGATCACATGATGCGGCACAAGAAGGGCCCATGGAACGGCATATGATCGGATATGTACATCGAGTCCACGTTCATGCGCTATGGTCATGGCATACATGGAATCGTTGACATTACACTGAAGCCTTCTACAATGAAGAAGTGGGCCTATAGTATGCACATATTTCGTCAGATAGTCCACGATCTCACAGTTATGTCTGAGGGGCACATAGTCACAGAGGTGACCATTCACAAGGAAGAGAAGCCATCACCCATACGATCTGATGCAGAGGACCGAGATAAGATAAGGAGAAAACTCCAGTCCTGTATCGACCCACTTGACCCAAACGAACATGTAGACAGAGTTGTCAACATTGTAACTGGCAGAATTGGACCAGAGAAGGTAAATGCACCAAGGGCAGTTGACATTGGCCGAGCACAGATGCATTCGTATAAAGAAAGCTGGCCAGCAGGATTCAACGCTCCCTTATCTAAACAAGTCATAACTATGGCAGTGACACGGAAAGTCATGCGTGTGGGATCGACTGAGGTTTGTGGTCTAAATCTCATCCACTCCAGGGTCATGGGACTCCAACAAAGTCGAAACATCAAACTTTGTGACATATTGGAGTACGAGCTTGCACCTGTGCCAACATCAGTGTTCGATGAAAAGGGGGAGATGAGAATAGCAAAGACCAAGTCGACATTGTAGAAGAATCTCCAAGTGGAAATCTCAACAAGACTGGGTCCACAACCTGAAGTCGCCATCTTAGATGGTTGTGCAATCCTCTGGGTTATTCATTGGCCGAACAGGAGAATTGTGCAAAACTTTGTTGACAACTTCACGAGCAACATCATGGCAAAGGTGGACAAATCAGATGTATATCTGGAATTTGACAGATATCATGATTTCAGCATCAAGAGTGGAACAAGATTAGCAAGAGCTGGGCAGCAAGCTCGCAGGCGCCACAGGTTGAACCGTCATACTCCACTGCCTCCACAGCTGGTGGTTCTGTCAGTAACTGAGAACAAAGTTCAGCTGATAGAACTGATTTGCCAGAATTTCATTGACGTTAGTCAAGAGAAAGCAGAGCCAACACAGGCTTATCATTACGGGACAGGAGTCTACCCCAGTGGAAATACACCACAGAGCCCAAAGGTGTCACACTGATTTGAAGATGACGCATGAGGAGGCAGATGTCATCACGATTCGCAAGTCACTAAAGTTGCCAAAGATGGCACAAAATGAATCAGTCATCTGTGATGATACTGATGTGTTCATTTTGCTTGTGTATCACTTTGCAGAACTTCATCTGCAATGCCGCGTAACAATGGAAGCAAAATGTCCTGGCCAATCGTTGATCGACATTGGGGCCACTGCTAGAAAGCATGCTGGGATGGTGCAAGACCTGCCAGCTTTACATGCACTGACAGGTTGCGACACCTTTGCCCAGATGTATGGTAGAGGTAAACTGACTGGCAAGAAGACACTCGCAGCAGGCCATTCACTTCAAAAACTTGGGAATGTGGATGCATCTATTGACGATGTCATCGCCGAAGCCACTGTGTTCATGGGTGTTTGCTATGGTAGTAAGGGGAGAAGCAACATGTCTGATGTTCGCAAAGAGGTGTGGTCTATGAAGATGGCAAAACCAAATGCCATCAAAGCACCAGACCTAAAGGCTCTGCCACTAACTACAGAGTCCTTTGAACAAAACGTGTGACGTGCTCATATCCAGACAGCAATATGGAAGTCAGCTGCTGAGCTGCAGCCACCACCTCTGGATCCCACTCAGTACGGATGGAAGTGTGATGAAGCCTCAAGATCATTACTTCCAATGATGCTGCCGCCCAACGTCGCTCTTGCACCACCAGAGATCTTGGATCTAATACTGTGTGGATGTTCCTCCGACAAGCAGTGCTACACAGCTCAATGCCGCTGCACAGCAGCCAAGTTACCATGCACAGTTTTCTGTACGTGCCATGGAGATACTGGCTGCAGGAATGAGTGCACCAATACAGCTGCTGCATTTTCCCTTGATGATGACTCTGACACTGAATGAGACACCAAGCACTGAAGTAGCCTTCATAAGGTTTACAAACCTGTTATATATATATATATATATATATATATATATATATATATATATATATATATATATATATATATATATATATATATATATATATATATATGAACATTTGATTTACACAGGAATGTCTTCTTTTGTTCATGTTGTTAGCTGCTTTCATTGCATACTGTCGAATTGTTGAATCTGTATGGATAATAAAGTGATCTATACTCACAAAGACTGGTGTTGTTTTTTCTATTTATATGTCTATTTATCTACATTTTCAATAACGGTGACTGCTAATTTGCATATTAATGAGCTAACTTTCGATGTTATCAAAATGTAAGTGGATTTATCATGACCAGTGACCCTAAAAACATGGGTTTGGACACCTCAACTAGGCTGTTTGGATGCTTACTTCTGGAGATATTAAGAAAAATTGTTATTTTGATAATGGCAACTGTGAATTTGCATATTATTGAGCCAAATTTAAGTGTTATTAAATTGTAAGTGGGTTTATCATGACCAGTGATCCTAAAAACATGGGTGTAGACACCTCAACCAGGCTGTTTGGATGCTTACTTCTGGAGATATTAAGAAAAATTGTTATTTTGATAATGGCGACTGTGAATTTGCATATTATTGAGCTAAATTTAAGTGTTATTAAATTGTACCTGGGTTTATCATGACCAGTGACCCTAAAAACATGGGTTTGGACACCTCAACCAGGCTATTTGGATGCTTACTTTTGGAGATATTAAGAAAAATAGTAATTTCGACAATGGCCACCGCTAATTTGCATATTAATGGGCTTCTACAAAAATGCTCAAGGGTGCCAGAGTGGCATCAATCGGAATATTCATTCAGATGGTCTGGTGATCACAAAATGCAGAAAAACATTGTGCGGACCTTAATGCAAGGTCATCTTGAAAAATGGTGTTTGACATCTGGACTATATGGCTTACCATCACAACATCTTTTGACATTTTACTTTTGGTGTGGAATTGTGCTGGAACAACGTCAAAGATGTTGTGATGCTAATCCATAAGATGATTGTGGTGTCGCAATGTGGCATCGCAATGTGGTGTCATTCCTACCTTATTTTGTTTTTTTGTTTTTTTGAGATTTCATCCCTCTGTGTTTACTTTTTTTTATGTTTTTTTTTCTCATTTCCAGTATTTTTTAAAGTAATAAAATGCTTAATGTTTTATATACGTGTTATTTTAGTATGGATTAAATCCATCTATATTATTAAATTTGGCTTATGGTACATTCTAACCCCTCAATCCCTTTTGGTTCAGTCAATTATGGGGATTACCACATATGCAGAAATGTCGATGCAATTATCGTTTTTAAAAATAATAAAATGCTTAATGTTTTCTATATTTTGTTATTTTGCTATGGACTAAATCCATCTATGTTATTCAATTGTTTTAATACTTGTTTCAGTTGATTTGGGTGATGGTTTGGATATGTATTACTTTTGGAATGGTTCTGTCCAGTTTCCATTTTTCCTCCTCCCATGATCCTGGCCTCCTTTGGTGAAGTCCACATTTATGTTCGATTTCTTTTCCTCATAAAACGATTAATGTTTGATATATTTTGAAATTTTGAGTTGCATGCACGAGCCCCGAGTCAAAGTAACTTCCTTGCATTGAAATCACCATCATGGCTTCAGCAGTTATTGAGGTAGGTTGGGCATTTTTCCCCGTATCATCCCTCTATATGGAGTACTGCTGTACTTCATGATGAACATATATTGAAGAATAAAAATAAACTTGGCATGTCTTGGATTATTCAGAGTATCTTGCTTGTGTAATCTTTTGAACATCTCAGGTACAATGGTTTGTATTTTCAAAACTCTTTTTCGCAAAGGAGATTTTTTTTGGGGGTGGCAATTTTTCCCAAGTGGCCTTGAGGGCATTAAGAGTCGAGCACAATGTGTGGATTGGTGTTACATGTAAACCAAACCAGGTGGTGCATGCAGATTACCTCCTCCCTGAAGGTTGTTAATGAGCCAGCTTAGTTATTACTGACAATCCAATAGCAACATGCCAATTGTCAATCAAAATCCTTAACACTGCTCCAATATTTGAACCCAGTCCAGTGTCTTCATTACTCAGTGAATCCCATATCAATTATATTCGAGCCTGGATTAGATAGGATTACGAATCTATTTCAATTCAACTTTTAAATAAATTTCCGAGTTGTTGGCCAGTTATAGGAAGGTTGCCAACGTTTTAAAATCTGCTGAGAAGTATGTAGCAAGTCCAATCTAGATCTTGAAGTTTTTCATCCAGTTAGTTTCGCCTTTGATGTGACATCATTCTATCTTTGCACGAGCCATCTCTGGACGGATTTGGGAGCATCTGATATGAAATTTGAAGTTCCCGTGTCATTTTGCCCTTGCCTGCAAATGTTGTGAATGTGAGATTGTTTGTTTTTGTATTTATTTGTTATTTGAAGGATGTGAAGTTAGCTTTGGTTGATTTTGAGGTGTTGGAATGTGGTACGTGATCGGTCGTGCAGTTTGATTCCCTTCATGGAATGTAATGCGTTTTCTTGTTCTGTAGTTGTCTGTGTTATCTTATCTGGAGAGAAGGAACATTTGGTTTGGGATAATATAAGAGAATTAGTTAAATAGTAGCGTTTTTACAGATCAAGATACCATATCGGCCTTATGAAATATCACAGCGAAGGTAAAGCTTTAATAATTAATATATTAAACACTGGACATGGGATAAAATGCTTTTACTTTTTAATATAAATCTGTATTTTCAATAATATTGCTGTTTGATCAATCATGTGGGAATGATTCCTTAATAGTCTGACACGAGGTTGAGGTAGTGAAATTACCATTCAGCTGTGTCGTCTGGGTTCTATTCCAAACTCCACTATAAACTGCCTGATTGGTGCTTTGCAGTCAAGGGATTGATTGGATCACAACTTCGCTCAGATGGACATTAAGCCGGATGTCTTGTCGGTCAGCATTAATTGGTGGATATCAAATATCCCAGTGTCTTTTAAAATGGAGTTGGTGAGTTATCGAAGACACCCTGAACAAATTACAAATTCCTACCACCTCCTGTCGAACGTCAGGCCTCGCAAGCAATTCATAAAAGACTTGGGCCAAAAACTTTCCTCATTTGGCCTCACAATAAATTGAAAATAATTGGGGCTGTTAAAGTAGTAGTCGTAGTAGTAGTAGTAGACCATGCGTCACTTTTGTGAACTCATGACAAGGCCTCGCAGTAAACAGATGCCACAATGTACAACGAAACCTGAATCTTCATTGTCTTATAATTATGGGAAAGCTTATTATATTTGCGCATCTGCCCCAGGCATTCATTAAGACAATAAACAGAGAGGCAGATGAACAAACAGCACAGCGGGCCTTTGGAAATGTGACACTATACAGAACACTATGCCGCGATGGAGAGGCAACCACATTTAGGGCATTATGAGGGCGAAGGGATGAACATAAAGGGAAAAGAGCACTGATATATCCTGTGATGGCAAAAGCTTTGTAAAAATAATCCAATAATCTCTCTGACTTAACAGTTTAGTTCAGTGCAAAAACGTTTCGTTGATTCTCTGGTTCAATGGGCGAATATCTCATCATTTTGTCAAAGAAGATAATCAAACCTTTTCCAATGTGTTTTATTACGAACGACTAGCAGGGGTACCTGGTGTTTCCCGGTGCAGCTCTAATCCTGTTGGCATTTTGAAGAAATAAAATTGTTTTTTTTCCAATTTTTATTTATGGAGGCCTAAAACACTTTCATAAACCCACTAAGGAATGGGATCGGGTATCATTTAATATTATCTTTCACATAGCTACAAAGGCTTCGGCACTATACAGCGATTAAAAAAAAATCCAACCTTTTTCGAAAAAGCTTTTCAGCCTAAAACACTCTCCAGCACTCACTGATGAACCTTTGAAAGTTTGATGAAGATCCATTTGGCCATCCCTGAGAAAAATGGGAACACAGACATACATCTCTCTTATCGCTCAGCTGGACAGACACTCTGACGGCATATAATTTGTAACATTTTATAAATTGCCAAGGTCATGGATTCAGGGCTTCATAAGACAACTGTCGTTAGTTACTTGACATAGGTGATACACGGTGTCACTTGCCATTTACAGATGCCACAGAGACTTTGACATCAAATGACAAGTGACATTATCGACCAAGATGCAAGAATTTGGGTGTGGTACCAGGTCAAAGACCTATTCAGGTGACAAAAACCATTGGACTTTTTTTTTTTAAATACACAAGCAAGTGGAAGAAGCAGCCGACTTAACGTCTCTTTCAAACACCTGTGTGTGATGTCACATTGGATATTGGATTAGATATTCTTTATTGTTATCCACATTTAAAAAAAAACTTGGAAATTTTCCTTCCACTGGACATTCAATTCAATACAATTCAAAGAAAAAAAAAGGGGGAGGAGGGTAAATTCCACCCTTTCCACACTCGCATTAAACATTAAAATTGAATTTGGTACAAACGTCTGAAGCGACAACGAGAGGTAAGTGGAACACAAGGGTGAATACCTCAACGATTAAAACAAAAACAACGGTGAAGTGGGTGTGATGGGTTTTGCTATATTTTGTGGACACAGCGCTTGTTGTACAAGGTACAAATTGACGGAAGATCTGTTTGTATCACACGCTAGACAATCTTCATGGGTCTTTCCACTCTCTTCACATTTCTTTGAACAAATTACCAAATGTACATTATTAAAATGAAATACAGAATAGTTTGAACCAAGGACTGATAAAAAAAAGAATCAAAATAAATGCTATTATCTATAGGAAACTCTTACAGTTTCCTTAAAAAGTACAATCTTTGGTTTGCTTTACCGGCCCACACTTGGGAATTCCTGTCTGGGAGGCGGCAAAATGGCAATTTGCAGTTAAAATTGGCCTCATAGCGATACAGAGCCTATCATTGAATCACATATTGAACACAGCCTAAATAATTCAAAAGCAAGAATGCCAACATCCTGTAAATCCATTTACTGTGGTATAACATAGGGAGCAGGGGTTTATGTAATTGTCAAAGATTCCTCAGCAGGTACATACAGGGAATTATACCAATGCAAGATACAGTTAATATCAATATAATGATTATAGAGATTATACGACTTATTCAAAACTAGAGTTTATAGAACACATTGCCCCGCGCTGTCTTGAGAAACAAGGACATGGGCAGGGTCTAGGAGCAGCAAACTTGATTGGCCGTGATGACGTAAAATGCCGTAATTATTTTGTCCAGGTACTGCTAAAAGGAAGGTTTTTGAAAGTGCCGAAAAGGCGATTTGTGTTCTCCAGTTTTCAAATATATAATTCAACTGAAATGAAATAAATATTTTAAAGGTGGTAGAAAATAAAGATGTGTGGAGTAAACATAAAGACGCTGATGGAACACTTACAAAGATGCCTTGGCCGACAGTCCAGAAAGGAATTTCATTGAGGCTAAATGGGATTGCATCGACACAGAGAGTGAAACTGCAACCAAACACCTTGGACGAATTGTGGAAAGTGCTCCAGGATATTTGGAACAACATTCCACAGTCATGCATTGATAAACTATATGGGAGCAGCAAAACAAGGTGTCATGCTCTTTTTAAAGCAAAGAACTCATGTACAAAATACAAATGCCTTATACAACGTATTCATTGTTTTTGTATATTTTCTGTGATAATAATATTGTTTTTGTATATTTTCTGTATTGTGTGCATATTACGTACATCTTTCTATTGCAATTACTCATTACTTGCACATATTCTGTGTGTTTTTCCATAAACATTTCTAATACTGTATACCAATATACTGTTTCATTTGGGTTCCTTGTGACATCATAATTTTCCACTGAGATTCTGAAGCATAAATGTGAAAGTTAAACTGAAAGTAAATAAATGGGCACAGTTTGTTATGGTGAGAAATCGTTGAATTCTGAACCTTACACTATTAATTGTCTCTCATCTCTCCATCCATTCTACCTGCCAAATTTCTCATCAAATGCCTTTGTCATTTATAATGCTCTTTGATGGTGTTGATCCTTCACCTTTGGAAATGCAATGGGAACAAGAAAAAGAGCAATCAGAGATTGCAGACCCTCGCCAGGACTTGTTTTGTGTGGTGTGTTGTGTGGTATCTGTGTACTAGTGTGTTATGTAATTAATAAGTGACATGATTAGAACTGCCACTTTATAAATGCTGGCAGTTATGACCAGTTCAGCCATTTCAGAGAAGAAGATTTTTGAAGGTAAAAACAAAACAATATGGCTGCCGAATCACGTGACTGATGACGACGTTATCAAAAATATTTTGTGAATCATTCTATCCCGAGATGAACCTCAAAATTTTTCATACTGATCGGATGTAGCATTCTACATATGCAATGATGACGTCACAATGAAGGCACCTATACGTCATAAAAAAACATCACACATTCCCCATGAGGAGTACTTGCTATATACAAAGTTTCAATTTTTTCATCGGTACGGTTTCAGAGATACAGAGGTGCAATTTTTTTTTCCGTTTTTCCAACATCACCGATGACATCATAATTATCATTTAAACATTCTCCAAGAGTAGTCTCACCAATGGTGAAAATTTTGTCACAATCCAACAAGCTGTTGAGGAGAAAAACATGAAAGTTCTGTGCGGACAAACAGACAAACAAATAAAACAAATGCACCCAGATGCAATACCCTCTCCTTTGGTGAGGGTAACTAGAATGGCCACTTGGTAGAGTGCATACCTCCGCCAGGCTGATTAGTTTACGTTTTGTATTCCACCGATAGGCTGGATCTGGATTCGGTCCTCAACTAAAATTTAATCAGTTTGTTCTTGTCACTGAACCAACTCATCCACCAAAGTTTTGTCCCAATCCGTCCATAACTTTTTCAGATATCGAGCTATATATCATTTTAGCCCTATCACTCAATGGTGAAAAAGCACTTAAAAATGATCGGATCCGGATACAGATTCAGATCTTTACCAAAATAGAATCAATTCTTCCTTGTTACATACCCAACATGCCCACCAAATGTCATCTGAATCCGAACCCAACTTTTTGAGATATCCTGCTATATGTCGCTTTTGGCCCTCTCTCCCAATAGTGAAAAATCACTTATAGAATTCTCAGATCCAGATTCGGATTCGGATCTTCATCAAAATCTAACCATTTTGTCTGTGTCACACCCAAGCTCTCCAACAAATTTCGTCAGAATCTGTCCACAACTTTTTGAGATATCCTGTTCACAAACACACAAACAAACAAAAAATTGCTTGTTGAGCAAGGAATTGCCGGAATAACTTTGTCATATCTCCATGATCTCTGAAAAAACAAAAACCTGGAAATCAATTTGGTTCTATTCTTATAAGTCGATAGTGCTACTGTTTAATGAGTTATAGCACTTAGTTTGGTCATGATCATAACTTGGAAGTCAATCAGACTTGAAATGGCGTTTTCATCGCAATTTGAAAGTTTTGACCTGACCCCCCCTGACATTCGACCCCCGACCGCTAAGAAGGGTTTTGGTGTGACACTCCAATGAGATATATGGTTCGATGCAGTATTGGAAGATGCACATTTTGGATTTGGTTTGAAGTCGATACGACCATTTTAACGGACGTTATTGCGAAAATAAGAATTTCGGTTTTTCGGTGACCTTGACCTTTGACCAAGATTCACCAAAAACGACAAGTGTCTAAGTTGGACCATGGCTGACGTCTGTACCCAGTCTGGTCATGATCGGTGAAACGGTGTGACTGCTACAGGGTAAACAAACACACAAACAAACAGACAGACACACAGAATGACACACACAACCGACCAACATAATTGCCGAAATCCGAAGGATTCTGGCAATTAACAAGCAGAGAGACAGACAGGGGTGAAAAAATAACCTCCATCCACCTTCAGTGTCAGAGGTCATAATATGATGTCAACCACTTGGCTCCAATTCTCTTATAACAAAGAGATTAGATAGCTTGGTTTGGAGAAATAAACTTCTCAAAAGGTTGTCAGATGCATGACTCAGGTCTAGTATTGAACTTGAATCTCAGCTGTTATCCTGCGCAAGTGAAGTGAAAAACGATGTTAAGCAATTGGTTCACTTGTGTCTCTCCATACATCTGTCCATCCACAAACTTCGATTTACAGTCGAGGAACAACTTATTTTCATTTGAATGTTATGGGTGCCAGAAAGGACACAAACAACTACTGTAAGGTGGTGTCTCTCTCTCTGTCTGTCTCTGTCTCTGTCTCTCTCTGTCTCTCTCTCTCTGGTTAGGGACGCGGCTATGCTGCTGACGCAGTGTCCCAATTACCAGTACACTGCTGCTCATTTTGCTGACCTCAGAAGGATGACAGGTTGAGTCAACCCCACCTGGTATAAATTCAGTGGAAAATGGGGCTCAAATTCAGGACCCGAGGATCCCAAGTCAGCCACCCTAATTACTGAGCCAACACCAGGCTTGATAGATAAGGTGGTGTAATCGCCACTGTGTCAATCGCAGTAAACTTCTGGAATTAATTATTTTATGTGACCTTTACAATCTTTATTTTATTTCAGTTGAATTGTAAACCTGAACACTG
>NC_140965.1:97029489-97089489 GCF_056783735.1 Eptatretus burgeri | reverse complement strand
TTACACCACCTTAGTTCTTCATCCCTGTTGTTTGTCTCCTCGATCATAGACCGACCGACGTCAGACGGACGGAATGAACCAATTGCTTAACCCCACCCTGTGCGACGCACTAAATTCATATTATGCTTTCATTTGCCATTTACAGTTTAATTATCTTATGCGTACATCAAAAGCTATTGAAGTTCAAAGTTGTCCAGGTATCTTAAAACACCTTGTGTCAACAGGACTCTGTATTGCTTGAAGGGACGAGACCTGGTATCGCACAGGATAAGCTTGGAGCACGAGGCGATTTGGCATGCACGCAAACTCGGAGAAAATTACTATTACAATTTAAACTGCAAGCAAAAGTTTGTTTTCCCCAATAAAATATTTATGATGCTGGAGGTGCGTCCACAACCCAAAATACTGCAGAAATTTAATGAATAATATGAGGTTTCATGAATAATGGTGAGGGGACATAATAAAACTCACAAAGAATAAAAAGAAGAAGAAGGAGAAGAATCGATAGTGCCTGCTTTAAAGACCAAGACTCTCATGGGATTAAATACAAGACAAAAGAGGGAGGAAGAAGAAAGAGGATGGGGCGAGAGGAGGGTAGGCCTTTCCCCAGCACGAGGCGCCAAGGGATGGTATGGTGTCCACGGTGTTAACTGGATCTCATCTGGGGGTGAGAGGAGAGCTGCTCACCAATGGAGGGTAAGCTCGTACCAGTCACAACTCCCAATGGTTTCACTCTTGAGACTCGCTGAGGCTGCAGACTCTGCATGTGCGTGCTTTCTTCCCTGACTGGCACAGCAAGCAGACTCCTTCCCTGACTGCCACAGCATGCTCACCGACTACAACTACAGACTGACTTCCAGTGTCGAAACATGCACGAGCGTCAGTTTTTATAACCCTAGCGACTGACGCAATCATGGCTCCTTCATTGACTGTGATCGTGACACCTCTCCCTCTACCCCTAGGCTGGGGTGTTATAGACGTTGTGGCATTACATGCCAGAGGTTCTGCTCCCTTGTGCGCCATGACACCAAGCACGTAGCCATTAATAATTTCAAGCTCGTGGAGGAAATGAAAACACATACAACACCTTGGTGGAAGCACCTTTGACAGAAATTACAGCTGTGAGCTTGTTGGGATAGGTCTCTCCCAACTTTGCACACTTTGATTTGGCAATATTGGTCCGTTCTTTTGTACAAAACTGTTCAAGCTCGGTCAAGTTGCGTGGGGAGCGTTGATGGACAGCAATCTTCAAGTCATGCCACTGATTTTCGATTGGATTTAGGTAGGGGCTCTGACTGGGCAACTCAAGGACATTTATCTTTTTGTTCCTTGGCAACTCCAGTGTAGCTTTGGCTGTGTGCTTCAGGTTATTGTCATGCTGAAAGGTGAACTTCCATCTCAATTTCAGCTTTCTTGCAGAGGGCAGCAGGTTTTCCCCAGGATTTTCCGTATTTTGCTCCATCCATTTTTCCTTCTATCCTGACAATTGCCCCAGTCCCTGTTGATAAGAAACATCCCCATACCATGATGCTACCACCACCATGCTTCACAGTCGGGATGGTGTTCTTTGGGTGATGTGCTGTGATTGGTTTGTGCCAAACATAACATTTTGCATTTAGGCCAAAAAGTTCCATCTCGGTTTCGTCAGACCATAAAACATTTTTCCAGATGGCTTCAGAATCTCCGTAGTGGTTTTTTGCATACCTCAAATGTGACTCAAGGTGGGCTTTTTCGAGTAAGGGCTTCCTTCTCACCACCCTACCACACAGGCCAGACTTGTGGAGTGCTTGGGATGTTGTTGTCACATGCCAGTCATTGCCATCAAGGCATTTTAAAGTTGCCAATCGCCTCTTGGTCACCTCTCTGATCAGTTTCGTCCTTCCTTGGTCACTCAGTTTGGAGCGATGGCCTGATCTAGGCAGGGTCTTGGTGGTACTATACACCTTCCACTTCTTAATGATCGTCTTGACTGTGCTCCAAGAGATATTCAAGGCCTTTGAAATATTTTTATGCCCACCCCCTGATCTGTGCCTTTCCACAACTTTATCCCAGAGATCTTTAAAAAGCTCCTTAGTGCTCATGGTTGTCTTTGCTGTGAAACGCACTACCCAGCAGAGGAAGCATACAGGAACAGCTGATTTTATTCTGAATTAACCAGAATCACTCCAATTTAACACAGGTGGAGGCCAATTATATGCCTGGTGTTGGCTTTATGGTTAGGGTGGTGGGCTTGGGATCTGAGGATCCTGAGTTAAAATCCCACTTAGCTGTTGAATTAATACCAGGTAGGTTGACTCTGTCTGTCATCCTTCCGAGGTTGGCGAAATGAGTGCCAGCTTGCTGGTGTTCTGTGTCGGAGTGGTTACCTGTCCAGGATTGTGCCGAATAGCCAAGGAGACTGCTTCGGCAGCACCAATGTTCTGCACAGAGTATGGTCCCGATGGATGGATGGAGGACAATTAACTTGGTGGGTGGTTTTGAAGGTGATTGGTTATACCTGAGCTAATATACAATTGCTATTATAAGGGTGGTGGACACTTATCCAACCAAGATATTCAAATTTTTGTATTTTTAATAAATTTTCTGAAATTTATAGAATTGGTTTTTCACTTGGAACTTGTGGGTTACGATGTGTAAATAAAGGTGGAAAAGGTTTGATTTAATGTGATTTAATTCCAGGCTATAAGGCAACAAAAGGTGAAAATTTTGAAAGGGGGTGTAAACTTTCTATAGGCACTGTACATATCCCATCCGACGTCCCATACTCTGTTGGAGCGTGTCACTGCGGCCAAAGCAGTTTCTGGCAAGGGTCTCGCTGGGCGGTTTGTCATCCCTCTCACAGCAGTCGTTAGGACAAGAATTGGTAATTTGACCATTGAGCCAGTAAGAGCTCGCCTACTCTTTGCGAAGGACACCATGGCATCTTTAACATCTACCAAATACTGCTGGCAGACTGGATGGCCAGTTTAACATCCATTGGAGGGACTGCACACACATTGATGAATCACCCTGCCTGCGAAACGTTTGTAGGCTGGCCGGAATTCAAACCCAGGCGAGACAGTTGAGAAGCGAGTGTGTGTGCCTCTATTCCATCTTGCCAGCGCGCGCACGCACGCACGCACGCATGCACGCACGCACGCACGCACGCACGCACGCACACACACACACACACACACATTAGAGATGAGGATGATTGGGAATATCCATAGTTAGAAGAAAGGCACATCCAACCAAAAAATTCATGCAAAGACCTACCCTGCAAATTTAGTCCAAACGAGCGAGAGCAGACCTTGTCTCAGGTGACGTTTCATCTGCAAACCCAACAGACTTCCTTGGGCCAAAATACTTTTGGCCTGACAAGGTTTGAGGAAGTACATTGGTTCCGTTGAGTTGAATGAACCTTAAGATGTCCGTTGGGTTAACGGATGAAATGTCACCTGAGCAAATGTCTGCTCTCACTCGTTTGTTAATAAATTGGCAGGGTGGCTCTTCGTATATTTTTTGGTAGGATGCACCTTTCTTCTTCAGTATACTAGCATTCAAAAACGAGTCATTTTGGCATTTTGTGTCAATGAATGGGGAGATATTTGCATGAAATGTCATTGTGAATTGTATGGATGTTGGTTGCGAGATCTCCTTTCATGCTCATATGACACCATTCACGTTCCATCAACGAAGCTACGTTATGTATTAATGCAATTAAAGGACAGATGCTGTGCTTTCCAAGAAACAATCTTTCAGTGTGAAAATGGTGTCCCTTCAATAAAATTCAGCAAGTATTTACTTTTCAGAATGGCCGATCATTTGCAATGCTTCCATGAATAACTCGCATTCAAAAATATTGTGGTGTCGGTCAACATCTGCTTTATGATTATATATTTTTTTGGAACGAATAGTTGTCATTAATTGAGAAGTTGGCCATTGCAGTGTGTATTTAATTCCTGTCTCTGGCAGCCTTGAGTCCTCAAAAAACCCTTGACATGACCTCAACCTTTCCTCAAAAGGTCCCTGGCTTTCCATTCACCCATAACAGACACATGTCTGCTTCAAAGCTCCCTTTAGTGAAACCCCCTGAAGACATGCGTTTGCTGCTTGTTCGTTTCGTCGGACATGGCACTTTTCTGTAAAATTGTATTTTTTCTGATTTTCTGAAAAAAAATGATCACTTTTCTGTGGAGGGAGCATTTCTTTTCAGTCACAGTCAAAACAGGTAGTGGAGAATCAAGGTGGGCAGGCATTACAGGAGGATCTGAAGAACGATGAATTCAACAATGAGTGAATGCAAGATACAAATAGTTATCGCAATATGGTTGAATAACCATCCTTAAGTACTGTCACACCTTGACGATTTAGCCAGCAATGGCAATGTATAAAATGTATGTAAAACGTTGGCGTACGCTGAAATTGATTTTTTTTTTTTTTTAAGTTTTGGTCGTATGCATAACGTATTAGTAACGGGACAGAACGTTTCGTTGTGTTGTGGATAACTTATACCAACGAATGCTTAGCCTGTTGTCGGCGTTCACAACCTATGCCCAACGATAGTTTAACTTAGGCATAGCGCGCTGCACGTATCGCCGACGATCACGTGACGTAGCCAGTTAAAAACCTGCCGCATGCCGATTTAAATCATAACCGCCTGAGAATTGGAAGTGTCAACCACGCAGTCACACCTTGACGATTTAGCCAGCGTATGCCGACCTATGAAAAATGCGTCTAAAACGCTGGCACACGTCGAATACGGTATGGGTAAGTTGTGTATACGTTAAGAGCACGCTGAAAAACGATGAAGTATGCTGTCATATTTAGGGTACATTTAGTACGTCGTGAAATTTCAAGCAAGCTAAAAATTTTATGACATACTCGCCGTATGGCTCACACGTTCCGCTAAGCTGGGAATAAGTTGTAGGCACGATATGCGATCGTTGACACACGTCGACACAAGTTCCTTGTAAGTTACTCATAAGTCGAAACACGTCGCAGTAATGTTTAGCATACCCGAAACTTATTTTCTCCGTCAAGGCACATTTTCTTTTTTACCCCTTGGCTCCGTGAAGGTACGTGACGAAATATCTGAAGTTGTTGTTGTTGTTGTGTTTTTTTATCTTTTATTTTTAAGTCTATCACGAATTTTAAAATATTTTCGGACATTTGCTTTTAAGTTTCGACGTCGACGTGGCAATATCCTCAAACAGAAAATATTCATAGAGGAGGAACTAAGAATCAGACATGAGCAAACTGAAGAGGCAATCGGACGTGTCGTAACGGCACGTGACGAAATATCGGAAGATATTGTTGTTGTTTTTTTTTAAACGCTGCCAATACGCCATTATACAGTAGCTGTAAATTAGAAACACGTTCAGTAAGTTCTGTGGTCGTTCGGAAGACGTCAATCAAATACATCTACAAACGTCAATATGCGTTAGAGGTACGTTACACATAGGTTCAAAGCACGTTACTCATAGGTTAGAAATAAGTTTCGGGTACGCGAAGCATAACCTCGACGTGCTTCGTTCGACTTATGAGTAACTTACAAGTAACGTTCCTCGACGTGTGTCAACGATCGCATAACGTGCCTCGACATGTATGCAACGATCGCGTAACGTGCCTACAACACGTTACTCATAGGTTATAAATAAGTTTCGGGTACGCTAATCATTACCTCGATACGTTTTGACTTATGAGTAACTTACAAGTAACGCGCCTTGACGTGTGTGCAATGATCGCATAACGTGCCTCAACGTGTGTGCAACGATCGTGTAACGTGCCTAAAAGACGTTACTCATAGGTTATAAATAAGTTTCGGGTATGCTAATCATTACCTCGATGTGTTTTGACTTATTAGTAACTTACAAGTAACGTGTGTCAACGATCGCATAATGTGCCTACAACTTATGGCGCGCGTAGCGGAATGTGTGAGTCATACGCTGGCATACGTCGTAAAATTTCAAGCATGCTAAAATTTGAGGACAACCGCAAAGTACAACGATGAAAGCCAGCGTACTACGACGTATGGCAGTGTTTTTCAGCGTGCTCTTAACGTATACAAACTTACCCATAACGTATTCGACGTGTGCTGGCGTTTTAGCCCAATTTTGCATACGTTAGGCATACGTTGGCTAAATCGTCAAGGTGTGACAGGGCCTTTAGATTTGCAAGTGTATTGGTTCGATTCTGGATGTAGGGGATTGATCGTGTAATATCGAGTAACCCACACGTTAAAATTTTGGCTTGATGATGCCTTGAATAAAAGAGTAGCTTGCTTTTTCGATTTGAAGAAAATGACAATAGTTCTCTTTTTCAAGACCCAAGATTGTCGTTTTGCCATAAATGCGGATCCAGCT
The DNA here is from genome assembly GCF_056783735.1 of Eptatretus burgeri. NCBI lineage: Eukaryota > Metazoa > Chordata > Myxini > Myxiniformes > Myxinidae > Eptatretus > Eptatretus burgeri. The sequence goes on along the minus strand of NC_140965.1, from coordinate 97,083,145 downwards.
CAGACTGGGGAGTTGCAGCAACTCAGCTGGTAGGACGTCTGAGTAGTTACACACTTTGCAGGCAAGTCACCCTTCCCAATCACAACAACAATAAATACATGATTGGCCCAATATAAAGGAAAAGAGCAGAACAATTCATTTTTTAAATTACAAAGAGTTCACTTGTTTCACATTTCAAAAGGAGCCCAGAAGGAAGGGGTGGGACATATTGCTCCACCTCTCCCACGAGGAGCTTCTTGGGCTGGCACGATAGCTTCATGGTAAAAGCACTCACCTCTGGGCTGTCTAGCCTGGGTTGGAACCTGTACCCAGCTTTCAACTGTCATCCTGGTATTTCCAGTGCAGGGTGATGGAACAATGTGTCTGCTGTCCATCACAAGGATGTTAAGCTGAGGACCACTTTGCGAGCACTAGTTTTTGGTAGATGTTGAGATCCCATGGTGGTTTTGTGAAGTGGAGAGAAGGTGAGATATCGCCAGCACCCGAAACAAATTACAAATTCCTGCTTTGACCTGCAGGGGGCACAGAATCGGTGACACTGCCGTCTTCCGAGCAAATTATGCCAAGCAGCAGCCAGCAGCCAAAGGCTGCACATGAATGAAGGAGTAGTTTCTTGCCCCCACCTTACTTTAAGCTCGGCTGCTTACTTAATATCTCCAAACACAATAACATTGTAAAACAACAGGCACTGACTTTTGTGTCGAGCACCCTCGAGGGAAACGGGCAAAGGAGGGAGGGGAAGGGAAGTAGGAGGCAGTGGAGGAGGTTGAAGCCAGATAATTTGGAACACTTAGGATTTTAAAAACTAAACAATGTATTAGCCATTATTAGATCACAAAAACAACATTTAAGGGTTCATATTTCATACATAATTAAATACTCAACGAGTATTCATTTATTTTTGAATGTTGCAAATTATGTCACGCAGAATATGTTTGGATAAAGTGGTCAGAAATTGCTCTGATGTTTAAAAATCTGCTTTTGTTTGAGTAAAGATGACTCCATCTTGATTGGCCTATTTATTCATTCAAGCATATGCAACACCAAGCTGCAGGTTCGCATCACTCCAGGGGGTGTGAGTGGTTCTTTTCCTGGTTTGTAATGAACAACAACTTTATTACTGCTAATTTCAGCATCTTGTAGTAGCAGTACGGCACTCGAGTAACGTGATCCCTTGTTGGTTCACCGGCTCCGAGCCTTATCCCCTTGTGCAGCGACCCCGTGTGATACAGAATGAGCACTCCTCGACTCGGTCACGCCTTTTCACACATGAATATCATCAATGTTACTGAAAGTGAACGAATAAACTTTTTTTTACTCATTGTTACAATTGTAGTTCTTACACCTATGCAATCTTTCTATCTATTCGTTATTTTCCCCCTCGACAAGAATGAGGCTCATGGAAGAGCAAGGTTGAATTGACAGTAGGGCAGTGGGGCAATAATTGGGCACAACTGGCAAGAGAATAAACAAAAAGGAACAGAAGAGAGGAAAGGGGAGGAAATACTGAAACCAGCAAGAGGGAGGGTTGGGTGAGGAAGGGTTAATGGTAGTAAGAAGGACCATGGATCACGATGGGGGGTGGTGATGATGTGAGGTGGTAGTGCGCTGCCTACTTGATGCGCTGGATGGAAGAGTGGAAAAGAATTGTCTCTGAAAGGTGGTTCCATAGAAGGGACAAACGAGAACAAAGGGGTTGAGGTGTGCAGTCAGTCTTGATTTTACAAGTTTCACAAGGAGGGGGTTTACTGGTAGAATGTGTGTATCCAGGAGTTCATGGTGAAGGTTGGAGGACTGAGAGAGAACAGGGAGCAATATTAGAGAAGAGGCAGTAAAAAATACAGAGGCGACGACCAACATGCCTGCAATGTGAAAGCCACAGACTTTGTGCTTCGGAGTCTATGTACAACAAATTACTTCAATTTCAGGCCCATAAAAATTAGATTATGGAGCATGATTACTCCCTCATTACTCTAACCAGTGAACCAACGAAGGGTAATAATCGTGCATCTGATGCCAGGATCGAAGAGAGTGGTGGCTGGCTAGAGTAAAAACTAGGCAGTAGGCGACATGGCTGGTCGCTATATGGGACATTTTCACGAAAGTGGGTCAGGTAACGGTAAAGACTGTCCGAGAATTTTTATCAAGCATATATTGCCCAGTCAGTGCAGAGGCCTTATGGTGATCCTGCGTTGCTGACATCATTTGAACATTTTTCTAGGCCTTATAAGGGGTTCAAGCACTATTTCGAGAATATCAAAGAAAGTTGATTTTTGAGTTTGTTCTTTACCGTTACCTGACCTGCTTTTGTGAAAATGTCCCATATAATTGCATACTAGTCATAGTTTTTGAAAGATCGGGGTGAAATTTTTTGACAAAGAGGTTTATAATAGTGCGCATAAAAGCGCAGAAGCCAATTTTTGATTTTCGAATTTTTTTTTTTTTTTTTTAGGATTTTTTCAAACATTTCAAAGTCCCGTTGCTAGGCAACGGTGCTCAAAAGCATACAACTAGATCCTGGTATGAACCTACCAGTCAAGTTTCATCAAAATTGGTTGACTCCTCTGGCCTCCAGAGCTGTCCATGACATACAAACATACAGACAGACAGAAAACCTGAGAATAGTGGTAGTCTAGCGACCAACCAAAAAAAATCACAACGTCTGCTGCTCTCACACCACAGGTATGAGTAGGTCAGTGGCCTATCAGTTATTCACTGTCTTTCCTCCAGATAAGGTCTGCTATCTCCACCATCTGAGCCTCCCCACCAACTCCACGATGTACTTGTTTTTCCAGTAACCCCCTCCTGGTTAAACTCCCCAAATCCAGACTCACTGCACACACCAACTATTTTATTATTCGTTCCGACCTAATGTGGAACCACCTTCCAGAGGTTGTTCTGTCTAACTATTCCCTCCAAGGCTTCAAAACAGGCAGTGCACTGCCACCTCCTGTCACCCCCCATCCTGACCCATAATCTTTATTACCCCCATTAACCCTTTCTAACCCAACTCCCTTATTTGCATGTTGCAGTGTTTCCATCCCTCCTCTAACCCTTCTTTTTCTGTTTGTTAATTCCCTTTCTTATGGTGTCCAACAGTTGCCTCGTTGCTCCACGTGAAGCCTCTGCATGAAAGGGAAGGACCAAAATTCTGCGGTGAAAAGCAGAAGCTGGAAATGCTGGAGGTGAGAGGTGATAGCAATGACTGCTACAAAGCGAGGAACACAACCAAGCGACTGTCAGTTGGGGCTCGGAATGCTGATTGCAAGATAAATGTACCAAGGCACGAGGAGGTCCATATGATCATCCATCACATAAGAGACTCGCAAAGACAATACCTAGAGAACTGGGCTTTGACCGGTGCAGGACAGGATAAGTGGCCATGAGCAAGCATCATCGAAGTGCAAGTCAGGACTGAGCACAGGGAAGGCCACATGGGGGACAGACTGAGCCAAATGGGTCAAAGAACTGAGCAGTAAGTAGCACAGCGAAGAATGTATCCCAGGTGTACTCATTGACAAAGGTGAAAGACCGTGCAGCTGAGAAAAAGTGCAGCATCAGCTGCAGCTCTGGTGTGCACCAATGTGTAGAGACTGAGGGAAGCGTCTGAGAGGAAGCAGCTTTGATGCCACTGGCCAAAGGAAAAATGGTGTTGCAATTAAGGTAGTGGTAGTGCGCATGCGTTTAAAAGCAATTTGGAGCACATGAAACTAGAACTGCCAATGGCACAGACCTTGCGGTACACAAATTCAAAAGGGATTTGGCAAACTCAGCCTGAAGCAGTACTGATGCAGGCAAATTAAATCTAATCAGGAATGGGAAACTACTTTTAATCATGAAGGCCATTGTCGTTGTGTGTCGGCGGATAGGTAGAAAAAGGGAAGGAATCAACAGAACGTTGATCGAAGTATGATAACCGCCACGGAGCTCTTTTGCTCCCACAAAGGATTAGCAGCCAAAACGTCAGCTACTCCTTGCTTCCCATGGTGGTTAGCATACCTCGATACTTTTTACCAGACTTGGTGGCAGAACGAAGAGAGCATCTGCTCTGAGTCTGAGAAGTCGACGGTTTAAACCCAACTTTGGCTGAGGCATTTACCAGACATTTAAAATGTTATGTGCTGCTTTCTTGCTTAAAGCTCAGCATTTAAAAAGATATAGCACGGACAATCGAACATAGGTTGGTCACCATTATGAAGGCTTGGTAGGCCTAATGGCTTCATCCTGCATTGGAGTTCCTTGTCGGGAAGTCATATTATAACATTTTGTTGATTCCATCCTTTTAAATCCAACCTGGGTCTTGTTATATCAAAGAGTATATAACCCTTGTTTTTCAGTGTGACAAAAAGGCTTTTAAGTGTGACCTGTCCAAACAGACAGTGAATGCAAACCACCATATGAGCACAAACTTCGAGCAGTAAAAGCGGGAGAGCGAGGCATGCATGCACATGTGTGCCTGTGATGTGCCTGCGTGTGCTGGTGGGACTGAGAGTGAGTGGGGCATACCAGGCACAAACTCACCACTTTAAATGGTCCAAAGGCTTTAAAATGCCAAACTTTGCAATCCCTGGGCCAGATGGAATTCAAAACTTATGGCGAAAGCACCTAGATGTCTGCGCAATCATTATGCTCGAGCATTCAACAAACTTATCCAAGAGGAAAAAGGAATGGATGCATGGCTCACAGAATGTAACACCTTCCTTTTCCTAACATCTGAAGAAACCCAACTACCTCACAAATAACGACCAAAAACATTCAAACTTCTGATGGGAATCATCACAGAAATTATGTACCACTTCCTAACACAACAAAGAGATCTTTAGGCAGAACAGAGGGGATGTAAAAGAGGATGCTACTGTAGAAAACTGTAAAACTGTAAAATGAGAAGAACCAAAAATTGTTCACAGCCTGGATAGATTACAAGAAATACTTTTGATAGTGTCCCATATTCATGGATGATAAAATGCACGCAGCTGCACAAGATTGACCCCCAACTAATAAAACTGACTGAGAAAGCAATGGAACTTTTGGAACACCACATTGATATTACAGCACTCGGAAAGAAAGATCGAAATACCAGCGGTGGAGACATGATGCGGGATCTTCCAGGGAGAGAGCCCATCGCCCCCTCCTGTTTTGCTTGGCTCTGGACTCACTGAACAACCTCATAAATGAACAAGGACATGGATACACTGTAACATCCAATAAAAGAGACAAGAAAGGTGACATCTACTGTACATAGATGATTGAAAGGGGAACCAAAACGTAATTAATTTTTTTCCTCAAAACCATTGAGAATCATTAATCATAGTCTAATTTAAAGGGAAAACAAGCTCAAATGAGCTAAGATCCTCGTCCTCTTAATGATGACGTCATAAAAACGAATATGACGTTATTGTGATGTATCAGGTTTGCGATAAATCATCAGTGCTAATGCCCAGCTTGATTCCCGCAAACAAAATTCAAAAACTTTGCCTAGTTTCGGAGATAATGGTACAGGCGATTTCCATTAGCGGAGATATTTTGACGTCATAACTTTTTTTCTAGGAGTAATTTTCAAAATCGGAGATCGTTACTGCCTGCGCAGAGTATTTCTACATTTTTATGCCGAGTTTCAGGAAGTTTCGATGAAAACTGTAGGTTGTGAAACAAAAAAGTCCACAAGAAGAAGATGAAGAACAACAACGTGAGTAAGACTTAGAGATCCTCCACGAGGATCTAAAAACTGAATTTTTTTGCAAATCACAAAGTGTCGAAAAAAGCCCTCGAGTGTCCATTTTTGATTTCGCCAGTGACGTCACACCTGAACTCACATTGATCTGAAAGGCAGTTTACATTGAGGAACAGTGCATGTTGAGCTCGAATTCCGATACCGATTCCACCATTATTGGCAAACTCTCAAGGTTCTCAATATGGTGAAAGTGATCTGTGAGATTTTGAAGAAAATATTGGAGACAAAATTAGTGATGGAAACACTTTCAGGGGAATTGTAGAGTCGTATCGTTTCGAGCCTTGGGCGAGCGATTGAGAGGAAGAATGCGGACGTGTTCATGAAGGTGAAAACGCTGGTCATATGATCATTTCAGCTCAGTTGGGTTTCATTTTCCATTGAATTGGTGGTTTATAAGGGAGGAATTATGTATTAATTGATAATCGATAAATTGGTTTACCTATGACCCGAGCAGAAATACCCATCGTCGCCTGACAGCATGGGTACCGTGGACAAAATGGGTGATGAATGCTTTGTCCCACTGTCGCAGGCTGACCAGGGGTCTTGTAAGTTTTGGGATCATCCTGTTTCATACTTTTCCTGGATTCCATTTGTGTTCGTGCCATATCCCTCCCCAGTGGAGGGGGTGGGGGGTGGTGGAAGATATTGTGGTGGTGATGATCGAAGGTGGAGGGGGGGTGGGATGGTTGTGGGTATTGTGGGAGTGATGATTTATGGTGGATTGTGGAGGTTTGGGTGGGGGGGGGGGTAGGGTAGACGAAAAGTTTTGGCGTCCGAGGTCAAATCCTCTCGGAGTCGATGATATCTTATACCGTGGGGATGTGAGGATGTGAGGAGGGGTGAGAGAGAGAGGGGGAGAGAGAGAGCAGTATGAAAAAAAAATGAGAGAAAGGTGCGTGGTGGAGGTGGGGTTAGTAAATATAATTATATGTTATGCTTAATGACTGAACACACACACACAACAAACTCATGTCAGAACAGCTGTACACACAATGACACAACAGAGTTTGTAAAGTAATCCACTGGCACATCAGCAAAAACTTTGATGGCCCAGTTCCAGAAAATTTGTGGGAACATGAACCAAAAGTAATCACTGAAAACATGAAAGTACCTACGGCTCACGTTTGAACTAATGATCCCATTGAGTGTGAACATCGAAAACAAAGCGTTGTGACCAGATATCATACTTAGGTACAAAAAAAGAGAAAATATTGCTTTTTGAGGTGTTAATAGCAATGATTTTGGACTAAACGATGCAGAAATCAAGAAAATGACCAAACACCAAGTCATCAAGAATGAAGTGAGATGATCCTGGAAGCTGAAAAATGCCAAAGTTGTAACAGTGATAGCTGGACCTACAGGAATGATGACAAAGAACCTCACAGATATATTAAACATAGGGGCAATACCCCTGGGCACTCATCAGATAGTGACTGGATAAGATAATCAGGCAACTCCTGGTAGGCATGGATGACCCACAAAATATATAATTGAGAAGAAAGTAAATAACTGTTTTTTTAATGCCATGAACAAAACATCCGGATCGGGAGCAGCTTCGTACAGATCAAAAGTCAAAATCATAATTGTATTGAGGTATTTATGAAACCTCACACCCACCTTAGACATCTTCTGGGAACCCAAAATATTCAACAAACGGTTTGGGGGGCTAACCCCAAAACTGAGTGTGTGGTTTGGGGCGGACAGATGGACAGACACTCCTGCTTCATACAAATCATGGCTACAAATATAGCATCGAGTATTGCGATTTGTTTTGATAAACTTTTAAATCCATTAATCTGCATTTGATCAGTGACTTTTGACACCAATATAAATTTTTATTACGGACCCCACAAAGCATCAAAAAGCTACAAATATCGAACAAACAGTTTCGAATGGAGAACCTCGCCGCCATTCAGGTCAGGTATGGGAGCATGTGCCAGAACAGCGCGTCGCTGCGTCCACTTTCCGCCGGTACTCCAGGGGCCTCCGTCTGGCCATCCCCCAGGCAGATGCCAGGCCCATCCCCATCTCCTTGAGATGATGGTCAACCTGCTGCAACCATGAGGCACGTGGTCGGCCCACTGGCCTCCTCCACTCATGAGACTCCCTCGCTGAGAGAATCTGGTGAGCAGGATCAGCATCAGGAAAACGAGCCACATGTCCATACAGCCGCAACTGACGCTCACGGACTATGCAGGTAACAAATCTCATCCGAGTCTCTCTCAGCAACCGCTCGTTGGACACAAAATCCGACCAGCGATAGCCAAGGATTCTCCGAAGACACCTGGTACCAAAGGAATTAAGTCTCCGTCTCAGATCCTTGGTCAGAGTCCAAGTCTCGCACCCATAGAGCAAGACTGGAAGTACCAAGGACCTGAAGAGTCAGACTTTCGTCCTCCCGCACAGGTACCGGCAGCGCCACACCCCATGATCCAGTGAATCCATGACTCCCCAGGCCCGACCCAGACGTCTATTGACCTCTGACTCGCAGCCAGCAGAGACATGAATATCACTGCCAAGGTAAGTAAATCTCTCCACGACCTCAACATCCTCACCACAAACAGACACAGACAGGACAGCAGCATCCAAGATGTCACCGAAAGCCTGGATCTTAGTTTTGACCCAAGAAACCCGTAATCCCAGGGGCTCCGACTCCTCATTCAGCACTTCGACGGCCCCCAAAAGGATGTCTAAAGTCTCCGCAAAGATGACTGCATCGTCTGCAAAATCAAGGTCCGAGATCTTGACATTCCCAAACGATGCACCACAACTTGATCTCTCCGACATCCTCCCTAAAATCCAGTCTATACAAGTGCTGAAAAGTGTGGGGGCAAGTAAACATCCCTGACGAACTCCAGTAACAACTGGAAATAAGTCAGAGGTGGTACCACCACACTTCACAGCACTCTCAGAACCAGAGTAGAGTTCAGACATCAGATCGATCAGTTTTGGTGGCACCCCACGAAGACCAAGAATCCTCCAGAGGACATCCCGATTCACTGAATCGAACGCTTTACAGAGATCAACATAGGCTGCAAGAAGCCCCTGCCGAAACTCTCGTCTGCGTTCGGTGAGGACACAAAGGGCAAGGATACAGTCATCGTTGACCTCTTTGGTGTAAAGCCTGACTGCTCTGGACGCTGGTGCTCAAGCAGATGGTGGCGAACCCTATCAAGAATTATCTGAGCAAAGACCTTGCCCGGCACTGAGAGCAGCGTCACCCCTCGGTAGTTGTTGCAGTCTTGGCGATCACCCTTCCCTTTCCAGAGAGGGACAACAAGGCCCCTCTTCCAGTCAGTTGGGATGATGCCTGTGTTCCAGGCAGAGCACAAAACTGCATGCAACGACACGAGTGCAGCATTTCCACCAGCCTTGAGAAGTTCGGCATGGATGCCACAGATCCCTGGAGCTTTGCCCCGTTTCAACTGGTTCACCGCAGCCCGTGTTTCCACAAGCGAAGGTGGACCACAGTTGATTCGTGGGTCAGCAACAGGGATTGTAACACCCTTGACGTCCAACTAGACAGCTGGGGGATCAGCCTGGTACAACCGCTCAAAGTAACCGGCCCAGCGGGCCTTCACTTCAGACACCTCTGTCAAGAGCCTACCACTCTCTGCTCGAACTGCAGTGCTCCGAGGGATGGGCTTGGATGAACGTAATGCGCGAATTCCCCTGTAAGCGGGACGAGAATCACCTGTCCACAGGTGATGCTCTACCCCCTTACAGATTCCTCGCACATAGGCCTCCTTGTCCACCCTCAGTGCACGTACAGTTTTACGCCTCAGCTCTCTGAACAGCTCAGCTCTGCCATTCAGCCTGGCCCTGCGACTCTGGTCAATGGTATCCAGTGTCCCTTGAGAGACAAAATTCTTCTTTGCCCTGCGGTGAGTTCCAAGACATCCACCGGCAACATCAAGGACGGTGGTCTTGAAGGCGCTCCACAACTCTTCAGGACCCCCCAAAGCACCCAGACCCCCCCAAGTGTCCACTCAGCCTGTTCGCAAACTCCTCAGCTACTCTCTCATCCCTGAGCTTGGCGACATCCAGCCTAGGCTGGGACGGTACCATTCTCCAGGATTTAAGGTGCAGCTTTAGAGTTGCTACAACAAGCCTGTGGTCAGTATTGAGGAACTGAGCACTCCGGTAGACCCTGCAGTTCTGGATCATCCTCCAACGACCGTCAATGAGGACATGGTCAATCTCCTTTGCCACACCGCCAGCGTTGGAATACCAAGTCCAGCGATGAGCTTGTGGGCACTGAAACCATGAACCAGCCACCCTAAGTCCATGACTTCTTGCAAAGTCAAGGAACTTAGTGCTATTCTGGTTCATAGTTCCTGACCCATGGGGACCAACACACACCTCATAACCATCCCTATCAGTTCCAGTCGATGCATTGAAATCCCCCAAGACTAGAAGTGTATCTCGTCTGGGGCACTGATCAACCACAGACTCGAGTGTGGCGTAGAATGCATCCTTCACGGTGAGATCACTCGCCTCAGTCGGAGCATAAACAGAGACCAGGGAAATGACACCTAAGGAGTGACGAATCCTTAATCTCATAATACGCTCGTTGACCGGTGTTACCTCAATTATCATTGGGGTCAGCTTATTGGACACAGCTACAGCAACTCCTTGGGTATGGTAACCATCAAAGCGACCAGACCAATAGTAGGTGTAACCACCCACCATTATCTCGCCGCAATTCGGTCTCCGAACCTCAGAGAGAGCTGCAATCCCGATGTCCAAACGCTTGAGCTCAGATGATAACAGAGACAGGTGATCATCCTCTCTTAGGGATAGGACATTCCAAGCACCCACCCGAAGGGACCGCCTCAGGTTAACCCAAGGAGACCGCCGTCTGGTGGACGACACCTCAGCACCACTCCGACACACTCTCCCGCAATCTGACCCAGGGATGTTACCCCGTGGTTTCCCTCCTATCAAAGATTGGGGGTCCCGAAGGCTTTGCCCCAATCCCGTCATCCGGTGAGCTGCCCTGCGAAGGGAAGCTGCACAGGAGGTACTCCCACGGAGTGGGTTTTCAGATTTTTTTGCGTTTTTGCGTTTTGCGGAATGAAGGGTTTTAAGGTGGCCGGAGTGCAAATCCTGCCACCAACCTCCTAATAAGAAGTAACCCAACTGCAGGAGGACGTCTGAAGACACAGTTGGGCACGAGATATGGATGGCCATTGGCTCACAAGGAGCTCTTCCGCCCTTTGACAGGTTTTGTTTTTAATCCTGCTGGGTGTCCATATCCAAACACCCCCCTCACCAGAAAACCTCACCTCACCCCTCATCGCCGCCATTAGAGCATTTAAATTGCATCAGATATGGCAATAAATGCGAATTGTTGCTCCTAGCTTGTCGGCTCGATGACAGAAGACGCCATTTGCATTTTTGCCACCTTCTTCCCGACCCCGTTGGAATCCCATGTGGGAACGGACAACTTGCGAGTATAACGACCAAAGTGGTTTGATCAAAACTTTACCTTTCAATGATTGTTCGCCAAATGAAGTCACAGGTCGGAGTTCAGTGATTTTCGCCCTGGAAGACAGATATAAATTGATTAATAATGTTTCTACAATTCCTTCAGTGGCGGAGGTAAAGATGCTCCATAAACTCATCTTCCCTTTCACTCCCATTACTTCTTTCTCTTCTTAACCATTATTCCCTTCTCTCGCTACTCCTCGGAAACTCCAGTGTTTTAATGTTTTAAAAATCCGACAAAACAATGTTTTCATCATGTTTGCCATATTGTTTTTATCACGTTTTATGATGCAAGTTGCCCCTGCCCACACGGGATTCCAAACGCGGTAGGGATGGAGCCTGCAAAAATGCAAATGGCGTCTTCCGTCATCGAGCTGGCAACTCCCATTTTTTTGCCACATCTGATACAAGTTAAATGCTCTAATGGCGGTGAGGTGCTCCATTTAAAACCGTTTATTTGAAATACTAGTGCGTGCCCGTACGTGCATGGCCGTACGTGCAAAAAAATAGTAATGAACTTTCAAACTGCATGCCAGAAACAACAACCACACAGGCCGTTCCTTCGCTCTCGTGTACCCGTATGTGCGTGGCCGTACGTGCAAAAAACAAAAACAAAAAAAAACAGGCCGTTCCTTTGCTCTTGAAAACGACGACTGGATTGGGGCATTGTGTTTATCTATAAATGTGCATAAGAAATCGAGAAATTATTAGAATACAGTAAGTCATCATTATCCGGAAGTCCGTACGTTGTAACCCGTAATGGGGAACGTGGCTGAGGATCTCTTCCCCAACGGCCACGCCTATGCAGCAACGTGTCCTATCATTGGTAACTAAATGGTGCCCTTTCCCCAACGGCCACGCCTACGCAGCAACGTGTCCTGTCATTGGTTTGGTAAATAAATGGCCATAACTCGGGAAACACTTGTCCGATTAATATCAAACTTGAAAAGGCACATAATCAGGTCCCCAGCAATTTAGCTGGCAAGTTTCCATTAGATCGGATCAGTGGTTGTCGAGAAACAGCGGTCACACACAGACACAGACACAGACACACAGAGACACACACAGACACACATACACACACACACACAGATTGCTGAAATTATAGATAGATGAACCTTTTTGATGCCTATAAGGTCCGTAACAAAATTTTATATTGGTGCCAAAGTAACTGACAAATTGAAAATTGATAGTACGAGGATTATTGTGTTAACTGGGATTGTACCCGAACGCCGCCGCCGTGTGCTTATGTAATAAATAGACTGCCTCTTACCTTACTGGAATGTTTGTCCCAGTCGTTCTCATCCTTCTTACAGGCTCTTCAATCCTTTGCTTTCTGAGAGCATTTACTACATACTCAGTACTATTTTTTTATTATGTTGAGGAACATGTACAATTAATTAAGCCTGTGCAGTCTTGAGAAGGACTTGGTGCGAGCCAACCCATCTGGCGACAAATTTGTAATCGCATCAATCTCCACTTCTGAGGGAAATGTGTACAAATTATACTTTGAAAATTTCCCATATACACTCAATATGCACGATATGAAATGGTCATGTGACATGTGGTACAGTTTCAATTTCCTCCAGTGAACGGTTTTCGATGTATGCTCTTAACAAAATGTAGACACGTACATGCATATGTATGTAAGTACGTATATATGTATGTATGTATGTATGTATGTATGTATGTATGTATATATGTATGTATGTATGTATGTATGTATGTATGTATATATGTATGTATGTATGTATGTATGTATGTATGTATATATGTATGTATGTATGTATGTATGTATGTATGTATGTATGTATATATGTATGTATGTATGTATGTATGTATGTATATATGTATGCGACCAATTGCTTAACCCTGCTTTTCGCTTCGCACGTGCGGGCTAATGAGAGACTTATCCATTTGGCCAGTTCTGCCAATGGCTAGTTCTTTGTTACGTACATAACATATGTACGTAACAAAGGTTTTGGATGGGACCTTTGACTCCCTTAATTGTAAATTTAAAGGTCCACATAATCAGAAAATCATGTTTGGTTTAATGAATAGATATGACTTCATTTAACACTTAATAGTTGTTCTTTTCTTGAATAAATATCTTGAAAGGAAGATTTTAATGTTATTTGATGCCCTTTTACACCGACTTTACGCCCCCAAGGAAACGCTCGATTGGCCCCGTTCCTCCCATGACGTCATCTCGACCTCGGGTTCACACATGTATGGTCTGACAGCACCTTCTACATAATCATTTTGACGATCATCATAATCTGGGGATTCTTGATCAGAAATTTTTGTGCGGCCGTGATCCATTGCGTGCTGACAATCTTTCCTTCAAACCTGATGTTGGCTTAGTGGCTTGGGTGGCTGGTTTTCTTAGAATCCTGAGGTCGAGCCCTGTTTGCTGCTGAATTAACACCAGGTGGGGTCGACTCAGCCTGTCATCCTTCTGATGTTGGCGAATTGAGCACCACTGTATTGGTAGAGGGGCACAGCATTAGTGGCACAGCCGTACTTCCAAGAAATGATAGCTACCTGGCAGCCCAGTTGCCATATGCAAGAACAGAATCTTTCCCTTGATAATATCACGGCAGTGTATCCTAGAATTTTTTTAGTCGCGGGACCTGACGAGTTTCCTTTTTACCTGAACCACCGAAGGTGGACGGAGGTGATGTTTTCACCCCTCCTGTCTGTCTGTTTGTGGGCAGGATATCTCAAAAAACTTGCGGACGGATTCGGATGGAACTTGGTGGACACGTTGGGTGTGTGACAATGACGAATTGATTCGATTTTGGTGAAGATCCCAATCCGAATCTGGATAATGTAATTATTTAATTTTTTTAAGTGAGTCTTCTCCATTGAGAGATGGAAGCCAAAAACGATATAGTCCTGTAGAGCATAATATTTCAACAAAGTTTTGGCCTCGATATGTTCTCGATCAGGCAACATGGTGGAGGAATGCGCTCTACCGAGTGTCCTAGTTTTAACTGCAACACCTCAAATAATCATTAGAATTAAAAACCACGTTCAGTTCTTTGTTTATCACTTAAAAATCAATATGATCACATTTTTTAAAAAGTTATTTTTTCTGACACTGTGGACCTTTAAGTACCATATAGTAAGTGGTGTCCGTTCAGACCATGCCATGGACCACCTGTTCATCGTGGAAGGAGAATGCCAAAGGACAGACCTGGAGTTTGAACTCTTAATGGTGGAGGTCCTTTACATAGTGGAGGCTCAACGCATAAGCTCACTCGGGGGCAGGATTGCGAAATTTGCCCAGGGTACAGGCACACAATGGCCTACTCTTTGTGAAAGGCAGCGTGGGTTATTTAACATCCAGCAACTAAATACACCGGCAGGACGAATGAATAATGATTCAGTACAAATAATTTCGAGTTCATCTTCCACTAAGGAAACGAAAAATCAACAAAACAAAAGTAGAAGTAAAACAATCGGTGAACAAAAAAGTTTTTGACGCACCAGTAATGAGTCATTTCTTCTTCGAAGTTTGAAACCTGGTGACTTTCCATTGCTCGAGTTCCTCGACCTTTTACAGATGTGTCTGGTGGAAGAGTGGACGCTGTGTTGGGCTGTCGTTGCAGTTAAGACTTCTTTTATACGCTCTCACTATCAATCGAGAGTAGATCGACTGAGATAACAGGATTACGCCGACAAGGCAAGATCCATTAACTACAACTCAATAATGAGTTCCCTCCCTAGCGCCCCCCATATTGTTTGAACTTCGGGTGTGCTCAATTCATTCATTGCTGAGATAAGAGCAAACCAAAACGTTTTGTATTTTCTATATTTACTTTTAATCATCTAACAGTTTTCTTATCATGCCTTTGGTATTACGTTCCTCGGTGTGCAACCATTAAATTATTATGTGTTTACAGAAGTCATGGCCGTATTAATTATACGAGTGTTCTCCAAAAGCTTTGCTCGACACATCTGTCGAGAATCGGGTGTCATGGAACTCAAAGACAAGTTGACATTCTCAGCTATCACGTGTTATTGCCCTTAAATGGGGTCAAAATGACAGTTCACCCTGTCATACTGAGCGAATTCGGCAGAGGGGTTTTAACCCCAAATTGTCACGTAACCAAGTTCACCTTGTAAAATACACACTCAAACATTGGACGTCTACGGTTCGTAGGTCAAAGGAATTCCAGGACAGTAAAGGTATACCCATCTATTACAAAAGGTGTGTGTGTGTGTGTGTGTGTGTGTGTGTGTGTGTGTGTGTGTGTGTGTGTGTGTGTGTGTGTGTGTGTGTGTGTGTGTGTGTTGCTTTATTCTATTAAGGGGTCTTGCTATCGTACAAGAATAAAAACATAGGGGCAATACCCCTGGGTGCTCACCTGGTAGCAGCTGGATAAGACAACTCGGGAACCACTGGTAGGCATAGATGACCCACAGAATATATAATGGAGAAGAAATTAAATACCTGTGGATTTTTCTTTTTTAATATTGTGAACAGATGTTGGTACATCACGTGTGATAAAGGTTGTGGTCAAGTTTCATCAAAATCGTTTGTGTAGTTTCTGAGAAGAAATAAAATGCATATTTTGGGGGGCAGCCATCTTAGACCCCCTCTGGGCACACTTTTTTTCATGCCTTGAACAAACTTTCGTACATACCAGGCGATGAAGGTTGTGGTGAAGTTTTTTTTTTAATCGTGTGTGTAGTTTCAGAGAAGAAGTTGCAAGTATTTGTGGACGGATGACGTGCCATCGCATCAGCTCCCCGGAACTACATTCGAGGTGAGCTAAAATAGGAGAAATGCCTCTGCGCTCACCTGGTAGAACCAGGCAACCGCTGCTAGGTGTGGATGACCCACCAAATATGTAAATTAGCTGATGGTTTGAACAAACTTGTGAAAGCATGGTGCAGTGAATCCTCCCAAGTTATATCAAAATCAGGTGAATACTTTTTGAGAAGAAGTCAAAAGTAGCAATCTTGCAATCGAAATGAACTTTGACCATTAAATTGACCTACTTAATATGCAGTTTTTTTAAATCTGATTTGCAAGGCATGAGAAGGCCTTGGTCATCAGAAGTTCCCCAAAGTTTGATGAAAATAGGACTATTACTTTTAGCATCACCGGTGATTAAGGTTTTGGTTAAGTTTCATCCAAGTCGTGTGTGGTTTCGGAGCAGAAGGCAAATACCTTTTTATTTTGGTGGGGGCGTAGGGTCAAACCCCTGATAAAAACCCTTTCCAGCTGATTTTTTTTAATGCCATGAACAAAATTCAGTCATCATGGGTGATGAAGGTTGTGGTCAAGTTTCGTTGAAATTGTTTGTAGCTTCAGAAAAGAAAAATCCGAGTGTTTCCAGACTGACTCACGGACTGACTGATTGACAGACACCGCACGATGCTAATACCTCACCTGAACAATTTTTTGATCCCGGTGAGTTAAAAAAATGGTGCATTTGGAAAGCTAATAATCAATTTACTTGGTTGGAAAGCTGATAATCGATTTATTGGAAACAAAAATTGGGGTTCGTTTAATCACAACAAGAATGACCGCACTGTGGTCACAAACCTGCGACAAAATCCGGTAACGGGCCAATTGGGATAACCAGCACGATTGGGAAACGCGCATTTACTGCATCACTAGCAGGGACCCGTGGAACAGAATTCCATGGGAAATCCTCCCTTTATTTGGGTGGTGGATAGGATACGAAACACTGCCTTGCATGCTCCCCAGATGTTATATTTACTGCTAACAACCCAGCATTAATTTTAGTCATCCGCACACTTGCCTCTGCATTTCAACCAATCCAGACAATAATTTGTAAAAAGATGCTTACCAAAGCCACTACGGAGTAAAGTAGGCAAACATTGGTGTGGTGTGTTTTAAATTTTACAAGGGTCAAAGGTCAACAATGCTTGTACCATTACAGTTTTCGACTTGCAATGCCCTTTTTTATCCAACCAAATCAATTTCTATTCCGGCTGGTGAACACCAATGCCGATCTGCATCAGTGGACAGGTAGATGAATGGATGGACTCAGCGGGACGTTCATTGAGGTATGAATCTTAACCGCCGTAGGAAACAGGGAGAAGGTGACGTTTCGGCGTTAACCCTTTGTCAGAGCAGAAAGTGACTTTTTAAAAAAACCATTGCTGACAAGACCTGGCACATATCTTGCTATTACCCCAACACAAAAAGGCAAGCAGATATTGGACTGCCGTCTTCCTATTAATCTTACAGAGGTTAAAGGTCAAATTGATCACAAGATTAAGGTTTAGCCCCCGAGCACTAAAGCACATTTGACATTTGTCACAAAATACTTCATAACTTGCAAATGTCTGATTCTAGTTGTTTGAATGGTTTCATAGGTTCGGGAAATCATACTTGGTGTTTTGAATGTAACACGGTAAGAATTTAAAATATTTTCTGGTTGTTGCTTGTCGTCAATTTTATTTTGAATGTGGCTTTTTCACGAGCCTTCAATTTACATTTCATTTACAACATTTATTTAAACTTTTCAGATGAGAACGTGATCCTCATATTGATAACAGGAGAAGGGTGGATGAACTGAGGGAGGAGATCGGTGTGCAGATGAGCTTGACAGGGAGGTTGGTGAAAACCTGTCATAGCATCTTCAGGACGGTCAGAGCAAAAATTAAAAAAATACTCTCTGAGTCACTCGCTGCACCCTGAACATGGAGACTGTGAAGACCATGGACGAGCAATCAGATTTAAAATCTCATTGACTAATGCATGCTTCTTTAAATAAATAAAAAAATCCATCACATTTTTCCAGCACTTAGTGTGATTGGGAAATATATTTGAAATCAGAGAGGTATTTTTTTTATTCAAAACGGATAACGACAACTTTCGTAATAATACCTCTGAGATGGAGATTAAAATATGCAACATATTTTATCTCAGTACTTTGAGTCCAAAGCAGTGGAGGAATATAAATAAATAAATAAATAAACTAGATGGTATTCATAGAATACTTAGCCTGCACAGTCTTGAGAAGGACTTGGTGGGAGCCAACTGTTTTGGCAGCAAATTTGTAATGAAGGAAAATAAATTCAAATCAAATGCAAGAACAAATGAAATAGGTACAGTCCTGCATTGGAGTAATCAGAAGGAATCCAAACAAGCAAAAAGCAAAGATGAAGTCATCAGGAGGAACCTGGATAGGACTCGGGCTTCAGTTGCTACTCTACTACCCTCAAACCCATCCAGGCGCAGCCAAGTGAGCCTTTAAAAAAAGAATTGGGCCATGGGACCTGCAGCTTATCTGGGCCTTACCCATTGTTGTTACCCAAATTTGGTAGCATTCTGACAGGTGGGTCTGGACAGGAAGATTTTTGAAGGAATTTGTGATTTTCCAAAAAATTAACGAAGTCCGTCATTTTGACACACTTGCGGTCATGTGATCAGCAAAGGGCGGAGGACCTCTTTGTGAGCCAATGGCCATCCGTATATCGTGCCCAACTGTGTCTGCAGACGTCCTCCTACAGTTGGGTTACTTTATATAAGGAGGTTGATAGCAGGATTTGCATTCCGGCAACCGTAAAACCCTTCATTCTACAAAACATACGAAAAGCACGAAGGTCTCCTTGGGTTAACCTGAGGTAGTCCCTTTCGGGGGATGCTTGGAATGTCCTATCACGAAGAGAGGATGATCACCTGTCTATGTTACCATCTGAGCTCAAGCATTTGAACATCAGTATTGCAGCACTCTCTGAGGTTCGGAAACCAGATAGTGGCGAGATCATGGCGGTGGTTACACCTACTATTGGTCTGGTCACTCTGATGGTTACCATGCCAAAGCAGTTGCTGCAGTTGTGTCCAATAAGCTGACTCCAATGATAATTGAGGTAACACCGGTCAATGAGCATATTATGAGACTAAGATTTGTCGCTCATTGGGTGTCATTTCCCTGGTCTCTGTATATTCTCCGACTGAGGCGAGTGATCGCACCGTGAAGGACGCATTCTATGCCATGCTCGAGTCTGTGGTTGATCAGTGCCCTAGATGAGATACACTTCTAGTCTTGGGGGATTTCAATGCATCAACTGGAACTGATAGGAATTGTTACAAGACATGTATTCATCCCCATGGGTCTGGAACTATGAACCAGAATAGCACGAAGTTCCTTGACTTTGCAAGAAGTCATGGACTGAGGGTGGCTGGTTCATGGTTTCAGCGCCCACTAGCTCATCGCTGGACTTGGTATTCCAACGCTGGCGGTGTGGCAAAGGAGATTGACCATGTCCTCGTTCATGGTCACTGGAGGTTGATCCAGAAATGCAAGGTCGACCGGAGTGTTCAGTTCCTCAATACCAACCACAGGATTGTTGTAGCAACTCTGAAGTTGCAGCTTAAATCCGGGAGAATGGAACCATCCCACCCTCAGCTGGATGTTGGCAAGCTCAAGGATGAGAGGGTAAGTGAGGAGTTTGCAAACAGGCTGAGTGGGGATTTGAGGGGTCCAGTTGCTTTGGGGAACCCTCAAGAGTTGTGGAGTGCCTTCAACACCACCATCCTCGATGTTGCCGGTGAATGTCTTGGAACTCACCAAAGGGCGAAGAATAACTTTGGCTCACAAGGGACACTGGATACCATTGACCAGTCACAGGGTCAGGCTTAATGGCAGAGCTGGGCTGTTCTTGGAGGTGAGGCGTAAAACTGTACGTGCACCAAGAGTGGACAAAGAGGCCTATGTGCAAGGAATCTGTGAGGTGGTACAGCATCACCTGTGGTCAAATGATTCTCATCCTGCTTACAGGGGAATTCACACATTGCGTTCCTCCAAACCCATCCCTTGGTGTGCTACAGTTAGAGTGGAGGGTGGTGGGATCTTGACAGAGGAGTCCAAAGTGAGGGCCCGCTGGGCCAGTTGCTTTGAGTGGCTGTATGAGGCTGATCCACCAGCTGTCGAGTTGGATGTCAGGGGTGTTACTATCCCCATTGCTGACTCTCCAATCAACTGTGATCCACCTTCGTTTGTGGAAACACAAGCTGCGGTGAACTGGGTGAAATGGGGTAAAGCTCCTGGGATCTGTGGTATCCATGCTGAACTTATCAAGGCTGGTAGAAATGCTGTACTTTTGTTGTTGCATCCAGATCTGTGCTCTGCCTGGAAAACAGACATCATCACACCTGACTGGAAGAGGGGCCTTGTTGTCCTTCTCTGGAAAGGTCTTTACTTGGATAATTCTTGATTGTGTTTGCCACTATCTGCTTGAGCACCAACATCAAGAGCAGTGAGGCTTTACACCAAAGAGGTCAACGATTGACCGCATCCTTGCTCTTCGGGTCCTCACTGAATGCAGATGAGAGTTTCGGCAGCGGCTGCTTGCAGCCTATGTTGATCTCTGCGAAGTGTTTAATTCAGTGAATTGGTATGCCCTCTGGAGAATTCTTGGTCTTCATGGGGTGATCAATCTCGTGGGTCTGGAGAAGAAGATCTTTGAAGAAATTTACGAAGTCAGTGATTTTGACATATTTAAAGTCACATGACCAGAATGAGCTTTGCAATTCTTGTTACCAGTCAGGAGGGAAACGTTGCTGCCAAATTTCAGCCAGATTGGCCAAGCGGTTTGACCAGAGAAGTTGAAAAAGGAGAGGGACAGATGGACATTGTGCAACGACAATACCTTATCTGGAATTTAAATTCCAGATAAGCTAAAAATAGTACCGTGCCACTTGCAGCTCACCTGGATCAGGAGCAACAGTTTCTCAACCCCCCACTGCCAACTGTCATAGAACCTTAATTTTTTTTAAATGCTCTGAACAACCTTTGGTATATCACGGGTGTTTTTTGTATACCTTGTCGAGGCTCGTGTGAGAGCGAACACACAACACACAGCAAGGGGGGCATGAGACAAGAGGGGCGGGAGTGGAAAGGACAAAAGAGTGGGGAACAGAGACATTAGGAGATCTGTGGAAGGGTGAGGGATGGGCTGGGGAACATGGGGAAGATGGACATCACAGGGACTTTCAGGAAGGAAAGTAGGAAATTTGAAGGAGGTGGGCTTGCGTGGATTATCGGGGGTAGAAAAGATCGAGGATTTGGATGGGGGATGATAAGAGGTGGTGGTGAACAGCTGTTTTGAAGGCCTGGAGGGAAGAATGGGATTGAATAGAGTGAGGGAGTTTATTCCAAAGGTGGGAAAAAAAAGAGAGGAATGAAAGAGTGAAGGTGAGCGGTGATTCGTGATTTTGCTAGTTTTACCAGAAGGGGGTTGACCTTGAGCACCCTGCTGAAATGTGGTGGGGACAAATCGCAGAGAGAGCAGCGGGGGGCGAGGCTGGAGAGGAGAAGGTAGAAGACAGAAAGACCACCGACCAGCCTGCAGTGAGAGATCGAGAGGCTCAAAGACTCAGCATCATCGCGGGAGATGCCAATGATCCGAAATGCCTTGGTTGCCACAGCGTGAAGCCGAGAAAGGTGGGAGGCAGGAGCACCAGCCCAGAGGGGAGAGCAGTACTCCATCAGGCTGTGGACGAAAGCTTTGTAAGTGGTCAGGAGTTCAGGTGGGCCGAGGAAGGACTTTGTACGACGGAGGATTCCCAGTTGGCACCTGGCTTTGGAGGCCAGGTTGGAAATGTGGCTTTCCCAGGAAAGATCATGGCAGATCGTGAGACCCAGAAGCTTGAAAGAAAGGACTTCTTCCAGAGGATTGTTGAGCAAGTGGTTGGGGGGGGGGTGGGGGGGTTTTCAACGGTCCTTTCAGAGAGACATAGTGAGAGTGTGAGATTTGTCCGGATTGAAAGACATGTTCCACGTGTTGGACCAGTTTGTGATTTTACCTGGATCTGCAGTGAGCGAAGAAGCTGCTGCTTGCTGGTCTGAGGGCTGACCGATGGTAGGGCAGGGGGTGGAGTCATCAGCAAAGAGATATAGAGGATTTCTCAGAGAGTCGGAGAGATCATTGATGAAAACCAGAAAAATAACAGGGCCCAGAACGCTACCTTGAGGAACTCCAGCCTGTACAGGAAGAGGGGATGAAAGAACTCCATTTAGGGCCACACGTTGCTGCGACAGGAGAGGAAGTCTGCGAGCAATGAGTGGAGATGGCCTTGGATACCATAGGAAGAGAGTTTGGTGAGCAGGGCAGGGTGCCAGACCATGTCAAAAGGGATTGAATATGTCCATGGATAAGTGATATGTCCAGGGATAAGGCTCGGATTTCATGTCTGGCATTGAGGACATCCATCCATTGTTGGGAGAGCAGAAGCAGCAAATCCAGCATAGAGTGACCTGGTCTGAAACCAAATTGATGATCAGAAATGAAGACATTGGAGAAGAGGAAGGATTTAATGTCTGAAGCGATGATGGATTTCATAACCTTGCTGATGATTGGGAGAAAGCAGATTGGTCTGCAGTTGCAGGGATCTGTTTTTGCACCTTTTTTGTGCAGGGCAGTGATGTTTGCTGATTTCCAAGAAGATGGCAGATGACCTTGAGCAAATGAGAGGGTAAATAGAACAGAGAGAGGGTGAGCAAGGGCAGAAGAGCAGGTTTTTAGGACACGTGGGCTGATGCCATCTGGACCGGTTGCAGAATCTGAGTCGAGGTTTGAGAGCAAGCTCTCCACCTTGTCAGGAGAAAATGACACAGAGTCCAGGGACAGTTGGGTGTGACTGGGTAAGGTGAGCAGAGAAAGCGATTCGGTTTTGGACACAAGAGTTAGCTGCAAACACTGAGTTTAGGCATTCAGCCTTTTCACGTGCCGTATCAGCAGTGCGGCCATTTGAGGTAAGGGAGGGGATGGAGGGGGAACATACACCAGAAACAGATTTGATTAGACACCACCAGGATTTTGAGGAGGGAGAGAGGTTTGAGAGTTCAGACTTGAGATTAGAAACATGTTGTTTTCTGGCTCTCCTGAGGGTAGATACACACTTGTTCCGAGCTTTATGGAAGGAACTGAGATTACAATCAGTTGGGTTTGCTTTCCATGAGGGAAAGGCAAGTTGTTTCAGAACAACTGCCTCACCATAAGCTTCAGTGAACCATGGGCAGGAGGAAGGGTAGGACAACTGAAGACGAAAGGAGATAAATCTGTTATGAGCGAGAGCAAGTTTCTTTGAAAGAATTCCCAGGATGAGTTGATGTTGGAGAAAGTAGCGATAGGAGACCAGTCTATAAGTTTGATGGCTGCTTGGAGACCCTGCCAGTCGGCTTGAGTGAAATGTCAGACTCGACAGCGGTGAGGTGGTTCTCTGATAATAGCCAGACTGATGTCCACTATGACAAGAACGTGGTCAGAAGAACCGATTGGAGCGGAGAAAGAGCAGCAGATATTGTCAGGGAAATTTGACAAAATCAGATCCCGAAGAGATGGAGTACCATTGATTGAGATCGGGTCGTGAAGTTGACCGATTGAGTCAGTCCCAATGAGTTGCAGAAAGCTTTTGCTGAAGTGCCATGGCAGGTGAGAGAGGTACCCACACCGAGCCAACTGGCATGATGACCATTGAAGTCGCCACATATGAGGAAGAGAGAGTTTGAATGAGAAGATAGAAGTTGGTCCATGTTTTCGGATAGTGAGGTGTCGATGGAGTCATCACTGTTTGGTGGACGGAAAAGTACACATATAAACATGAGGTGGGAGTGGAGGGGAAGCCGTAGCCAGAGGTATTCCTGGGGGTGTGGGGGAGTGAGGACAGTGCATGGAGAGTGAGGAATAGAGTCTTTGATGAAGAGAGCAACTCCTCCACCAGGACAAGGCTCAGGTTTGTCATACCGGAGGAGGGAGTAACCAGGGAGAGATACTTGGGAGTCAGACATGTCTTGGGGGAGGAAACTTTCTGTTAGGCAGATTATGTCTGGTTTGTCAGTGGCAACCTGTATGAAAAGATCCGATAGGTTTGAGTGAAGGCCCCGGATATTTGAGGTCCACACTGCTAATGAAGAGGGAGGGGAGGAGGCTTTGGGTGCAGGGGGTGGGAGGGGAGGGAGAGGGTAGGACAAGGGACGAGGGGGGGATGCAAGGAGGGTTGTTGAAAGAGTGTGGGAGATTGCAGAATAGCTCGGAGAGGGGGCCGGATGAGGAGGAGAAAAGGCTCTGTGGTACTGGGGGAGAGGGGGACAAGAGAGGGGGAAGAAGGCAGTTGAGGATTTGAGGAGGTGGAGTGAAGAGATGGAGGTGAGAGGGCAGTGGAAGGAGGCAGCTTTGTGGATGAGAGGAGGGGGGGCACTTTGAGAAGGATGAGTGAGGGGGTAAATGGTGGGAGAAAGGTGAGGGGGGAGTTTTTGAGAGAGGTGAGTGGAAGGCTTGGAGGGAGAAGAGTGTGATGGTTGCTTTGAGAGTGAGGGGTGAGAGGGGTGAGTTGGCACTGAAATTGGAAAAAAAGAATGGTTGATGGAAAGTGAACATTCATCGCAAACTGGGTTTTTTTTAAGTTTTAGGTCAGAGATGTGATTAAACACATATCTTGAGGGATGCAATAAAGGCGAATCCAGAGAATGGAGAGAAGAAACGGTGTTACAGTTGGATTTTTTTTCAGCAAGGTATGAAGGAAAGGTCGAATTGAAAGCAGACTTTAAATAGTGGAAGAGTAGTGCATTATGATACAGTAAAGCGAGGACCACACGTGTGAAATAGTAAGATGAAGCATTATAAGAGATCGTTGTTATTATTATTATTATTATTATTATTATTATTATTATTGTTTGAGAGAGTTTTCATCAGATTAGGTTATGGAAGTGTTGTAGAAAAAATCGTGAGGTGAATGGTGAAATTGGATCAATAAACGCAGAGGGTGTAAACTGATCACATGGTTACGGGAGAGGCACTTGTCTCTGGGAGGTGTATCGTCAATCGTGAAATTATTTATTTTAAATAAGGATTGTGTAATATTTGGAAAAGGGAAGGTTGAAGTAAAATTGTGTAAGTGTGTGGTGAATTTGGACGGTAAACGCAGTGTGAAGCTGCTGGGTTGATGAAAAGTAACAGGAAGAGTGGAGAGAGACACCTAGTTACAGGTGTCGAGATCAAAAGGATACAAGGAAGATTATTATTTTTTGATGTATTTTTGAAGAATAGGTAAGATTTGGGAATGGAAAGTTGTAGATCGGAAGAAATCGTGAAGGTAATAGGGAGAGAGGGTCAGCTCAGTAGAATAAAGATGGTGTGCCGGCAGGAGGAAGAAGAAGAAGAAGAGGATGAAGAAGAAGAAGAATCAAGACTTGTGAGTGTGCAAGGGGAAAGGTAGTTTTTTATTTTTATTTTTTGGGATTTAAGACAAGAAATAGAGTGTTTAGTTGGGAGGGATGGGGGATGTTGGAAAAGTGGGGAAGATAGAAATTGAAGGTAATGGGGAGAAAATAAAAATAAACATGATTGTAAGCATACCAGAGGGGAACGATGGGTCGGCCTCAAGCACTCGGACAAGGTCGACGAAAACTCACAAAATAGCACGATTTTTGAAACAAAACCGAACTAGGAACACACAGTAACATGCAGGTGAGAAAATAAACAGTTAAAACAGGACAGATAACGACCGGAAACTTAACTTTGAGAACGTCAGCAGAGAGCCCTGAAGGAGACCTGCCAACGCTCCAAACCCAGAACCAACGCAACCAACTCCAAACCTAGTGGTGAGGGTTGTAGTCTCAAGATTCATTGAAATTGTGTGTGTAGTTTTGAAGGGAGCAAATACCTATTTTGGGGGGTCAAAACCCCACTCCTGGTGGACTCTTTTATTGAGCGCAGATTTTGATGCAGTCAATACACTTTAGTACATCACGGGCGATGAAGGTTGTTGTCAAGCTTCATTGAAATTGTCTCTGTAGTTTTGGAGAAGACAGCAAATACTTATGTCTTGGGGGTGGGGGTTGAACCCCCCCCCACCCCTGTAGACACCTTCAATGAGCACAGATTTTGATGCAGTCGATACACTTTGGTACATTATGGGTGATGAACGTTGTAGTCAAGTTTCATTGAAATCATGTGAATAGTTTCAGAGAAAAGAGCAAATACCTATTTTATGGGAGGGGGGGGGGGAAATACCACATATACCCCTTAAAGAGCACAGCTTTTGATGCAGTCAATATACCTTCTTTTTGCATCAGATCTGAAGATTGTGGCCAAGTTTCATCAAAATTGTGTTTGGTTCAAACGATAACTGAAGTGTTTACAGATTAACTAACTCACTGACTGACTCACTCACTCCCCCACAGACACTACTTGATCACAGAAGTTCTCCTGACTAGTCAAGGTGAGCAAAAAATGAAAAAGAACACAGATTCAAAAAATGAAATAATTCTGGCTGCCATACCATGCATTCAATCAGGTAGAAATTTAAAAAATATATTTTCCATCACTACCAGATCATAATTTTAAAGTTTTACCTTGAGTGATGCAGCGGTTCAAGAGAGAGAATTTATTTTTAATTTCCTTAAATCCAATATGGCTGCCAAACCATGTGACCTTTGACATGCAACGTGGGCAAGTTCTTGTTCCTCATGGACAAGTGGTCATACCTGTAAAGTTTCTCCTTGATCTCTTCAGCCATTTCAGAGAAGAAGAGATTTGAAGGTTAAAAATAAAAGATAAATAAATGTGTGTGTGTGTATATATATATATATATATATATATATATATATATATATCTTCTTCTTCTTCTTCTTTCGGCTGCTCCCTTTCGGGGTCGCCACAGCGGATCATCCGTATGATCCGCATAGTGATTTGGCACATGTTTTACGCCGGATGCCCTTCCTGACGCAACCCTGGTCGCCTCTTACGACACAGGGATATGGTACACCTATTTTTAACCGGGGTATACACCGGCCCAGTACACTGGTACTCATTTCGCCAACCTCGGAAGGATGACAGGGTGAGTCAACCCCCTGGTGTATTAATTCAGTGGCTCAACGGGGTTTGAACTCAGGACCTTTTGGATCCAAAGCCGCTGCCCTAACCACTGCGCCAACACCAGGCTATATATATATATATATATATATATATATATATATATATATATATATATATATATATATATATATATATATATATATATATATATATATATATATATATATATATATATATATATATATATATATATATATATATATATATATATATATATATATATATATATATATATATATATATATATATATATATATATATATATATATATATATATATATATATATATATCAGCTGAACCACATGTCATACTACATCATAATTATCATTGCAACATTCTACATGAGTGGACGCACCTATGGTGAAAATTTCATATCAATCTGACAAGTGGTTCAGAAGAAAACGGAATAACAAAATGCAGACAAGCACAGACGAGATGACTTTCCCCCGCTTTTCACTTCATGAGCACAGACTAATAAGTAATCTATATTTATAAAAGGAGTCGTGTCTGTCTGGATGTTTGTTTGTTGTGTTATAACTTGAGAACAGATAAACGAATTTCAATAAATCGAACTGCAGTGGATTAAGGTAACTCTCGGGAAGGTTTGTGGCGACAAAGTAAAATAAAAAAATTGTTAAATCTTTAACAAAAATTTTTTGTTTAATATATCGGTCTCCAAATGGTGAAGAATCACTTAAAAAAAAAAAACTTATCAGATCCGGATCCAGATTCATATCTTCACAAAAAAAAAATTCTTCCTTGTCACCATGGGCGTCGATTGCTTTTGAAAAGTGGGGTGGGGGGGGGGGGCATTGCATGTCCAGACCACGAAGCCCACTTCGTGCCGGCTTGGACACAGCAAGTCTACCCTTGCAAATTCTTGATTTTATACGCTCATTGACATGCTGCCTTCTGACCACACAAATCCCTTCAATTAATCTGACCATCTATCGACCATCTTTTTATCAAATGTAAGCAGACGGAGCAAAATTAATTAAACATTAATCATACACATTTCAAAGTTTCAAGTGTCATCAAAGAAATATATATATATATATATATATATATATATATATATATATATATATATATATATATAAATAATTGTTTATCAAGCCTCCATCTCACGACCCTTGAACCGATTCACTAAACAAAAACTGAAAACTAGACTGACACACAAATTGATATTACACGAGTGCAGTCAACTTACCTTAAAACTTGCCAAAAATATGAACCCTCTTGTCTGCCGATCCAGGTAAAAACTTTGTAGCAATGGCTTGGGGGTCAAGTGCAGTCAGACGATCTCAGTGAACATGACAGATCATGAGATGGTTGAGGCGTTGTTGGGTCATTGTGGAACGTAACCAAGTCTTCATACGTCTGAGTGCGCTGAATGACCGTTCAGCTTCGCATGAACTTGCTGGGGAAACCAATAGAAGCCTAGGCAAACGTTCTACCTGTGGGAAAATTCGATGGACTTCCGGCACCATGTCTACAAATATCTTACGGTAATCCTCAACAGATGAACCACTGAACTGGTTACGAAAGAAGCCAAGTTCTTGCTCTCGGGAATCCGACAGTTCGGGATATTTGCGGAGCATTTGTGGTTTGAATGACCCAGACAGGAGCATTTCACCCAAGTCCCTATATGCCATGAGGTCGGTTGATGTGAAGTACTCATTCAAGTTCTCGGATGCGCTGTCGATGACTTTGAAAAATTAAACTCTGTATACCTCCTCTGCAGAATTGGCAGTGTATTCCTGCGTGCCTCCATCAAGTCTCTTTGGAAGCTTGTGCTTACGAGGGAGGGTCACTGGATCTAGTTGGCACTGCTGGAGCTTCTGTTGTGCTGCTTCGAAAACCTCCTTAAATGTCTGGTCGGTACGGAGAGATTGGAGATTATGTGCAGTTACCTTTGCAGCAGTAAGCATACCAGAGATGGTAACTTGTGAACCCTGAAGTGCCTTATTGAGGTATTCAAGGGATTGGAGAACGGGCAATGATGCAAACAGACCGAGACACACTTTCCTGATGAAAGACAGCTTCGAATACCGTTGGCTCGCGATGCCGTGTTCGTACCAAAGGCATCACTTGCTTGTTGAAGGGCATCCAGTACCGCTTCATAGATAGCCAATATCGATTTCACGGCAGCAGAACGAGTTAACCAACGCGCCGGGCAAATGGGCCTCAGGCGTGTAGTGCAGGGAGTATCAGCATCGTGAGCGTGGATATTCAAGTGCAGATGCTTGAATTTTCCAGAGTTGTTGTAGATGTTGCTGAGTACCTAGACATAATCAAGGGCATCTCTTATGAACGGTGCAGTTTGTAGGGCTTTGGATGTAATGAGTTGCGTGACATGAGCTCCACAGTGAACATAATTGGCCAGCGGTTGGAGTTTTTTTTAGTTGTGCTTGACAGCCCTTGTACTTTCCGGACATGTTGCTTGCCCCATCTTAAGTCTACGCTCGAAGGTGTTAAATAGGGAGTTGACACCGAATTAGGACATCCTGAAGCATCTTACAAAGTGATACTCCTGTTGTTGACGATACTTGGAAGAGGCCGATGAGATCTTCTTGAACATCAAAGGAATCCATCACATAGCGCACACACACCGACTCCTGCTCATTACCCTGAATATCTTGCGTTCCATCAGTTACGAGTCCGAACTGAGTGGACATTTCTTTCATGTTACTGCAGATATTTCTGAGGATGGCATGACTAATCAACTGTAGAATTTCGTTCTGAATTTCTCCACTTGTGAACGTCGTCTTCCTTGACAGCCACGGCTTGAGGTTTATATCATCCTCGGCCCGCAACTGTAAGAGCATTTTGAAACTCCCTTCAGAGGCATCCTTCCCACGAATTGCAAAACCTTGTCGGGCTAAATATTGCAGTGAGGTGATAATCTTCAGAAGTGCTGACCGTGCAGATCTTTGCTCTTCTAGCAGTTTGCTGCTCAGCTGCACATGGACACCAGGTTGACTTCTGCGACATTTCAGATTTTCAGAGGCAAGCCTATGTGTGTTTGATCGTTCGTGTTGTCTGAATTTTTCCGTAGCCATTTTCCAGTTCCGAAAGCTCTTTGAGACAAATGCGTCTTCTGCACAGCGGGCAAGTTCGGTAAGTTTTTCACGAGAAGTGTCCGTACAGGTGTGACAGAGTACACCGCCGATGCTCTGATCAAAATGAAGGCACGGAAAATCTTTGAACCACTGTTGTTGAAACTTCAACTTTTGGTTTGGCAGTATTTGGACTGGGATACAACTGACATCATGAGGTTGAAAAGGCTGATCTGGGAAATTTGGCCGAGTACTCGCACATGCACCCTTTTCTGCTTTTTCTTCTCCTTTGAATCGTCCACCTCTTTCTCGGAACTTGATTGCTCCAGGAGAGTGGTCGGGGATGTGCTACTTGATGCTGTCGTGAAAAACTTCCTGATATCCATATCCTCTATGAAACGAGAAGGGAATTACATTTCAGTTGAATAAATTTTGACATGTGAATTATAAGGGTTATTTTTGCGTAACAGGGCATTTTTAAAGTCAACATACTGTTGTGGTTGAGGAAATTCGCAAACCACCATTCAGGTCCCGTAGGTGAGATATCTCTGTAAGTACATGTGTAGTTAGCCCCAAACCCGTTGTTTAGAGGGAATAAATGTTATTCATTCGGGCTGCGACCCTTTGAGATAGCCGTTTTTATGTTCTATCTTTATTTTGAACCAACCACGTCTCAACCACCATCACACAACAACCACCGACAACAACGCCGCTTCACAAAAACAACAACGCCAACAGCCACGACCTTTACCTTCACAACTCGCTCTCGCAATCATCGCATTACCACCATTCCAAGCGTCACCGTGGCCAGGGACCGCCACTTTAGACCCTCCACCACCTTCACCTCTCCTTCTGCGGCCATTCCCGCGCCGCTTGTGAATGCCGAGCGTCAGGCTGTCCTGGCCTCGTGCGGGGCGCGCGCCGAGCCTCGGGTGCAAAAAGCGGCCTTTCCGAGGAGAGGTCGGATCAGGAATGATACACGCCCACTTCCGATCCCTCCAATCATTAAGCACGGGGCGATTTGGCCCCGCCTCCAGGCGCGTCGGAGTCGAATCGATATATGCAAATTCGAGGATCAGGGGAGGTTCACGCCCACTTTTCCTCCGTCCAATGGGCAAGCGTGGCTCCGCCCCCGAGCTCATCCTAATCTGGAAATTTGCATATGGATTCTCCTGCCATACTATAAAGTGCCGAGCGCGGGGCGAATTCAGGCAGAGAGGTTTTGGGCTCGGGCGAGTTGGAGAGGTGTGGCGGCGGCGAAGTGTGGCAGCGGCAGAGTGTTTTGGGCTCGGGCGAGTTGGAGAGGTGTGGCGGCGGCGAAGTGTGGCAGCAGCAGTCAAGACGGGTCTGGAGGAGAGTCGGAGTCTGTCGGGGTTCGGAGTCTGTCAGGGAGCTGCAGAGAGGGGAAGCCGGGAACGCGGTCGAGGTCGCAGTGGAGTCGCTCGTCGCGGGACCCAAGCAAGCCAGGTATCCTCTTTCCCCAGAGCATCAACAATTCCCCCCTCCCCCCCCCGGCGCTGAGATAGTGCGGAAAGGGGTGCCCTGTTCCCACCCCATTCCAATCAGTGCCAACGAAACCCGCGGAGGAGCGTGGAGTCGGGGCACCGCCATGACATTTGTGGCTCATCACAAGACGGGTAGGCTCCGCCCGGTATCGCGCCCACAGGCTCCGTCTGTCCCCTTGTCGTTGAGGGTGGCCCTTTTCTTTTGCTTTTGAGTATATGTGTTGTCGGCGCCGTCTGTAAAGTAAAACTGTGTAAGTGTTGCCGTGTGCTCGCGTAGTCGGTAGTCGATCTGCATTGTTGTGTTTCTTTTGCATTTGCTTTTGGTGCATAATTGTTGTAATTGTATATGTGTGCTATCCGTGTGCCACGTGTGCCTTATGTTGAACTGTTTTTCCCGTTTCGCTTCGTCTTTTCTTTAATTGAATCTCCATCTTACTTCACGTAAAGGGTTGGTAGTGGGCTAAATACGCCCGATAATTAATCGGAACCGTCGAGGTTGAGGATAACACTGCTCAGTTATCCCGATAGTACGGAACGGGTCGCTTAAGTGGCCCGTGTCCGGGGTCGACCTGCGGCGAGGTGCGATCGCCCGGTCTACCCTCCATGTGGGTACTTAGGTAGGTCGAATTTGGCGAACAACCCTATCCCACGTGGGGGGCCGATTGGCACGATCGTGGTGAGGCCGAAAGGCCCACCCGTGACTAGTTCCCGGCGTTAGTCCGAGAGGGTCACGACGGAATTGTCCGTCCGGTGGGCAACGTGCTGCGATTCGACTTACGTGGCCGCTCGCACGCCGGCGGGCGCGAATTCGCAACACTGGTGTAAGTCGTGGGACACAAACTCATCCCCCTCCTCGCGGCACTGGTGTCGGAGAGCGGGAAAACTGGCTCTCCTGTCTCCAGCTAAATTCACGGGAATCGGTCCAGGGGTGAGAGGAGCGACCCCCGATTCCCTCCAAATTACGAGCGATTCAAATTAACCCTTTACGAGAAATAAGATGGCGTCTCAAGGCGAGCGGGAGCCGGGGGTATTAGAAATGGAGTTAGAATGTGTAGAATCCATGGTCCAGGATGAAATCCCTGTGCAGGAAATGTTGGTTGTGCAGGAACACGAACTCGCCCAACTGAACCCAGAGCCCGGAATAGGTGCGGCGGCAGCCGCGGTGTATGACACCTCCCCTCCCCTCTCCGCCAAAACCCCCCGATCCTTGCCGAATCGGCTCAGCTGAGTGCACCCGACATGTCCCAGCTATGCGCCATGCTGGCGGCAATGACAGAAAAGATGGAAACAAACACAAATGAAATGAAAAACGAAAAGATGGATACAAACACAAACGAAATGAAGGCGAATTTGAAGGAAGAAATGAAAGAACTGCGGGGTGAGACGCAGAACCGCCTGCAGGCGGGCATGAAGGCAGTGACCAGGGAGCTTAAAATGGCGACTCCACGTGTGGGAGCGAACGAGCTGGGAGGGTGTGCAACGGCTGTCAGGCCCGCGGTGGAGGCGGGTGACAAAGTAATTCGGGGGACGTGTTGGGCGAGAAGTGTGAAGGTGACGGAGACAGCAACAGTGACGGTGACCGAGAGGGAAAAACTAATTGGGGTGACGGAGACGTGCACGAGGGAGATAAGGGAAGAGACGGAAATGACAGTTGAGACAAGGGAGATAACGGAAGAGACGGAAATAATAGTTGAGACAAGGGAGATAACAGAAGAGACGGAAATAATAGAGACACGGGAGATGGGAACGATAGAGGAGAGACGACACGATGAAGACGGGGTTAGAGACGCGCGCACACACACACACACACACACACACACACACACACACACACACACACACACACACACACACACACACACACACACACACACACACACACACACACACACACACACACACACACACACACACGTAGTGGAGGACCATGAGGGGGAGCTGGCAGACTGGGTGGAGACCCAGTGCGAGCAGCTGGATGGCCTCCTCCAGGATCGAGGGGAGGGAGTATGCCCCCTTGAGGCGAATCACGACCAGGTGGGTCCGGTCGTGCTTTGCGAGTTCGAGGGGAGGAGTGCTGCGAACGGGTGCACGCCGAGTTTGGGGGGTATAGAAGCCCCAGAGACCCTTGTGGGGACACGAATCCCCAGTGTGGTTGTCCCGGTGTGTGTGGTGCAAGGTGTGAGTGCGTCCCCGTGTGTGGAAGCGACCCCGTGTGTGAGTGGTGTGGTGGCAAGTGTGCCGAAGGGCATGCTTCCCAGCACGCCGTGTGTAAGTGAGACACCGCGGGCGAGTGCCCCCGCGGGTGTAAGTGGTATGGGTTGTGTGAGGAAAATGGCACGAGTGAGTGAACGGCCGAGTGTGAGGGAGACCGTGTGTGTGAGAGAGCGGTATGTGAGGGAGATGTCGGTCAGCATGCCGGAGCACGCAGCCGCGTCTCCCAGTGCGAATGTAATGGAGTGGAGTGTGAGCGTCGTAACACGCAGGTGTGCGTGGGTCGAATGGCGACGACGACGGCGACAGAGGAAAGAAAGCCGGGTAGCGGCTGTAGATGTTTTGCGCACCGCGCCGGGTTCACCCAGCAGCGAGCGCGAGGTCCGTGCTGTGCAACGCACGAGGCCCCCACGTGCTCGCTTGCGGGAGTGAAGTCCCGGTCCGGAAACGCACGCGGTGGATTTGCCGATCCCGCGGACGGACAAAGTTTAGGCAGGATTACGGATTTGGACCGGATGGGTTCTCCACGCAAGCGGGTGTGTTGGGCTCCAACGGGCAGAGCACATGTGTTCGCGTGGGGAACCCCTCGAGACGTGGGGCTTGTGGTTTTTTTTTTAGTGCGCCGGGTGACGTCATGGCTGCATGTGTGGTTGGAATCCGGCAGGAGGGTGAATGCCTGCCGGATGATACCGTCCAAGAGGGACGAGGGACGCGAACAACTGCCATGACGTCGCGCCACAGGTGCGCGGCTGTGAATTGCCGCGCTGGTGCACAGGTTGCGAGTTGCCGCGCTGGTGCTGCGCATGTGGATAAAAAAAAAAGAAAAAAAGCAAGCCTCGCTTTCGGGTGAACAGGATTCCCGGGCAAGGGGTGGAAGACCCCCTTACCTGGGCACAGGATGGCACTAGTTAGGGGGAAGGGTTCGCTTAGTTAGACCGGCTCCATGGGGCAGGGGTAAGTCCTCATGGGGCCCGTGGAATGGATTAGGTAGAGGGATTTAGTGAGCTTTAGGTTGGGAAAATGGAGTATGGGATTATTTTGGAGACAGTGACAGACTTTGGATGTGTAGAGGGGACGTAGTTTAGCTACGTAGTGTTAAATGGAACGTGCTGTCGTTTAAGGGATGACGTGGGAGCACGAGTTAGTTAGGGGATGTAGTTAGATGGATGGCAGAGTTCAGCGGTGTGTGTGTTGAAGAGTAGTGAAGTGAGTACATGTTGAGTGCGTGAGGCCAGCGGGTCTGTGTGAATGGAGCGAATGGGGAATGCATGGTGCGATAAGTGATTGGGGGGAGGAGTGACTCCCGCCAAAGGGACCCCGGGGTCAGTGTAGAGTGAGTTAGGGGGTTAGTCAAATTTACAAAATGGAAGTCGTTTTGTTGTTGGTGGGAGTGTAGGCTCGAAACCCATTTGGAGGGGTGCAGGAGCCCTGTTGACGGGCTGGGAGCGTGGCTGCGAAAGGTGAGTATCACTGAGTGGGTACCCCGAGCACCGGGCTCGTCGGCCGTAGTAGGCCAAGGGCCCATGGGTGGCCGGGATAGCGTAGTGGGCACGGGTGCGCCCGCTTGGTGCGGGGGCCCGGGGCGCCATAAGCCGCGTGGGCAGTGTTGTGGGCACGGGTGACCCTCGGAAAGGGGCCTGGGAAGCCAGCCTGCCATGTGTGTGTTTCAGGGGAGGTGCCATGGGGGGCACTACCCGGTGTTTAGGGAGCTGGTAGGCTCGGAGGCAGTGTAGTGCCCGGGGTGCCATCGTAAGGGAATCGGCAGAGGGTATTGCCGGCCAAGAGGAGCCACGCGTCCCAGCCATGAGACCGTGTGAGGGCACAGAAAGAAAATTGGGGGGCGAGGCCCAAAATTGTGAAGACACCAACACAGGCAATGGGAATCTGGGTTGTTAGAACCAATAGTTTAAGCGAGAGGCACTTGTTGAAAGCCCCAGGGTAGTTTAACAGTTAAATGGTTAGGGTAGATAGGAAGTGTACCCCTCCACACCATCCATCCCTTCGCTCTCGTTGTGGGCCGCTGGACCCACCTTGTGTTATAGATCGCTGAACTCTGGGGAGGCCATTCTGAGGCTTCTTTGGGCCTCGACACAGGACGCTAGCTCTCCCTTGTTCCCCTCCGGGAAGGGAACGTAGGGGTTGGGAGTAGGCTAGGTGACAGGATAGGTTAGCCGAACAAGGACGATAAAGGGGGTTAGGGGACGAATTATAGTGGGGAAGTAAAAATAAAAACAACCAAAAAATAAGTTGGGGCTAAATTGGGTTTTACAAATTAAGGGAGTGGGTATGGACAGTGACAGGCAAAGGTGATAGGTTGGGAGGGAGACCGTAGGGTAGGTCCGAGCCCGCCTTCCGAGTGGCCAGCACCACCGCACTCCCTCCACCAACCTCCACTGAACGGCAAAGGCTGGCCAGCTTCATCTGCTGGCTGTGTTGCTGCAAGGCCTGTGCCGGCCCACTTCATCTGCCGGGTGACTGTTTTTCTTCAAGGCCTGTGCCGGCCAGTTCGTCTGCCGGCTTTGTTTGCCTGCTGCCTTTGCCATGCCATGCCCACTGCCCCTGTTCACCAGCCCCGTTCAAGTTTGCTTTGCCCCCCCCCCCTGTTCATTTCCATATGCGCCAGGATCAAGGCAACAGTTTGCATGTTGCGAGAACTGCCCTGTTGGCAGCTACAACACGGGCCTGCAGTGGCGGCCCGTGCACCGGGTTTGCGTCCATCCATTAATCCATCCATCCATCCATCCGTTGTGCTCATTGCGTGTTCCACTTGAGCTGGACTGCGTGTGAGCAGCCGGCCACGTTCCCTGTCACCTGCATTGTTTGAGCCAGAGACTGCATGCGAGCAGCCTGGCTCCCTGCAAACTGCTTTCTTTTTGCAGAGTCCATTGATCCTGGGGCATGGTTTAGTGTAAAATTTGTAAGTTAAGGTTAAGATGTATTGTACATATGAGTGCGCCCCCGGCATGTCTGTCTTAGCGCCGGCAATTTTATTTAAGTCGTCCGTGTGAGTGGGTTTGTTTAGTTAGTTACTCAGCCCTCAGGTTATTTATTTTGGGGACACGAATACCATGAATGTCGCACTCAGGGATCCGTAGGTAAAACGTACTCGGGGAGAACTACACATGATGGCACACGAAAATTTGACGACTCGGGACGAGTCTGTAAAAAGGGGAGGGGGTAGTGTTGTGGTTGAGGAAATTCGCAAACCACCATTCAGGTCCCGTAGGTGAGATATCTCTGTAAGTACATGTGTAGTTAGCCCCAAACCCGTTGTTTAGAGGGAATAAATGTGATTCATTCGGGCTGCGACCCTTTAAGATAGCCGTTTTTCTGTTCTGTCTTTATTTTGAACCAACCACGTCTCACCCGCCATCACACAACAACCACCAACCGCAGTGCCGCTTCACAACAACAACAACGCCAACAGCCACGACCTTTACCTTCACAACTCGCTCTCGCAATCTTCGCATCACCACCATTCCAAGCGTCACTGTGGCCAGGGACCGCCACTTTAGACCCTCCACCACCTTCACCTCTTCTTCTGCGGCCATTCCCACGCCGCTTGTGAACACCGAGCGTCAGGCTGTCCTGGCCTCGTGCGGGGCGCGCGCCGAGCTTCGGGTGCAAAAAGCGGCCTTTCCGAGGAGAGGTCGGATCAGGAATGATACACGCCCACTTCCGATCCCTCCAATCATTAAGCGCGGGGCGATTTGGCCCCACCTCCAGGCGTGTCGGAATAGAATCGATATATGCAAATTCGAGGATCAGGCGAGGTTCACGCCCACTTTTCCTCCGTCCAATGGGCGAGCGTGGCTCCGCCCCCGAGCTCATCCTGATCCGGAAATTTGCATATGGATTCTCCTGCCGTACTATAAAGCGCCAAGCGCGGGGCGAATTCAGGCAGAGAGGTTTTGGGCTCGGGCGAGTTGGAGAGGTGTGGCGGCGGCGAAGTGTGGCAGCGGCAGAGTGTTTTGGGCTCGGGCGAGTTGGAGAGGTGTGGCGGCGGCGAAGTGTGGCAGCAGCAGTCAAGACGGGTCTGGAGGAGAGTGGGAGTCTGTCGGGCAGCTGCAGAGAGGGGAAGCCGGGAACGCGGTCGAGGTCGCAGTGGTGTCGCTCGTCGCGGGACCCAAGCAAGCCAGGTATCCTCTTTCCCCAGAGCATCAACAATTCCCCCCTACCCCCCACCCCGCGCTGAGATAGTGCGGAAAGGGGTGCCCCGTTCCCACCCCATTCCAATCAGTGCCAACGAAACCCGCGGAGGAGCACGGAGTCGGGGCACCGCCGCGACATTTGCGGCTCATCACAAGACGGGTAGGCTCCGCCCGGTATCGCGCCCACAGGCTCCGTCTGTCCCCTTGTCGTTGAGGGTGGCCCTTTTCTTTTGCTTTTGAGTATATGTGTTGTCGGCGCCGTCTGTAAAGTAAAACTGTGTAAGTGTTGCCGTGTGCTCGCGTAGTCGGTAGTAGATTTGCATTGTTGTGTTTCTTTTGCATTTGCTTTTGGTGCATAATTGTTGTAATTGTATATGTGTGCTATCCGTGTGCCACGGAATAAATGTGCCTTATGTTGAACTGTTTTTCCCGTTTCGCTTCATCTTTTCTTTAATTGAATCTCCATCTTACTTCACATAAAGGGTTGGTAGTGGGCTAAATATGCCCAATAATTAATCGGAACCGTCGAGGTTGACGATAACACCGCTCGGTTATCCCAATAGTATGGAACGGGTTGCTTAAGTGGCCCGTGTCCGGGGTCGACCTGCGGCGAGGTGCGATCGCCCGGTCTACCCTCCGTGTGGGTACTTAGGTAGGTCGAATTTGGCGAACAACCCTATCCCACGCGGGGTGCCGATTGGCACGATCGTGGTGAGACCGAAAGGCCCACCCGTGATTAGTTCCCGGCGTTAGTCCGAGAGGGTCACGACGGAATTGTCCTTCCGGTGGGTGACGTCCGCGATTCGAGCTACGTGGCCGCTCGCACGCCGGCGGGCGCGAATTCGCAACAATACTTTTGGCTATACCTCCAAAATACCTCCAGGTATTTTGTCACTATACCTCCAGGCACAATGTTGATATGTGATAAGCTTTGCGTAGCACATGTATTTCTAAAAGAGCACCGATACGAGTTCAGTTGTTAATTTAGCATCTGAGCTCCCAATTTAGCATTCCATTACTCGCTTAGTTCCCGGCTACGCGCTTATTACTTTTGGTTAGGGTCAGATACGCTGGTATTTTATTACCTGGGATTATTAATATTCATCATTTTATTTAATCTGCATTTCATTAACCAATGAGCTAAAGTTGAGTGAGATGATTATGATATTATTGGTTCATAGTTAGTGTCGTCGTTAAAGATTGTGTTCTTGATTTGCATGCCATCAAAAGGGTTCACCAAAGGAATGAGCTAAAATCAGTTGTCATGTGAACATTTATGTAATTCTTTACCTCTCACAAACCACGAGACCAGGAGACGAGGGATTAAGATCTGTTGCAGTCCGGATGTGCACCCTCTTCTTTCCAATTATTGTACATAGTTTGTTGATTTGTAAATATGTTCATCATTTCCACTAGTGCGTGCCTGTACGTGCGTGGCCGTACGTATGTGCCGGTACGTGCAAAAAAAACAAACAAACAAAAAAATACAACTTTGAAACCGCGTGCCTTTGTTTAAGTATAGTGCGTGCCCATACGTTTTGTTTAAGTTTAGTGCGATATAAGTTAGAAAGGTGAAATTAACCATTTTTGTCGCGAAAGGGGCCCAGAACCGTTGCGGGGTTGACATGGTGAAGAAGAAGCTGACAATCCTCTATTTCATTTTTAACGCTGCATTTAAAATCTCTAATTTCATCATTCTCAATCTCACAGTTTAATGAGACACCTTATTCTGTCGGTCTATCCTTCGTCTTTGTCCTCGTGCAAACGGGAAATTATTCGGATGATGGCGGAAGAGAAATTCCTTCCGTAAGGTTATTTTTCCTTGTAAAAATTGCAAGCCGCGGATAAGCAACGAAGCCTAAGACTTTTTTAAATCGGATTTTCGAGGTAATCTCATGATTACTACCCCATAGATACTGTATAATAGTACTGCAGCATAGCAAACCAATTGTTCGACTTTTCATAAAAGCACCAAAATTGGTACATACGTATGTTGACTCATGTATTCTGAACAATTCTGGATATGGAGCCACTCGAGATTTTGCCTTGGTCAGCTTTGGTGGTCGTTTTCCAAAACGGCCGCCATTCTACTTTAACAACATGGGATATCTGTCATTGTTATTCTCTTTGTAGGTTTACAATGATCTACAATGAGTTCAAGGCAGGCCACTTCACAGTGCAAAAGACCAAGAGGGCATTCTCAGAAATTCCTCTTGACCAAGCGCATGAACAAAACAATGCCCGTGTCAAGGGTGACAGAGGTGTCGTTGGCCTGACGGACAATCCCAGTGCTCTGAGGCACTGGATGGTCGCCGGACCCGAGGTGGCCAGAGTGATCATGGAGTTTGAGGAGACGAACATGCATCCAAATGCCAATGAGGAGACACGTCACCATGAAGAAACACCGCGTGCACAGGAAGCATTTGCCAAAGATGTACAATCACTTGTGGCTGTCATTAAAGAGCTGGGGAATCCCTTCGAGGAGGATAGTCCAGATTTGCTGGTCCGAGACACCAAGGAGATTGCCGATCCTGCAGTGATTGAAACAGTTCGCACTGCCAAGCAGATTGGACAAGAACAGTTTCAGGCATACTCAAAGGATTGCCTCATCGACAGAACCAAGACTATTGACGAACCTATAAAGAGGAACAAACTCCCCCTCTTCAGAACAGACAGAAGACCAAAAGCACCCAAAGGAAAGGAAGCATCTGTGAAGAATGATATGGCCTTATTTGCAAGGCTCCACATAGGCTGCCAGAACCGCGATGGGAACCTGGACGAGTTCTTCCGTAATGAAAATCAAGCATGCCCTCCCGCGTTATCTAATGCAGGTAAGCTACACCTGGGTAGCAAAAGCGACTTGCTGGTGCGCCTTGAAGGCATTGCTGAAGCTCAGTCTGATGCACCTGCTGTCACTTCTGTTGTCCTTGACGGCGCCGTCATCGTGCAGATGTTGAAGCCTGGCACTGCCAAGACATTTGAAGAATATGCCCACCAAGTCTTCATCCCATATGTCGAGGGGCAGCTGTGTCGTCCTTCACGTCTCGACCTCATTTGGGATAGCTACAAAGATGGCTCCTTGAAGACGGCAACAAGGGAGAAACGAGGAAAGGGGGTGCAACGGCGCGTGGTGAGC
This sequence comes from Eptatretus burgeri, assembly GCF_056783735.1. NCBI lineage: Eukaryota > Metazoa > Chordata > Myxini > Myxiniformes > Myxinidae > Eptatretus > Eptatretus burgeri. The sequence goes on along the minus strand of NC_140965.1, from coordinate 97,041,991 downwards.
ACCGCAGCCATACCAGGAAACTGGCAGAGTTTCCTACGTATTGACGCAAACAAGGTGGAGCTCTTCACCTTCCTGTCCGATGTGCTGGTGCAGTCCTTCCATGACGAGGCAAAGGAGCTGGTAGTCACTGATGGTGAAGCAGTCGTCTGCCTTCCAAGGCAGGAAGATGAAAGCTCTCTGGCTCCATGCGGTCAAGAAGAGGCGGACACTCGCATCATGCTACATGTAGCCCATGCTGCAGAACATGACCACCGTCGGATTCAAGTTCGAACCGTAGACACCGACATCATCGTCTTGGCGGTGATGGTAGCCCAGGCACTACCATGCGTGGATGAACTCTGGATTGTCTTTAGGACGGGCAAGAACTACCGCTACATCCCTGCCCATGAAATAGCTGCCTCCCTCGGTCCACAGAAGGCCATGACCGGATGTGACACGGTATCAGCATTCGTGGGGCATGGGAAGAAATCTGCCTGGGCCACATGGAACTCGTTTCCAGAACTGACAGATTCTCTTGTGACCCTCACCACCACGCCAGTCAACTTCCAGGATGACACAATGCACTGCATAGAAAGGTTTGAGGTGCTCCTCTATGACCGCACCAGTCCACATACGGACGTCAATGAGGCCAAAAAGAAACTCTTTGCCAAGAGGAACTCCGTCCAGTGCATCCCACCTACCTACGATGCTTTGGAACAGCATGTGAAGAGATCAGTCTTCCAAGGTGGCTATGTCTGGGGGCAGGTCTTGGTCCCTCAACCCTGCTTCCATCACCAACAAGCTGGGGCTGGCGGCAAACAGAGGATGGGTCTTACGAACCACTCTGGACCACACTCCCTGAGGCTTCAAAAAGCTGCTTCGAGCTGGTGTCGTGCAGCTGCAAAAAAGGCTGTAGAAACCGCTGCAAATGCAAGAAGGCTAATCTGAAATGCACTGGACTGTGTGCTTGTGAAGGAGAATGCCAGTAGACAGACGCAGTAGACACAGACTGAGATATCGGCCTTGCTTAGAATGTGCAAATGCAAAGTCGCATTGCTTGGAAAAGTGTCGACTTCTTGATCCAGAGCCAGTACACTTGAGCTCAGAAACTCATATTGTCCGAAACCGATGTATGCGTGTACCATGTGTCCTGGTAGAATTGTTAGTAGACAGTAAACCGTAGTCGCTTCAAAGTGAAGTGTGCAATAATTTGACGACATTTTCTGAGTTTGTCATTATCACAATAATCAGTTCCCTTTTCAAAATAGAGTAAAGTATGTAATCTATAATGCAATTTTTGTTGATTCCAAACCCATTGAATGTGATGGATTTCATTTCACTCTTGTTCTCCAGGCAATAATGGGTACTTTTCAGCGAAAAGTTTCAGGAGAGCAGCAATTTACAAATCAAATAATGACTTTTTTACCGAAAATGCTGGCTCATAATATTTGAATACACCTTTTCATGGTCAATTTACTGAATTTTACACTTTCCTTATATCTACCACCAATACAATAAGAAAATAAGAGCATATAGCCAATTTCGCTAAAGTAGAATGGCGGCAATTTTGGAAAATGGTCGCCGAAGTTGACCAAGGCACAACCTCGGGTGGCTCCATATCTTGAATTGTTAGGAATACATTATTCTACATGTGTACCAATTTTGGTGCTTTTATGCAAATTTGAACAATTGATCTGAAATATCAGACTACGCTGCAGGACTATAATCCGAGAACAGAATTCAAAAATAATTTTCCGTTCGTTTGTCCGAACCAAAGATCGTAAAGCGGAGCAAGATAGCCCACTCGTGCGAAACAGTGAAGTATCCAATGGACGCCCTCGGCGGCCATTTTAGCAAGCAGGCAGAGCGAGCTTGCGCTCGTCAACAACCCGAAATTATTACCACCAGAATGGCTTGTGAACACGAGTAATAATAATTTTTATTTTGTTTCTGGTGTTCTTAATTTCTTGCCTGGGGCAGGGTACATTAAGATGCATTCTCATGAATTTGCACTTTTTTAAAGTCAAAGCTTACTGCATATTTCAGTTATGACCATCATCATGTTTTTGTATAGTACAGCCCATAAATCCATAAACATGGATTTCACTCTACCAGAATCCCTTTTACACCTTTGAGCTTCATATACATGTCCTAATATATCCAGTGTAAATGCGCGGAAGGAGTGATTCATGTCTCATAATGCTTGCTGGGATAAGTTCTTTCATACTCTGTGATCTGCATTATTTGAACTACAGCCTACATTTATCTATACTGTATTTGATCTACATGCAAATGTATGGGTACTACAGCTCTTGTTTAATGAAGATCATTAATCTGATTTAATGGTTTCATGATATTTGCATGTAATAACATATATTGCAGACCTTTATAGAATCTAATGTTCATTCAAGCACATGGCTCTGTAGCAAAACAAAGGAAAACAAACAGATCATTCATTTCTGCTGTCATGATGCATTACATACAAGTACATTGTTGGGATAGGATTTAAAATTGTACAACACATTGAAATCTATATGAACACTAGAATGTTTAAATACATGGACACCTACCTGTGCATCTAATATTTTGATCTAATACCGACTTAATGTAGTGCAAGTAATTGAAAATAATTTATCTTTTCATTAATTGTCAGGAGATGATGCAATGTTCAGCATGGATAACTGTAAGTTTCATTACCACCTGTAAAATGTGTGAAAAATCATTGCAGGCAAGCGTTTAAGAGTGCATTTGCCAATGACACATAACCTTTCTTTTTTTTCTCGTGAAGTAAATCCACATGCATGAATGAAGACACTGGAAAATGCAGACGAGTAAAGGAAAAGAAAGAAATACTGTGCTTGGAATCCAAAGGCATTTGTAAATATATTATAAAGTTATGAAGTTTAAATAGAAATTCTTCCATATTTACATGTACAGCAATCATTTTGATATTGTAACAGGTTATTGCATATTAAATGTTTGCTGTTTGCTGTTTGCAGTGTGTGTGTGTGTGTGTGTGTGTGTGTGTGTGTGTGTGTGTGTGTGTGTGTGTGTGTGTGTGTGTGTGCGTGCGTGTGCATGTGCGTGTGTGTTTATGACTGTGTGTGTGTGTGTGTTTATGACTGTGTGTGTGTGTTTATGACTGTGTGTGTGTTTATGACTGTGTGTGTGTGTTTATGACTGTGTGTGTGTGTGTGTGTGTGTTTATGACTGTGTGTGTGTGTGTGTGTTTATGACTGTGTGTGTGTGTGTGTTTATGACTGTGTGTGTGTGTTTATGACTGTGTGTGTGTGTGTTTATGACTGTGTGTGTGTGTTTATGACTGTGTGTGTGTGTGTGTGTTTATGACTGTGTGTGTGTGTTTATGACTGTGTGTGTGTTTATGACTGTGTGTGTGTGTTTATGACTGTGTGTGTGTGTGTTTATGACTGTGTGTGTGTGTTTATGACTGTGTGTGTGTGTGTTTATGACTGTGTGTGTGTTTATGACTGTGTGTGTGTGTGTTTATGACTGTGTGTGTGTTTATGACTGTGTGTGTGTGTTTATGACTGTGTGTGTGCGTTTATGACTGTGTGTGTGTTTATGACTGTGTGTGTGTGTTTATGACTGTGTGTGTGTGTGTGTGTTTATGACTGTGTGTGTGTGTTTATGACTGTGTGTGTGTGTTTATGACTGTGTGTGTGTGTGTTTATGACTGTGTGTGTGTGTGTTTATGACTGTGTGTGTGTGTTTATGACTGTGTGTGTGTGTTTATGACTGTGTGTGTGTGTTTATGACTGTGTGTGTGTGTTTATGACTGTGTGTGTGTGTGTTTATGACTGTGTGTGTGTGTGTGTGTGTATGACTGTGTGTGTGTGTTTATGACTGTGTGTGTGTTTTTGACAGTGTGTGTGTGTTTATGTCTGTGAGTGAGTGTTTATGACTGTGTGTGTCTGTTTATGACTGTGTGTGTGTTTATGACTGTGTGTGTGTGTGTTTATGACTGTGTGTGTGTGTTTATGACTGTGTGTGTGTGTTTATGACTGTGTGTGTGTGTGTTTATGACTGTGTGTGTGTGTTTATGACTGTGTGTGTGTGTGTGTTTATGACTGTGTGTGTGTTTATGACTGTGTGTGTGTGTTTATGACTGTGTGTGTGTGTTTATGACTGTGTGTGTGTGTGTTTATGACTGTGTGTGTGTGTTTATGACTGTGTGTGTGTTTATGACTGTGTGTGTGTGTGTTTATGACTGTGTGTGTGTGTTTATGACTGTGTGTGTGTTTATGACTGTGTGTGCGTGTGTTTATGACTGTGTGTGCGTGCGTTTATGACTGTGTGTGCGTGCGTTTATGACTGTGTGTGCGTGCGTTTATGACTGTGTGTGCATGTGTTTATGACTGTGTGTGCATGCGTTTATGACTGTGTGTGCGCGCGTTTATGACTGTGTGTGCGTGCGTTTATGACTGTGTGTGCGTGCGTTTATGACTGTGTGTGCGTGCGTTTATAACTGTGTGTGTGTGTTTATGACTGTGTGTGTGTTTATGACTGTGTGTGTATGTGTTTATGACTGTGTGTATGTGTGTGTTTATGACTGTGTGTATGTGTGTGCTTCTGACTGTGTGTGTATGTGTGTGTTTCTGACTGTGTGCGTGTGTGTGTTTCTGACTGTGTGCGTGTGTGTTTTTATGACTGTGTGCGTGTGTGTGTTTATGACTGTGTGCGTGTGTGTGTTTATGACTGTGTGCGTGTGTGTGTGTTTATGACTGTGTGCGTGTGTGTGTTTATGACTGTGTGCGTGTGTGTGTTTATGACTGTGTGTGTGTTTTTCAGTGTGTGTGTGTGTGTGTGTGTGTGTGTGCATTTATGACTGTGTGTGTGTGTTTATGACTGTGTGTGTGTGTTTATGACTGTGTGTGTGCGTGTGTGTGTTTATGACTGTGTGTGTGTGTGTGTGTGTTTATGACTGTGTGTGTGTGTGTTTATGACTGTGTGTGTGTGTTTATGACTGTGTGTGTGCTTCTGACTGTGTGCGTGTGTGTGTTTCTGACTGTGTGCGTGTGTGTTTCTGACTGTGTGTGTGTGTGTGTGTGTGCGCGTGTGCGGGGGGGGGGGGGAGGGGGTTGATAAATAAAACAACATAAAGTAATGCTTCACCCATTCTTAATCATGTCATACATCAAGTAATTTTTGACATATACAGTATATATATATATATATATATATATATATATATATATATATATATATATATATATATATATATATATATATATATATATATATATATATATATATATATATATATATATACTGTATATGTCAAAAATTACTTGATGTATGACATGATCAAGAATGGGTGAAGCATTACTTTATGTTGTTTTATTTCTTCCTTTCTTGAGCAAAATACAAACAAGCAATATCACTTGAATCTTCCATTTCTTTTCAAAGTGGAATCTCCATCAAAAATGTCATTTTGAATCCAAACGGGAATGAACTGTGCACATGATGTCAAAGTGTGCATTTTGTAAAGATGTGTGAAAGAAATGGAAAAATAAATTAATGCTCGTCAATAATATTTCATCTCTTGCAGTAAAATTGACTTTTTTGTTTCCTCTGCATATGTTAAAAACAAACATATTATCTGCTTTCAAGTGCCATTGCGACAACACCAATTCAACGTTAGGCCGAACTTCATCTGAATGATGGTTGCCTTCCAGCCAGGTTATTTGTAGTGGAAACTTAATGACTGTCCAAAACATGAGAATTCAACCATGGGTTGGCCACCATTGCACAGGCTTTTATGGGCCTTGCGATCTACTCCTACATTGAAGTTCCATGAAAGGGGACTCGTATTATCTACCGTATTATCTATCTACCTAAAAAAAACAAAAAAAGGTCTATTCATTTGGTTAGAAGAGATGTTCAGAACCACAAGTAAATCATACCAAAGAAGGAAAAGAGTGAAAACAAAGACTTTAAAAGTGGCACGTATTGCATCCTTGCTTGATGTCCAGCATTTTAGAGGATAAAGCACAGACCAACTCGATGGGATGACATCCCACGGGAAGGGAGAAATTTATCCTTAATTTCCCCACTGACTGGTGAGAAAAGTGAGATCACAAAGATGGCGTCACCAGTACCCAGAGTTCCCTGAGATGTGACGGCACTTCCCCCAAGGTCAGCGGTGGTGTTTGTCTGGAGTCAAGTCCTGGGCTGTCTGGCGTCTCTGTCTGCATATGTACACACCATTTATGGAACAGCTCATCCATGAGCCTTAGACCATATACTGTTTAAAATTAAAATTCTAACAATAATATAACATTACAAGACGATGCTAAAAGTTACAAAATGCAGGCGAAAATGGTACAGTACAATAAAATCGTCTTCACCTCAAAAAATTGTCTTCAAAGAAATAAGAAAGATCATTTCATCTGTTTATATTTATCAGGTTTTAATATATACAGCAGTTGTCCCCATCACATACACAGGCTGGAATGGTCACTTCTTGCTTACAGCGGTAACGATAATGAGAACAACAATGGCAATAACAGTTGAAAGAACCAGAAACACAATACATTTCTTGTTCCGAGTCTTGGACTGCCGTTAGGAGAAAGAAAAACGGAGGAACATAAATGTTACATTTCACTTGTTTTTCGAGGAAAGAGCCACATTTTGGCAAATGTCCAGGTGCAAAGTTACCTGTCGTTTCCCGGCGGCGAATAGGAGATTCTTAGCATTTTCTGCATCTCTCAAACTTTGCGGGACGTCTGCTTGGTCTGACTCTGTATAACCAGATGGAGGTAAAGAGCGGTTGCTGCTTACTCAGTCTTTGTTATATTAAAGTACCCTTTAATGAAGGAGTTGGTGGTGTCTCCATAGATTTGTTGGTACACTCATGGTTTTTACATCTGTTATTGAGATGTGGATATTAAGCTGTGATGTTTTCCATATTAAGAATTACACTTGGTCCAACAATCCAATGTCAATTATTTTAAAGAAAACTAGAAAATATCCCAGTTTTCATTCAACCAGATAGTCAAAGCTAATTCAATGGATTACTCATTCCCGCAAGATGGAACATCAACGGTATAGATTGACAGACTGCAGAAACACAGTCCAAGAAACAAATAAATTCCAACAGTAAAAAATGGGCATCAAACAAAGTACATTAATCATTTGGGATCCTTAATTTAAGTGAAGCAATAATATAGAGATCTCTCCAAAGACAACATCCCCGAAGGGGAAGTATGCCAGCTCACATTTTAAGATAAAAATGGCGAGACATACTTAGATGCAGAGGCATTTCACTGGGCAAACTACCGTACATCCCTCCGCAGCAACACCTAGAGACAAAAATGGTTCCTTCCGTGAAATGTTGTATCCTTATTGCATGGTAATCGTTTCAGCAATTTGATCAATTCATCATTGGATGAGCAATATTAATTCATTGAGCAAACAGCTCAAACTAGTTATGGATCAGGGTGTTGCAATGGGATCAACCAGATATTTGTTCATTGGTACACGTGCGGATCTCAGATGACATTCAATCTGATTATTGTGTATGAACGTCATATCAATCGAAGAAGCACAGAAACCTACTGTTGAAATACAATTGATCAACAATTAGTTAAATGCACACTGGCCAGAGTTTAGTGTAGATAGGTTCCAAATTGCTCACTCATTCCTTCACGGGATTACCGCTGTTGTTGATCCCATCGTAACAAATTCTTAACCATCCCACCAACCATCCTTGATGGGTATATCCACTCGTATATAACACAAATGGTTTCCTCATATCATATAGAAGGTATTTGCACATTGTGCTAAAATTATTAAAAAATCGAAATGTGCAATTCTTACTTTGACATTTCCTGATTATCCACGATTGTGCAATCATTTTTTGCAACTTGCAGAGCAAAGTAACTTTTAAAATTATATAACAAAATTAATTCTGATTTCAAAACTCATCTAACTTTAGGTTTCACTCCTCCCACCCTGTATCACCCCTCTCCTCCTCAAATCCCTCCATCCTCCCACAAACCACCGGGGGGTCACACAAACGTGTTTCAGGTCATGTGTTTTCCCAGAATCCCACACTTACTTACCTTCCCTGAATTTAAGTTGAACACAAACCTCCATTCCTCCATTCCTCCACTCTCTGCAGAACCGAATCCCTGTAGCTTCTGTCTCACGTCCTCCCTCCAGTCCTTCCATCGTGCTGCCCATTGTCACCTCATGCTTTCTCCCATACACATGCCTAATCTCCCCCACTCTCGCTAACTATCTAGCCACTCCTACCTTTTCCTTTTTTTCCCCTCACTTCTCCAATCACATGTGATGTCTTTGTCTCCCTGTTGTCCTTTGATCCTCAGCCTGTAAACTTGCTGTCCTCCATTGTTTAGCTCTTCCCTTGGGGCTAGATTTCTGTATACAATCTTTTAAAAAGAAAAACTGCATTATTACACTCACTTGTACACACTTTCTTCCAATGACTGTTCATTATTTTGTCACCGATATATTTAGCCCATCCCCTATGCAGCGAGAGATGAGGTTTTGCAATCAATTCTGTGTCGATCTGGGCTGTAAACTTTTTTTACCATTTGAGCTTTTGTCATAAAATTTTCAATAAAGCCTTATGAGAATACGAGCAGGGATACCCGTGCTCCGCACAGGAATCCCGTGGATGACGGCGGGTCTGAAGGAGTATATGTCACAGTTAATTGTAAAATTGTATAGGCTGCCACCATTATTATTTTTTATCATCACCACTATAATATTATATTTTCCCCGCCATGTTTTATATGCAGAAGACTCGAGTTCAAAAATGTTAAGATTTATTGCCGCATCAGATAAAAAACCATAATGCCTCAACAATGTGAGGCTGGTTTCATGTCATCATTTGCGACTGAATTAATTCTCATTCTCTAGCAAATTCCATTGGTCCCATGTCAATCGGCTGAACTTGAAAAATTAACGTTACGCAATCAGGTGATGACGTCATAATTCGGAAACCGGGAAGTCGGAAGTCATTGTCTTCAATTGACTGTAGCATTATTTTTCATTCTATTGCAAATGGCGTTGGCCCCATGTCAATCGGCTGAACTTGAAAAATTAACGTCATGCAATCAGGTGATGATGTCATAATTCGGAAACCGGGAAGTCGGAAGTCATTGTCTTCAATTGACTGTAGCATTATTTTTTCATTCTATTGCAAATGGCGTTGGTCCCATGTCAATCGGCTGAACTTGAAAAATTAACGTTACAAAATCAGGTGATGACGTCATAATTCGGAAACCGGAAGTCGGAAGTACAATTCTTTTACATCGGGACACTCCCGGGTACATGTTCTGTCAGCATGTGAAGTTTGGTGAGGATCAGTCCAGTACTTTTCGCGTGTATAGGTCACAGGGAAACACACACAGACACACAGACAGACACACTTTCAACTATATATATATATATATATATATATATATATATATATATATATATATATATATATATATATATATATATATATATATATATGGAGAAGATACAGAATATGAAGAATATGAAGTCAAACGTCAAGGTTGCAAAAAATTGTCAATTTTCATCCGATTGACCTGACATTTTAAGAATATCATATTGGTTACATTGGTATTGGTTGTAGTGTGGTGAGTTTGTTTTGGAGGTGGTTGTGATCGAGATTGTGGCACCAATGGTGAGTGTATGCAATTTTTGGTTGTGGTCCGATTATGTGGGGATTTTTAGGAAGGCACTGTGGTGGTTGGAGAAATGCTATAACGTTGTCATCCTAGTATGGTGAAGGTCTGATGTGAGCGTCAGTTTGAGAATGGCGTGAGGTTTGAATGAGTTTTGGTGGCGTACACAATTGAGCTGTTTGCGTGATAGAGAAAGGCCATGTGTGAGGTGGAGTAAAATAGATAAGAGAATAAAGAATGGGAATAAAGACCTGCCTAAAAGACTTCACAATGCGTGTTTGTCCAATTAACCCACGAGACATGAGGGAAGGGCTATCTAAAATGGATACAAATGAAATTACTGTCTCAAGACCGCTATATATGTTGGCTGCCATTGCCTTGAGGAGTGATGTTCTTGTATAATTGCAAATAAATATATATATATATATATATATATATATATATATATATATATATATATATATATATACACATCTATGTGTCTTTGGTCATTAAGCATCACATATTGTTACGGTTCTCAGAACCATATGCATACAACATACAGTTGTCCTGAGTCAGTTATTCCATTAATATACGTGTTGTTAGGTCCTTACCTTTTGTTTAGTGGGAAAGCAAGGGGGTGCGTTGCGATGGGCTATTAGTTAGGATTACTAAATCATTTTACCCCTTTTATTTTATTCCCTCCTTTTTCTGAGGTAAATTCATCTTGCTTGCTACCCTCGTTTCATTGGCCACAGCATACCACCGTCTACCCGCTGTATCCGGAGTCTCGTTTTCTTTAGCAAAATCCTGACGTTCACTATGGAAGCCGCATCGGCATCCACCTTCCCAAACCCGGACATGCGCGGTGTGGGCGGGCCAAACTAGCGTTTGGCTGAAACCCTGCCCAGAAAGGAGGACCACATGAAGGCCCGGTCCAATCGGGATGCTCGGATCGGACGATGCCGTCGGTTTCGCCATGGCTCCTCCCCAAGCTCCGTGATCTATAAAGTACGGAGCAATCCTCAGAGTTGGGGCGAAGTTGGTTGTAGATCGAAAGGAAGATGTTGGTGGTTGTTGGTCAATTGAAAGGAATAAATCGGTTGTTGTTGATTGAAATCGGTTGTTGTTGTTGTTGATTGAAAGGAAGAAGTCGGTGGGAATTGGTTGAAAGAAGGTCGAAGGCATGAGAAGTCGGTTGGAAAGTGGAGAATTGAAGGAGTTGTTGTGAAAGTGTCCTGCAGCTTGGCTCTGCCTACGTCTCACCTTGACGGCCCGCCAACTGTACTGGTCCCCGCCGACACGACCTCGACCAAGCCTCTTGTCTGGTCCTGCTACTGCTCAACTCTCGCCATTTTGGACTCGGTTCTCCTCCACTCAAGCTCCTGCTGCAGACACGATTACCACACGTGCGGCTGTGGACCAAACTGCACAGCTTTGGTCGGGTGCCGCACCACGGAGCATCCCTTCCCCCAAAACGCTAAGGTACCAAAAACTGTGACCTCAACTCCCTCTCTCCCTGGCTGCAAAAGTCCTTTGCCTGTGATTGGGTTTATTTTGTCTGAGTGTGTGTCTGAGTGTGTTGGCGCCTGTCCGTTAGATAAGCCTGTATAAGATTTTTTATTGTTGTGATTGTTGCTTTTATTAATCTCGCGTCAAGTCTGCGCTGTCTGCTTTTGTAAGTTGCTTGTATAATTTTCGCACCCCACACCTCTCTCATCTCTCCCTGCATTACACCCCCAATAAACCTTTTGTTGTACCACATGCTTTTCCTCGCTTACTGTAAATAAATAATAATTGTACAAATGTTCCCAGCTCGCCTTTGTCTTTTCCTCCATTGGTCCAGCATGGTTCGGATCTAAGTTTAGCCGGGTCTTTATTCCCAACAATCTGTTCCTTCTAGCCGGAACGTCCTTGGCAGTGCCGCTCGGCTGCATCCGATTCGGAAAGGTGATCCATAGTTTGGCAGAGTGATCCTGTTCGGACAAGGAGTACTGAGGGCGTGGTTCCCCGGTGGTTAAACCGCGTGGTTAATTAGGTAACCTGATTCTAGACAGGAGGACCCTAGGTCACGCTTTTGAGTTATTGGCATCCACGGTTGGTTAAGCGACCCGCCGTGTCACGGATTTATCAGTGAGCGACGGCCTACAATTCCGGGGAGTCTGTTGGGAATCGACATAGCTTTCCCCCACCTAGTGGTCGTCTCACCCGACCCCGCCAGCCTGCAACAATATCATTCTCTTTGTTGAGCCCCTGTCCCCTCCTGACAGAGTGCAGCACTCTCCTGCCACACATCTCTCTCTTCCCCCCTTTCTTTTTCTCCCAACCCCCTCCTCACCCCCCCCTCCTGGAGTGTGTGGTGAGGCATTGCTCTCCCTCCCTTCCTAGCTCCCCTCTTGCTTGCCCCTCCTCCTTGCCCCTCCTCCTTGCACCCCTCCCTCCTCTCTCCCCCCGCCCCCCCACCACTCCTTTCTCTCCCCTACAGCCTCTCTCTCTCTCCCCTCCATCTTCTCTCTCGACCCTCCATCCTCTCTCTTCCCCCTCCTCTCTCTCTCTCTCTCTCTCTCTCTCTCTCTCTCTCTCTCCCCCCCCCTCTTCTCTTAGTATTCCCGTCAACAAAGCGACCGGTGGTATTTGCTCATAATAAATGAAAAATAGGACTGCATGTCCTGAAGCTCACCTGGATCAGGAGCAACAAACATTCAAACCCCCTGCACACACCCCCTTAGACCCTGATTTTTTTTTTTTTTATGCTGTGAACAAACTTTGGTATATCACGGGTGAGGAAGGTTGTCGTCAGATTTCATTGAAATTGTGTGTGTAGTTTTGCAGAAGAAAGCAAATGCCTACTTTGGGTGGCC
>NC_140965.1:96829489-97024489 GCF_056783735.1 Eptatretus burgeri | reverse complement strand
CTGATGGTCGTTCATTCAACCAATCTCACACGTCAAACTCACTCATCCAACCAATCTGAACAATCCGACTCACTCATCCAACCAACCTCACCCATCAAACTCACACATCCGCCTTAAAATTAACTTATTATTTCATATTGCTAAAAAAAAAAAAACTTTGGAATAAAATATGTGGCTATTTCCTTTCTCCTTTGGCAAATCATTCTAAACCTGGATTAGCCATAGTGGCTAATTCCTTTCGAAAGCCAGAGCACACCCAGGGGACATATCCAGACGGTGGTTATGTCTGGATGTTTTTTTGTCTCTGGGTGTGTCCGAGCGGTGTTTGTCTCTGGCCAGCTTAGCTCCAGACGCGTCTGGGCGGTGCTTGTCTCTGGACGTGTCCGAGTGGTGTTTGTCTCCAAACGCGTCCGGGCAGTAATTAATGCTGTACTACATGTCTGCCTTCCCTTACTCTCACCTCACACTGTTTTCCGTTCTCCCATCCCTTCTCGATCCTCCACCTCTCTTCGCTCCGCCTCCCTCCTCTCTCCTCTCTCCCATCCCCTCTCTCCTCTTCTCCCACCCTCTTTTTCTCCATCCCCCCTTTCGTATACCCATCAGCAAAGTGACAGGTGGTATTTCCTCGTGTATAATAATACCCTCTTTTCTTGTTTCTAGGATCTTAATGTGATGATATCTTCTTGCTTCATAATTAAGTGTTCCAAGCAAATAAATATGTTCAATAAAGAGGCAAACCACCCTAAAGGATGTTAGCATCTCACAAAATCACAATTTATATTTAAAACAAACCTTCAGGTCCCCTCAAGGGCTCCCTCAACTAATGTTGAAGGATGTTTGGCACATTCACCATGACAGTTGCAAAGTGGATGTTAGTGAGAGCTAGCAGTCATAATAAAGAAACAAGTTTTGAACTGCTTGACCAAACAGACTGCTCATTATCTTTTATTTATCTCCAGGATGGCCTAGATGTACGCACACTCACCTTGAAGCTGTCTCGCTTGGGTTTGATTCCCAACCCAGCTATAAACTATCATCCTGGTGTTTCACAGGAAGGGTGATGCAACAATGTGTGTGTTGTCCCTTGGATGGATGTTAAACTGGCATCCAGTCTGCTGGAATCAGTTGGTGGACGTTAAAGATCCCACGGTGTCCTTCGTGAAGAGTATGCGAGTTATTGCCGGTACCGTGAACAAATTACAAATTTCTACCCTAACCAGCAGAGGGAGCCGCATTCATGGCACATCTGCACCCTCAGCCACTGATGCTACCCCACAGCCTTGTGCTGCAAACAGAAGAAGAGGAAGAATTTTGTCCAATTTACTATGCAATAGACAACACTACTGTTCTTACACCAAGGTAGTGCTACATTTGGGTTCGTTAAATAAAGGAATATCTTGTTCAACCTGTTTTTACAAACTCTCCTGTTGATAATGTGATCTTGTGTAGCAACACACAAATAATCGAAATTTAAAATAAAAATAAAAAAAACTTTAAAAAAATTCGATGTTAGGAGCAATATGTTAGGAATAGTTTCAATATATAAAACACTGAAAATAAAATGGAGGTTCCAACGTCTGAAGAAAGTTTGTTATGCGAGCAGTGATCACATGACACAAGCAATTGTAAAACAGAGGCAATAAAAGAAGGGAGGAGGGCACTCACCGTCTCTCTTTAATGTCCAAGGTGCTCACTGTACATGATATACACTGAAGAATGTTGGGAACCTGCTCGCAACGTTCGTCATAGGAAGGAAGTGTGCCAATGCAAGCCACCAAACCACGAACCTCACACCGTGTGGGTGTTATATCGGCTTCATTGGCTTCGCGTTACATTTCACTTAGTTCTCATGAAGCTTGTGGAGGACATTGAGCTTCAAAAATCAAGCATTAATTTGGGTGTAGAACATTCAACAGGGGGTACTCTGCTGTCGTAAATTAGTAAACCATACTTTCATAATACTTGTAGTAAAAACTGCATGATCGGTGATTTAATTCATGGATGCCAATGATGTAAGATCACAGTGTGCCCTTTTTTTTTTTAAGGGGGAGGTCATTATGTGCTAATATCCTGGCCAAATTCCCACGACCCACCCTAACATATAGCAACCTGTGACGGAGTGCCGACCTGTCCAGGGTTGTTTTGTTCTCTGCCGCATAAACTGCTACAGTACATAACCACTGCTCTGGTAACAGAAGTATGGTCGTGGATGTTGTTGATTATCCTCACCTTTAACATGCATTCGCTATTAATTCATGGGTATTAGATTTGCATTGATCATTGATGACTTGCTCAGGAGGTCCATAATGATTTGTACCACTTGAAGAAGTATACCTGAATTTTAATGGAGCCATACTTTGTGTAAATGAGAGTGTTAATTTTCATTTCAGCATGTGTACTAGTTAGCTCACCTGCAACGTAGTTCGGGGGAGCTTATGGGATGGCGCGTTGTCAGTCCGCTCATCCACAAACATTTGCAACTTCTTCTCTGAAACTACACATCCAGTTTCGATTAAACTTCACCACAACTGTCATCACCCGGTACGTACCAAAGTTTGTTCACTGCGTTGAAAAGAAAAGAAAAATTTCCATTAGGAGGTCTACGGGGGTTTCTCCTCGAAATAGGTATTTGCTTTCTTCTCAGAAACTCCACACATGATTTTTATGAAACTTGACCACAACCTTCATCACTCATGATGTACCAAAGTTTGTTCATGCTATTTAAAAAAAAAAAAAAAAAAAAAAAAAAAATATATATATATATATATATATATATATATATATATATATATATATATATCAGGGTCTAATGGGGTTTATGTGGAGGGTGGGGGTGGGGTTGCCCCCCAAAATAGGTATTTGTTCTGTTCTCAGTTACATCTTTGCTGGGTCAAACACGCCTACCAGTGGTTCCCTGGTTTTCTTATTCAGCCACTATCATATGAGCACCCAGAGGTATTGCCCTTTTTTTTTTGATGACAGTCTCGATGTAAAAATATAAAATCCTTTTAAATATAAAAATATGAGTTCCCTTTAAAGGAACTTCAACACATGGGGGAGGCCATTACTCCAATCAGACATGCACAATGGTTGCCAACCTATGGTTGTTTGTATGTGCCTTATCCTTTTTAAGTGCTGAGTATCAAGCAAGGAAGCAAGAGTTCCCTTTTTTAAATCATTGGTATGACTCGGCCAGAATTTGAACCACCAACCTCCAAAACTCAGAGGGGACACTCTAACTGTTGCACCCACGAGAGTTGTCTACTCATTGAAGTCTAAATTAAAGTATACTTTTGATACAAAAAAAACGTTTCCAACACAATCACTGTTGAAAAAGACATTGTCACCCTTATTTATGTTTTGGGCCATGGCATTGACTTTGCTTGATTGTACACAGTGCTCCAGAATCATTATTTTCTTCACTCGCACACATGACAGTGACCTGAAACTTTTGCTTGTGCATCTGACTTCAGCCGAATAGTAACAACTGCAATAAGACTTGTGTTCAATTCCACAACCATAAATAATTCGTTTTTTTTGTTTTTTTTGAAATTTTGTCCAAATAAAGCTCAAACGTTCAAATTGACTCGACCAATGATCCAGTTGCCTGAGATAATGGTGCAGTTGGTTATTGAAAGACCACCCAAGTGCCTTCCACCAGTAGAGGTCACTATGTACCATTGACGGCGTTTGAAATACATGATTGCCGGATTAAGGAAGTATGACACGATTGTTGTTGTGCGACGCATAACTAATAATTCAGTAATGTTTATTCAACCAGGCACAATTGTGTCATTGGTTGTTATTATTGCTTACTCTTGACAGTGATGAGGTTTTAAACAATGTGTTAATAGAGTCCGATTCTGATTATATGCGCCACTGACAAAACACAATTTGCTCCATATCTGATGAAAACTCCATTTTTGCGAAATCATGTTTAGACAATTCAAATTGTTATCGTCACTGAGAAGAATCGCTGTGCTTGGAAAATGTCAATTTGAAAATATGATGAAAAACGGGCTTGATATTACACTCCAGGGTGATTCGACTGCATCCAATCAAGGTATCAAGAGACTAGGTTGAGGGTTTCTGCTTCAATGGTACCGAGTGGGATATCTAAATCAGGATTAGACAACAAAAACAAAAAACAAAAAGGTAAATGTGATAGAATGCTCTACGATGAAACATAGCATAATTACTCTTCAATTTTGGTGGAGAATATTTACAGAGATGTCACTATGACATGGTCCTGTACAATAGGGTGCTGCAGAGGTAGTACGTCAATTAGCGTTTTGCTGCCTAGTTTAGGTTAGGTTCCACAACTGCAAGTGGTCGGAATGATGCTTCACGGGTAGGCCGTTGCATCGCAAGCTGTGCGCCATCCCTCGGATGGATGTTAAGCCAGGTGTGCCCTCTGCTAGCAGCACAAGCTGGGCGACTGACAAGAGGTAGTTCAAATTTTTAGAGCAAAAACAGCTGCTGAACAATGAGATACTGATTGAAAGCAATTTGATATGTTCTTCACTCTTCCTGAATTATTGGGTTTGAAGATGCAAATCATGTATGACTGTCAATTTTTATGCATGGTATCCCATGGTCTCCGCATGTTTTCGGCCGCACGATATACAAAGAAATCCGAGCCCACCAAACCACTCAAATTTGGCAAGTTGCGGTAAATATGTAATTACTTGAAGCGATTCAAACAAATCAGCCACAACACGGTCTGCACTTGAGTCGTGCCTCACAAAGTCCAAACTCCATGTTCACCTCCATTACTTCATACCCATTTTCTCTTATATTTGTGGAATCACCTTTCTGGGTCTGCCCTTCTGCTCCCTTCAATGACAACAGTTCATTGCAATCTCATTTTGTCTTCCATACCCACACATGATCATATTTTTCCATCCTTGCTGACCCTGTCCTCTTTTATTTATCTAACGTGCAACTCATCTATTCACATCGATAGTACTTATGTTTCCTTTGTCATCCAATTCCTCTCCATGTCAGTTTGTGAACCACTCTGTCATTCAATTTCTTGACCTCTGTTTGCTTTATAAAAATGCTATTCTATTTTTTCTGTACCTGCAGTGCATGCTTATTGTCACGTTTGGCTCTAATTTAAAACACAGCAATGGCGTGTATGTATATGCAGGCTCTGTGAGACCGAGTTTGGCTTTATGACAAAGAAATCCATTCAAAATCCATGCAGTTTTCTCAGAGCGATTGCAGTCCTGATGGTGAAGTAAAGCGACGTATCCTCTCTGCCTTTAAGTTGTTGGCTTTAATCATAATTGGCTTTAATAATAAACATCATACTACCAACTACCAAACTACCAAAACGGTAAAACTACCAAAATCAAAAATCACTGCTCATCTTCACTCTTTCATTCCTCTTTTTTCCCGCCTTTGGAATAAACTTCCTCACTCTATTCTTTCCCATTCTTCCCTCCAGGCTTTCAAAACAGCTGTTCACCACCACCTCTTATCTTCCCCCATCCAAATCCTCGATCTTTTCTACCCCCGATAATCCACCCAAGCCCACTTCCTTCATTTCTCCTGCTTTCCTTCCTGAAAGTCCCTGAAATGTCCATCTTCTCTTCGCCATGTTCCCCGTCCCATCCCCATCCCTCTCCCTTCCACAGTTCACCTAATGTGTCTGTTCCCCACTGTTTTGTCCCTTCCACTCCTGCCCCTCTTGTCTCATGCCTCCTTGCTGTGAGTTGTGTGTTAGCTCTCATACGAGCCTCGACCAAGGTATACCATGAGTTCTCTAAAAAGGATCTCAGACATAGGAGGAGGCCATGACGCTCATCAAATCTGCGTTGTGTTTAACAGCCTATGGTTGTTTGTGCATGCTCTCTCCTTTTTTTTAAAATGATGAGGATCAAGCAAGGAAGCTGCACATAACATTTTTCAAGTCTTTGGTATGACTCGGCTAGGGTTGAACTGCCGAGATCTCATAACTCAGAGTAGTAAGCATACCGATAACTTGTTTGATGCAATGGAGGTAACGTCCTCTACTTCCGTACAATGGTTGACGGCATGCTGTAGGTAGCGTAATCTTCATCGGGGAACTTTTCAACGCAAAAGTATTGCGTGAATTGATTATCTCCAATACAGTTAATGGATTGGTCAGTGATGGGAAGGATCAGTCTCTTGAGTGATTCTGTTGTCTCCTTGTTATTGCTGTAGAGATCCTCGACTGAATACCTGCCTCGAACCACATGTATGCTATTCCCTTCCTTAAGGCCCTGTCACACCTTGACGATTTAGCCAGCATATGCCTAACGTATGCAAAATTTGGCTAAAACGCTGGCACACGTCAAATACGGTATGGGTAAGTTTGTATACGTTAAGAGCACGCTGGCACACGTCGTAGTACGCTGGCTTTTTTTCGTAGTACGCTGGTATACGTCGTAGTACGCCGAGGTGTTAGACAAATTTTGCATGCTTGAAATTTTTCAACGTATGCCAGCGTATGACTCACACGTTCCGCATACGCTGGCCATAAGTTGTAGGCACGTTACGCGATCGTTGACACACGTCGACACACGTTACTTGTATGTTACTCATAAGTCGAAACACGTCAATGTAATGGTTAGCGTCAGTGTTCCAGACTCCCTGGTTTTTTTTTTTCTTCTTCGGTATGACGTTGATGTTGACACTTCGATTTCTAGTGCGGTTATAATATAATATAATTAATAGGCTGCCGCTCAACGATTTAAATCATAACCGCACTAGAAATCGAAGTGTCAACATCACCGTCATACCGAAGAGAAAAACAAAACCAAAAAAAAACAGGAGTCTGGAACACTGACGCTAACCATTACGTCGACGTGTTTCGACTTATGAGTAACGTACAAGTAACGTGTGTCAATGATCGCGTAGCGTGCCTACAACTTATGCCAGCGTATGCGGAACGTGTGTCATACGCCGAGTACGTCGAGAAATTTTCAACATGCTGAAAATTTCTCGACGTACTCGGCATATGACGACGTATGTCAGCGTACTACGACGTATGCCAGCGTGCTCTTAACGTATACAAAACTTACCCATAATGTATTTGACGTGTGCCAGCTTGGTTCGGCAAATTTTTCATACGTCGGCATACGCTGGCTAAAATGTCAAGGTGTGACAGCGGCTTCACATTTGATGTCTAGTGCGGTTATGATTCGAATCGTCGAGCCGCAGCCTATGAATAGCCTACGCCACGTGATCGTCGGCGATACACTGCCGCGCGCTATGCATAAGTTAGACTATCGTTGGGCATACGTTGTGAACGCCGACAACACGCTCAGCAATCGTTGGTATAAGTTATCTATATGTGATTGAAACCTTCTGTGTACGTTACTAATACATTATGCATACGTCCAACACAATATTATACGCCCAAAACTAAAATAAAAAAAACATCAATAGTTCAGCGTACGCCAGCGTTTTACATACATTTTGATACCTTGCCATATGCTAGCTAAAACGTCAAGGTGTGACGGGGCCCTTAGCGAAATTGGATTCCAGAGGTCGAGTGACCAAAGTACCTTCGGAGATGCGTGAGGAAGCTTCTGAAGAACAGCAACGATGAAGATCACACCACCTCTGAAGTTGTGCAACATGAAAGAAGAAGAAGAAGAAGAAGAAGAATATCTGAAGTTAGCACTTGCTGTTGTATTTTAGAAGTCTCATGAGATCATTTTTAATCTTTTTATTCTCCAAAATATACCGATTTGCAAGCTATACGTGGTATTTCTTGTTTTATTTGTACAGTACACCTTCCTGTGTGAGTGACTAATCCAGTAATTATCATAATCTTTGCTTGTTTGTGTGAATTATTAGCTCACCTGGACTTGAGCTTATGCGATCGAGCAGTGTCCGTAGGTGAGTCAGTCAGTCGGTAAACACTTCAGTCATTATCGTTTTAACCAAAAAAAATGATTTTGATGAAACTTGGCCACAAGTTTCATACCGGATGCCTAATTAAGGTGCATTGTCCGCATCAAAATCTGCACTCATTAATGGGTTTACGGGGGATTTTTTGACCCCCCCCCAAAAAAAGGTATTTGCTCTCTTCTCCAAAACTACACCTACAATTTTGATGAAACTTGTCAACACTCTTCACTGGTGATGTACCAAAGTGTATCGACCACATCAAAATTTGCACTCATTAAGGGGATATACGGGGAGGGGGGGTTGACCCCCAAAATAGGTATTTGCTCTTTTCTTCGAAACTACAAACACAATTTGAATGAAACTTGACCACAACTTTCATCACCCATAATGTACCAAAGTTTATCAACCGTATCAAAATCTGCACTCATTAAACGGATCTATGGGGGTGGAGAGGGGGGTTGACCCCCAAAATAGGTATTTTCTCTCTTCTCGGAAACTACACACATAATTTTGATGAAACTTGACGACAACCTTCATCACCTATGATGTACCAAAGTTTATCAACTGCATCAAAATCTGCACTCATTGAGGGGGTCTATTGGGGGGGGGGTGGTTGACTCCAGAAATAGGGATTTGGTCTCTTCTCTAAAACTACACACATAATTTTGATGAAATGACTGCAACCTTCATCACCAATTATGTACCAAAGTTTATTCATGGCATTATAGAAATCAGGGTTCTAGGGGGTTTGAATGACTGTTGCTCCTGATCCAGCTGAGCTTCAAGACAGGTGGTCATATTTTTTATCTTTGGTAGTGTTTCTTCGTTGTGCTATATAGTATATACTTGTATCTGTCTCTTCATAAGCGCAATTTTCTACCACACAGGTCGAGGTGCTTTCTCAACGGTTGAGTGTGAAGGATGAATAATTCAATAAGGTACTTTCAGAAGATCTCAAAAACGTTAGGTACGAACAAGTTATCAGAAGTGGAACTTCAGATCGAGGAACAACAGCATGAGGAAGAGCTACAGAAGGACCTTGACAGCTGCCAACAAGTAAGGAACTGTGATCAAACATGTGGGACTACAAATGCCAAAGGGATGAACATCATGTTCACCTCCAGATGTTCTGATGAATTTTAACCCCTTCCTGGAACCATGCTGCTAATGTGACATATTCAAATGGAAGTCTGTTTTTTGAAATTTATGAAATGCCATGTGAACATTGCACCTTTAACCAGAGTTGATCCCATTTTGGACTTGAGAGGGACATCTCCAGAAAGTCTTGATGCTTACTAAGGATTACGAGTGCTCAATTGTGAGCTGTGTGGTCTTGAATTTGCTTTCAAATCTGTCATTTTATTTATTTCTGGTTATGTAGAACAGAAAACTGAAACTTTACTGTCAATGACACGGTCGTGTTTCTGCCGCACAGGTTGAGGTGCTTTCGCAATGGTTGAATGTGAAGGATAAGGTACTTTCGGAGGATCACGCACACCCTGGGAGCAAGTTTTCTGAATTGGAGCAGCAGCTGCAAGAACAGTAACAGAAGCAGGAGCAACATGATGTGATTACCACCAACAAGCAACCATTATGTAATAATATGGGACTTGCTCTCGACTGTCTAACCTTTGAACACAAAATAACAGATACTTACGACTTAAACATGTTTCCCTTGATGCGTGCTGACGTGTTTTAAAAAACTTGCACGACATGCTGCTGATGGCGGATTAGCAATATAAGGACAACTGCTGGGAAGCAGTGGTCTTTAAAAATAACGGAGCCATAAAAGCAATGTACCACCTGTACAGTTAGGGTGCAGCAACGAAAACAGGAACTCCAGCAGGAGCCACGTTCACAGCTAACGTTCGAGTGAGAGAAGAAACAGGAGTAACGGATGTGTCGTGAGAACTTACAGCAGCATCCACTGCAGTGAAAGAGGGTACTGCAGCACAATCTCATCAACCCAACAGAAATACTACCGTTACGAGCTGATGTGAAAACAGACAAAACAACCTTGTCAGTCAGTCATCAAAAGCTTGAAAACAACTCTCACTACTGAACCTTCGAATCATTTTATAATCTGGTTTTACATTATAACACTAAATTTATTGGTTAAGAGCTTGTCCTTGGGGACGGATTAATTCCTTTGAAAATGGCGCATTTTAGAACAACTTTTAATATTGACTTACACGAGGAGGCACTACATGGTAAACATTTCCATTGGGAGAATTTGTGTCCACCCTCATCCTGAACCCCAGGGACTATTAATTTATTTTAAAAAATTTACCTGCTACAACTTTCCCATGCACACCCCAAGTACAACCACAAGTTTTCAACTCCTTCTGTGCAGCAGTTCAGGAATGCAATCGACGTCAAACATACAAACAAACAAGAAAGACGTTGTGCACACAGATAAACAAACAGGAAAGATGAGCAGAGCACGATACTTGGGAAACCCATGAAACAAATTTGACCTTAAAAATAAATGGTGGTTCAATTCAATGTCCAAATAGGCAAATCTTATTCAAATTTCAAATCAATCGGATGAAAATTGACTATTTTAGAAATTACACCTAAGTTGTTGACCTTAGACTGAGCTTGCACACACACACACACACACACACACACACACACACACACACACACACACACACACACACACACACACACACACACACACACACACACACACACACACACACACACACACACACACACACACACACACACACACCTCTTTTTTCTGGAGTGCAGGACTGTTGAGGAGGTATTCTATAACAAATCTGCATGATTTATTCCTTCCTTGGCCGTCTTCTTCCTTCATTCTGTCACCAATGAAAGCCTCGATCATACGGTCAATGTTGTCATGTAACTATCATCATATGGTCACACGAAAACCACCATCATAACCTATATTCTTGTAACTCCATTTATCAGGAACCAAGTGAGAATGAAGAACCATTACTCTGTGAGTTAAAATGATTTTTATAATGCAGCATTTATTTACCTATCCAATGGTGTTGTCATGATATCATGTCAAACATCACTACTTACTGAAAGCACAGACATCTCACTCTCTCCTCAACTCGAAGTTAAGGCTGTTACAGTAATCACACATTCTCATCTCAGGATGTGTGTTGTAGCTATCCACAGCTTTCAATTACTACCTTGTCATACAGATTTATTTATTTACTTATTTCATGGAAATCACCCCCAAACAAGGCATGAAGCCATTCTCGGTAAGGGGCTAAGGGAAGGTTAGATAAATATAAGGATAAAAGCAAAACAAAATAAAAGAAAGAGAAAAATAACAAGAAAACATCCAAAACACAGGAAGTATCAGAAATCAGATGTCAGATGAAATGCAATGTCACCTCAAACATGAATGAAGTTGGAATTGACATTCCTCTTAAAGCTGGGCAGATTGTAGGATAATGGGAAGCACATTCCAGGTTGTGAATACCAAAGCAAGACAGCACGAGGGATAAAACGATCTGCATAGCCTTTCGTTCTGCACTTTGGATCAGCTATAGTGCATGGATGTGCAGAGATTGCAAACCGAGTCTTGTGTCCAAACACTCGTACAGAAGGAACCAAATTAGAAAGTCCAGCAGAACATTTCCCATGAAAATATCTGCAAAACTAACAAAGAGTGGCAACTGACCTACGGTGAGAGAGCAGTTCAAGAGTTGAACCCATCTCCACACCAACCAGATTAACTATGCTTTCTGAAGCCTATCAAGTAAAGATAAGTGGCAGGTTGGTGCTCCAGCCCAAATGGGGCAACAGTACTCCAGCCCAAAGGGGGCAACAGTACTCCATGAGGGGATGTATAGTTGTCTTATACAGGTACAAAACAGCATTAGGAGGTAAATACCTCTGCATTCGATAAAGACAACCAACTCACTTGGAGGCACTCTTAGCAAGACCAGAAATGTACTTATCCCAACGGATGTTAGAGGAGATGTCCAGATCAAGAAGGCAAAGCTCAGATGATTCTGCTCAGGTTGAAGACTCCATGTGCACAGAAGAGAAAGACCTGTTTATAGAGCAAGACATGGACAACAATTTAGTTTTCTTTGCATTGAAGGTTACCAGCCAGTCATGCCCCCACTTAAAGACATTCTCTAAATCATTGTCCGGTGAAACTCCAACCTCATTATGAGTAGTGTTGAGTGAATCAGATTTGCAGTAAAGTTAGGAGTTTTCAGCATACATGGCTAGCTGAGACAGACCATTATCAGGAAGATCATTGATATACACAAGGAACAAAGTAGGACCAAGGACAGAGCCATGCGGAACACCAGAATTGATGGAGCTAGTAGGAGAAGAGTACCAGCTTCATCTTGCGATTTGTAAGGAAAGCTGAAATGATTGAATGCATCACTCAGATACACTATACCACTGAAGCTAGTGGAGCAGACCCTTGTGCCACACTTTGTCAAAGGCTTTTGAGATATCCAAAGCAACTAATCGAGCTTCACCCTTGAGCTCCTGTGCCCTGTTGAAATGATCAGTAATGAAGCACAGCAGATCACCAGTAGAAAGAGAATGGTGAAAGCCATACTGGCAGTCACTGAGAAGTTCATTGTCCTCCAGATGGCTGAGAAGTTGTTCATTGATGAAGCATTCAAATACCTTACTTATGACAGGAAGCAGGCTGATATAGGGCGAAAGTTACTTGGCTCAGAATGCTCACCAGCACCCTTGAAAACAGTGACAAGAGAAGCCACTTTCCAGGATGAAGGAAACACCTAAGCAGATAAGCACATGATTCCACAGGATTTGATGATTACCTCTCAATAATTCCACATCAAACAATCCCAACTGTTATCCTGGGTGACTTCAATGATGAACTGCTATCAGCCACTATCCAATCACAATGACTGAGGTTCATGTCCTCAAAAGGATTCTCATAGCTTGTGAAAGTGTGCACCACAGACCCGGGATCTCTGCTGGATCACATCCACCACAACAGCTCAAGCACCACCACATTTGTTGATGTTGTGGATGTCTACTACTCAGATCATGATGCTATTAATATATCTCTACGTGCTTAAGCTACCTTGCATTCACTTTATTTAGCAGTACTTGGACAAAGTATGCAGCATTTTATGCCATCACGACCAATCAAATTTTCTGCTCATAGACCTCACCCATGTCCTTGTTTCTCAGGACAGTGCGCCTGTGTGGGGTAATGTGCTCTGTGAACTCTCTAGTTACCTCTGCTACCAAAGGTGGAAGAAGGTTATGTTTTCACCCCTGTCTGTATGTCTGTTTGGTACTTGCAAAATCGAAGGTTTGTAAGAATATTGGTCAGTCAACTTTGTTGTTCTGTTTGTTACTTGGTAAAAAACATTTTTGTTGAGAAGTATGTTGATCGCTTCCGTTTGTTTGTCTGTTCGCTCACCTTTAATTGTCTACAGATCACAATTTTAAACCGATCCTCACTAAACTTCACCAAATTGTAGAGTTGGTGGTCTGGCAAAATCCTATTTGTTCAAAAAAGGTCAAAAGGCCATCATAGGCCAAAAGACAACTTTTTCAGATTTCTAAATTCCTCAATTTTCATTCAATTGACTTGAAATTTGAACAGGATTTGCATATCAGCTCCCTGAATTCAACCACCTATTTTGAGGTCAACTTATGCCAAAAGGTCAGCATCGGGAAAATTTCTAAAATCCTCAATTTTAATCCAATTAACTTGAAATTTGAAGAGGATTTGCATATCAAGTCACTGAGTTCAATCACCAATTATTTTCAAGATCAAATTTGTTTGAGGGATTTTGCAAGTATCATGCTCTGCCCGACGTCTATCTTGTCTGTTTGTGCGCAGGATATCTGAAAAAGTTTTGGACGGATTCAGGTGAAATTTTGTGGGAAGGTTGGGTGTGTGACAATGACTGATTCGATTTTGGTGAAGATTCGGATCCGGAACTAGAATATTTAAAAGTCATTCTCCACCGTTGATAGTGCCAAAAATGATATACAGTATTGCACGATATCTCAAAGTAATGGACGGATTCGGACGAAACTTGGTGGACACGTTGGGTGTGTGACAAGGACGAATTGATTCGATTTTAGGGAAGATCTGAATCCAGATCCGGATACGAGATTTTTTTCTTAATTTTTAAAGTGATTTTTCACTGTTGAGATGGGGCCAAAATCGATATGCACCACGATATTTAAAAAATTTATGGGCCCGATATGTTCTAATGGATCAGGCATTGTGTGGTGGAGGTATGCGCTCTATCAAGTGCCCTTCTAGTTTTGTTTTGCGATCATCAAAAAGGTTTTGGTGCACAGAAAACATTTTTTGAAGCGACACAATAGTCAGGTTCCTTGTGTCCATAATTTGACGTTCGTTGGAATTTTTTGGAGAGTAGCTAACCCCAACATTTTTGGAAAGCTTAAACAATACCAAAACAGAAAATCCACGGTTCACATTTTTCAATGCATATAATGTGGTCAAATAGGTCGTTTTGGGGGTAAAAACCCGTTTTTTTGTATTTAGCTCTGAAAATCAAAAATTAATCGCAAGCAAGCAACTGATGATGCATAATTGTTAACTAGAGGACAGTTCTAAATATAGAATACATATATCTGTATTTTGAGCAATGGTTGCCATGGAAACAGCTATCATTTTGTCAAATTACCGTTTATTTAATGTATTGCTTTCAAATCTTGAAACAAGTAATGCATGAATATGGTGATCAGTGAAATGGATGTTCTGGATGTTGTGGCAAGAACCAGAACATCCGTATCAGGTGAGAATATCGTCAGCTCAAAATCTCCCGTGTGTTGCTGTGATGCAGCTATTGCTTGCTGGATCATCAACGTATCGGCCTCCTCATGGTTATTCGCCTCAAATTGGAGACCCCTGTTGCTCGACGTCCGCCCAGATGCCGAAACGACTGCCACCTTTGTTGAACCGCGGTTGTATTCTAGAGTTTTCTCTGCCAAGTACTCCGTCAGATCAGCCTTGGTTTGATCATGGGTCAGAAATCGACTCATCATGATGTGTTTGATACTGGTATCATCCTTGACCTGATATTGGACTGGTGCCTTTCCTTGACGTCGTTTGTCTCTGGTTGTGCTCTTGAGGGAATCTTGCTTGTACGTATCAAAAACAAGAATTACATGGTCGAAGCCTCTGTTCAGACTCATCACCCTATCATTGAAACAATCACTGAGGTCCTTCACCGTCACGACCATTGCTGGTTTCTTGGTCATTTTCTGGACAACTACCATTCCATCCATGACTGCCACCTTCGTGCTGGTACTGCCATCAATTACAGCATCAGCGGGTGCTGGTTCCATGTGTGTGGCATCAAGCTCATCTTCTGGTAAAGACGGTTCCTTGTTGGCAAACTTCTCCAAGTTGTGGATTAGCGTCGATTTGTCGGTGCATGACAGTAAGCTACCGTTTGGTGCAAACAGGGCCCTCGGTGTCACAGTGAATTCAAAGTTGCCAATTGCATCCTTCTGGTCGACGTCCCTGCTGGATCTGGAGAGTACCATCAGTCTACCATACAAACCCTTGGTTTCTTTTAGATCTACTGTCTTGTCCCTGATCTTGATTGCTCGTGTTGTATTGCCAGACATCTACATTCTGTTCTTCTCCTTCTTCACTGGCGCCCATAGGCTGACATCACCATTGATCCGTTTAGCAACAAAATCTTCATAGAGATTCTGTCCCGTTTCATCAATGTTCAGTATCTGTGGTACAAATTCTTCTGGCACATAAGCGTGGGTGACCACATTGAAGAGCCGGTTACCTTCAACTTCAAATGGATTTTCATGACTAAGTATGGCAACCTTGATTCGGTCAATTGCATTTTGTTCACGCTTGATGACACTTGGAAACAGGCCATGGTGCTCAGTGATCTCACTTTCCTTCAGACCAAACTGTCCCTTAAACTCGCAAGACAGTTCAGGTGCAACCAAGAAGAATCGCTGTCTGGCATTTGCATTATTTGATATGCCAATCAGACCAGAGTGAACCTTCAGCAACCTGTTCAGATGGTCAACAGCGTGGTCTGCTCCGATCGATACAAATGGGATAGTATTCTTGGTAACCGAAATATTGCCTGCTTTGAGCTCCCTCCAGGTCTCTGGATGGCTGGTCTTAAGTGCATACTTGTCAGATATGTACTTGATTCTGTCCATGGCAAAAAATCTTGCCGATTTCTTCACCGGCTTGAAGATGAAGGTTTCAGTCGGCATTCCGAGATGCTGCAACAAAATGCAGAATTGCCTCTACTCTGTGGAGATCGTTCATCATGGCCTTGAACATGGCATTCTTTGAGCGACTAGCCTCCCATTCCTGAAGTCTCTCAAACAAGTTCTCATTGATGATGACTTGGAGCAGACAGTTGCATCAGAGCAGACAGTCACGCTACGCCCAGCAACCGTAACCTGAGGCGATGGCATGGCGTCGCGATGTGGCATCACCTATGCTCCCTACAAGATCATACTTACAATACATCAAACTACAAAAACTTAAAATCAAACGTTTTACTACTGAAGGTGCCGAAACCTTCTGATATTGAACAACAGACACATCAATGTTTCATTGCACAGATGGCCGTTTCCATGGCAACCAACTGTTCCAATACTTGAAAATCATAACACTTATGTGTAAGTTAGTCATGGTCACTAGATTTAACAATTATTTAGGCCATCCGATGGAAAATATAATTAAAAAAAATATATATTAAAAAATGGCAATTCCACTCCAAAAATGCTGTTTCCATGGTGACCGACAGTCAAAATGCAACATTTTATTATCTTATAAATTCCATTGTTAGCCATTTAACAGTAATCCATCATCAGTTGGTTATTTTGTATTGTTTCAGATTTTTTTTAAATTGGAATTCAAAAAAAGCAGTTTTCACCCCAAAACGACCTTTCCAAAAGTTGAAAAAAAATGTGAAACATCATTTTTTTTTTAATTTTAATAGATTTTAAACTTCTCAAAAATCTATAGGTTTGCTACTCTCCAAAAAATTCCAACGAAATTACACAAGGAACCTGACTACAAATGTCTTTATGAAAAATATATGGCATCCTTCCATGCATTATTGAGGGCTAGCTTAAAGATGGGCATACACTGGGGAATATGTTGTGTTTTGGGGTTGTGTATAACCTCTGTTTCTCTTCAGGACAGTCAGCATCGATTGATAGATTTTGAAAATAACTCACCTCCACCTGAATCCTCCCACAGCTGAGCTTCACCCCTACCTTCATCAAAGACATATTATATTGGTCCTATCAGTGAGCAGAAACAGAGGGTTGGCAGAATGGCCTGGAGGTACGCATGCTCACTTCTCTGCTGTCTCGCCTGGGCTTGAATCTCGGCCCAGCTATAAAACTGTCGGCCTGGTGATTCACAGGCACGTTGAGGCATCAATGTGTGTGCTATCCCTCGAATGACTGGTGTCCATCTGCCGACATTAGTTGAAGGACGTTAAAGATCCCACGGTGTCCTTCATGAAGAGTAGGTGAGCTACCGCCGGCACCCTGAACAAATTACAAATACCTGCCCTAATCTTAGTCGAACGTGAGACTTGGCCAGCCAGTTTGTAAAAAAAAAACCTCGGCTGAGCTTCCCCCAGCCAACCTCACAAGAACGTGGGAATAATTGTGGCTGTTAAAAATAAGTAAGTGGAAACAGGCAAAGATTTTATATTGGCGTCTCCCACAATGAGGCCAAAGCACAGGGTAGACAGGTCAGTGGCCTCATATACTTTTCTCATCTATCCTTCGGTCCCTCTGCTTCTCAGCCCTTCAACCCCTCCCTGTTCTTACAGGATGGATACGTTGTAAAAAAAGTAGAGCCTCTATATACGATGAGTAGTGACAATTTGCAATTAGAAGCCATTTTGTACCCATCGAGCAACGAACCTGCACCCATTGTGCGTGAAGCGTAATGTGCCCGTTTTCTCATCAAGTTGTCTTTCTCTGTGCCCAAAAGGAAGATTGTGTTACTTAATGATGTATTTTCATTGTTCTAACACGTCACAATAAGCATACAGTCAGATAGAATTGATTTAACCTTCAAACATATCACAGAAATCATTGGTCAATGAAGCGTAATGTGCGAGTAAAGGTTCACACTGATGAGTGCCTGATTTGAGGTGTACAGAGTGAGTGAGTAGACGAAACACCTTGGTGGTGACAGAATGCAGAAATTTGAAAGAAGTGGAAGAAGAAAAGGGAAAGAGGAAAATTGAAACAAACCATCCATGCCAGATGCACACATCATCAAGAGAGTATAGAATTAAAAAAAGAACAATTACGAATGAAAAAAAGAGAAAGAGCTTGGAAATTATGTGCTCTGTCTGAAGGATTGATCGATTGTGTGCTCTGTCTGAAGGCAGGTCATTGGCTGCGTGGCACGGGTGATACTGGGTGGTTTGCAATTGCCTTCCCAGCAGCTAGTCAGGGCAGGGATTTGTAATTTGCCCAGAATGCAGGTGATAACTCCCCTCTCTTGGCGAAGGACACCGTGTGATCTTGAACATCCACCAACAAATGATAGTAGATGGGACACCCGGCCTGATGTCCATTTGATGGACAGCACAATCATTCATGAATCACCCTACCTGTGAAACACTGGGATGACAGTTCGTAGCTGGGTCTGGATTTGAACCTAAACAGGTAAGAGGTGAGTGTGCGACCCTTTCGGCCATCCTGCCAGCCCCCTTTAAACGAAGATATGGAAAGGGAAAGTTTTTCTTTGCAATCAAATGGAACAGGAAAGAAGAAATTTAGAAAGAACAAAGGAGGGTGATATTAAAATGGAGATAAGCCAAAAGTGAAGGGGATATTTCTTTCCAACTCTTCGTTTCTTTTCACATCAGTACTGTGCCACTGAAAACGTGCATGTCCATGTAATAGTTCATTCATTTCTATTTTCATAAAACGTCTCACTAACCCTGTCACTAACCATGTCATGGACCATGATGTTAACCAATGTTCACCGCAACACTTCGACTAATTAGATAATTCAAATAAATGAACAAACTTTCCTTACAGACACACAAGTGACATGTTTACTTACAATCAATTTTGTCAGGATGTTCTTGATATCTGATCGATTAATTATCTATAGATGTTTCCATGACTACGTCCACCACCGATGATGGAATGGAAGGAGGTTGTGTTTTCCCCCCTGTCTATCTGTCTGTCTGTCTGTGAGCAGGATATCTCAAAATGTTGCCGACGGATTCGGTCAAAACCAGGTGGACAGGTTGGTTGTGTGACGAGGACAAATTCATTCGATATTGGTGAAAACCTGAATTCGGTTTCGAGAATTTATTAAAAATTTTCAACTGATTCTTCACCATTGAAAGATAGAGCCAAAAATAATATATTTCACGGTATCTCAAAAAGTTGTGGACGAATTATGACACAACTATGTGAATGAGTTAGTTAGGTGACAAGAACAAACCGATTCGATTTTGGTTTAGGTTCGGATCCAGATCCGACCTACAGGTGGGATACAAAATGTAAATTGTTCAGCCTGGCGGAGGTATGCGCTCTACCGAGTGCCATTCTACTTTCTCATATAATCAAAACTGATGCATTAACAAACATCCTCACACTGAAACGGAAGACTAATAAGGAACCCAAAGAAGTAAAGAGGAAAGATGGAGTCATCAGGGGAACCCGGATAGGATTCATGTTTCAGCGACGACTCCACTACCCTCAAACTCGTCCAGGCGCAGCCAAGTGGGCCTTACAGAAAATTTTCTGCAATAATTCACTTCTCCTTAGAGAGATGGATTAAAAAAAACAGAGGAATAGAGAGGAAAAGGGATGAAAGAGAATTATGGGGGAAAAAAGTCGAAAGAAGTATGAAAGGAACAAAGAACAAGGATGTCCGGAAGAACCCGGACAGATAGATTCTCCTTTCTAATTGTATAATCAGAAGTGAAATCAGCTGATCAATTACAAAGATATTGATCTTCAAATCGACAAGGGTGATTATTAATTATATTTATTTGTAAAGCTCCATCTCTCGGTGAAAAGTGGAAATTTGTTCAAACTACATCAATTTACACGTAAATTAAGTTTTTTTTTTCCATAGAAAATGAATTCTTATGACAACAAAGGATATAATTTCCTTTTGGCCTTATAAATGAATGCTATTATTGTTTGTAGATCATCGTTCATTCATAAATAGTAATTAATTTAAATAATTTATGAGTGCTTTGTTTGGAAAAGCAATGTCGGGAAGTTTTGTGTTCTTGCCTTTTAACTTTGATACAAATGATATATATATATAATCATGCTCATGTTGCATATCTAGTCAATAATGACTGATGTACATATGATGACGATGACTAAGATGCAAATAATGATGATAATGATAAAAGTTAACAGGAATGGTTTGAATAACAACACTGGGCTGCATTTGAAATATTTTTTTCGGAGGTCGAGGTTTTCTCAACGGTACCTATATGTTTTTTGCATGCTGAAGTCAGAAATGTATCTAATTTCGCTCAATCAGGTCAAGTTTTTCTATCTATCTCAATTTTAAGGATTTTCTATCTCAATTTTAAAGAAAAAAAAATAATCAAAATTTTTGTTTTTTTTAATTAGCATTTTTAAAATTCAAAATCAGACTTACATTGACAGAAAATGTACAAACTATACATATAATGACACACAAGTACACTTAATGTGGAAGAAAGTGCCTTCTCAATTACTTTCATTTCAATTGCAGAAAAAAATATAGATAAATCGTTGTTTCTGGCAACACCCAACTTCAGTCGCTCCAGCAGTCGCTGTTTTCCTTCGTCTTTTTAATGTTGAATTTCACATTAACGGTACTTGTGCGTCATTTTATATATATAATTTGTACATTTTCTGTCAATGTACGTCTGATTTTGAATTTAAAAAATGCTAGTTAAAAAAACAAAAATTTTGATTTTTTTTTTCCTTAAAATTGAGATAGCATAAAAACTTCACCTGATTGAGCGAAATGAGATACATTTCTAAATTCAGCATGCAAAAAGCATATGATAACCGTTGAGAAAACCTCAACCTTTGAAATGACGCAGACCAGTGTAATGAATGCTTGTTTGATGAACGAAGAACCATTTCCACAGTTCATCGCATGGCAACCACACGCAGGGATACACTTCAAACCTTACCTGCAACACTTACATTTTCTCCTCAATAAATACTCGTATGATTTAAATAAAGAAAGAAGACATCACTCAGCTTATGAAATCGTGTCCACAGGTCAAATAATCCCAATTATCCTCCACTCAGGAAACACGATGTTGTTACATTATTCCTATCAGAGTAAATATCACTGACAATGAATGCAACATATCAAGACCTGTATGAGATGTTCCAAAGCAATCAATTTGAAGCAAGATATCACTTTACAAATTATGTTCTGACTTGTCTTAATTTGGAATGGTATTCACCTGTGTACTATCACATCTCCAGGAACACATGAACACATGCATAAAAGTTTGACATGTCAAATAAAAGCCTATACCACTGGCTAGCTGGATTGCTGCAGTTAATCACATGGCAACAACATGCAGGGATACACTTCAAACCTTTCCTGGAACACTTTCAGCTTGCTGCGTTACCTTTTGATTTACATCCACACGTCATGGGTTTGAGACAAACATCTGGAAGAGGAGATAACCTTCTTCATACGACTTGTAGAGATGTCCAATCTTTACTCCAGGTGGATGCATTGTTAGGGTGCATGATCTCTGTCACCTCTTGGTCTGCCTGAAGCCAAATATTTGCCGAGTAGGTTGCATGTGCAACATGCACTTCCAATGAATCGCTTGTTCGTTGGAACAACTCTAGGCCCTCGTTGGCCTTTCCAAAGAGTATAAAATGAGTTTGATTGATGGATCCTGTATGAGAAACATCGCAGATGTAACAGGCAAACTGCTCAGTTTAAGTAAATGCTCCATCATGACAGATACCTCTTGAAGAAGTCCTTTTAATCAAGTTTTTGTGTCTTACTATCTGCCATGATCTTTCGTGGGAAACACACATTTCCAAGCTGGCCAGTCCAAAGCCAGCCGACTGGGCATCCTCCATCGTGCAAAGTCCTTTTTTGGCACACCTGAGCTCCTGATCACATACAAAGCTCTCATCCACAGCCTGATGGAGGTCTGCTCTCCTCTCTGGGCTGGTGCTCCTGCCTCACCTTTATCGGCTTCACGTTGTAGAAACCAAACACGTTGTGGATTTAGGATCATTGGAATCTCCCGCGATGAAGCTGAGTCTTTGGGTCTCTCACTCTCTCACCGCAAGTAGGTCAGTGGTCTTTCTGTCTTCTACCATCTCTTCTCCAGCCTCACCTCCCTCCCCCCCCCCCCCGCTCTGTGTGTGATCTGTTCCCCCTTACCAGATTCTTCAGTCAAGGACAAAGACACTTTCAGAAAGTTCATGATTCAAGACATCCATCATGTCCACTGGTCGACCAGCACCAATGGCATTAAGCAGTCATTGAAGGAGCTTCTTGTCAGCTTTGATTTTGTTTTTTTTTCACTGTGTTTGCCTTGTGGACACCGGTGATACTGGTGTAGGGAGTGGTGTAGGTGCAGCAATAGAAATTGGTAGACATGAGGTGTGGGAGACAGTTTTGTGGGTGATGAGACAATTAAATTTGTAGATTCTTCATCCTGTAGGAAGGATTGCAGACAGAGAATCCTGTGCAGTTTTGAAGGAGCAGGAGTTAGGGACATTGAAGGAAGGGTAAATGATATTGTATCGGGTCAAGGGAGGAAGAAGTTGGTTGTGGTACACCTGTGTGCGAATGATGTAGGGAAAGTTTAGTCAGAGGTTTTGAAAAATAGATACTGGATATTGGGTAAGTGGCTGAAAGCGAAGGGTTGTGAGGTCATGTTTTCTGGGACTCTCCCAAGATTAGGAAACGATATAGAAATTATGAGCAGAGCAATAGGTTTCAACCAAAGGCTGGAAAAATGGTTTAGGGAGGAAGGTTTTACATGAAAGAAGCAGTGGGAATCATTTCTGGGACAAAGGGAGTGTTTCCAGAATGATGGCCGAATGTTAAATAGAAAGGGGGCAGCAAGGTTTGCAGTGGGATTTGAAGAAGGAATTTAGGCTTTTTTAGGTCAGTGGAGGGTGGAGAAGATATTGTTGTAGAAATCCGCCCGCCGGCGTGGGAACGACCGCGTCTAACCAACAGCAGTCGCTTCGCCCACTGAACGGAAAATCCAGTCGTGACTTTCTTGAACAACACCAGAAACCAGTCACAGGTGGGTTTTTAATCCCACCACGGCCCAGTCCGTATTCTACCTGCGCGAAATAGGGTAAATCGCCGAATATCGATATACCTAAGTACTCGCGCGAGTAACCTACACGAGGGACCGAACATTGGCGAAGGCCTGCTTGGACACGAACTGGTAAAGCGGTCCGTTCCGTTCTGGGATAACCGAGCGGTTATTATCGCCAGACCTCGCAGGACCCAATTCTATTTATCGGCTATTTAAAAACCAACTATATTCCGAGTGCAAGATGGGGCAGTTCAATGAGGGAATGGACGCAGCGAACAGGTTCACATTCACACAAGGACATTCATTATAATAAAGCACGTATGCAATTATATTAGGCAAAACACGTATGCAATTATACAAGCAACAAAAGCACGACAAAAGAAGTACAACCGTCTACTTATTATGTACAGTCACTTGCACCTAACAGCAGTTCCTACTTATTAGATGGGCCCACGGACACACGTACGCACACAAGCACACACACACACACACACACACACACACACACACACACACACACACACACACACCCAAGAAATGGTGGCAGAGGCCTTTAATAACGAGCTCCAGTTCGGAGGACAGGTGAGCTGAAACCCAGAACCTATCTTGAACCTCTCCACCTCGTGTGGTCTTCAAGTTGTTTGGACCCGGGCTCCAGCGAGAGCGAGCTGGATCCAATCGCCGAGTCGCAATCCTTCCCGAGCTCCCGCGAATCCTCCCGCGCTTCTCAACACGTACTGGTGAGACGAGGCGCCGATCCTTCCCGTCGATGCGTCGCTCCCCCGAGGAACCACCTCCACGAAGAGGTCGATGAGTCGCACCAAGCCGGGAACCAAAATGGAGAACAAAGAGCTCCATGAACCAAGAAGAAGAAGAAGCCACCACTCGCAGCTCGAGCCGAGCAACTGGCTTAACTTTCTTCCAAACAGGGCAGCTTGAAGCAAAAAGCTCTCCCGAGCCAAGCAGAAGCCGAAGCTCAGGAACCATCAAAGCAAAGAGCCTCCAAAAAGCCTCCTCCCGAGTCAGGCCTCAACCGAAGCTCACTGAACCAGCCGAAGCAAAAAGCTTCCGAAGGCCTCAACCCCAACGCAAGCCAAGCAGGATCCAACGGTCTGCTGAAAGACTACTCTCAACTCCCTTCTCCAACTCTGCCCCCCAAACAAAAGAGACGATCTCCTCTTTATCTTTCTCCCGCCCTTCCTCCTCCACGCCCGGCGTGACTCATGCCCTCGTGATCCACCCCCCCTCCCCCCCGCTCATCCACGGGTGGGAGGGAGTTGTTGACATCATGAGTCACGGGACGGCAGGGTTCTTCCTCTTCGCAGAAGAGGGGGAGGGATGTCTCCATTGTTCGTTCCCTCACTATTAAATCTATCCGCAGCGTATCTAATCGATTTCTGAACATTTAAACAATGAAAGGTGAGCTATCTAGGGAACAAGCACTTATCGACATAGCTGACTAAAGGAACCAGTATGTTGTGTGCAATCGAATTCCAAAATTCATAACACTACCCCCTCCCCTTTTTGCAGACTCGTCCCGAATCGTCAAATTTTCGTGTGACCAGTATGTGTACGTTTTCCCCTAGTACGTTCTACCTTCGGATCCCCGAGTGCGACATTTCTTTATATGTGTCCCAAAAATAAATAACCTAATGCGCTGCGTAACTAACTAAACAAACTCTCAAACTCATTCGGACAACTTAACTAAAATTGCCGGCGCTAAAACAAACATGCAGGTGAGGTTCCACGTATTTACCACTTTCACTCAACTTATCCATTACTTAACCATGGCCCAGGACCTGTGATCTGTGAAAGGGGAGAAGGTAAAAGTCATTTCAAAGTTCATTGATACAGGGGAATGGATGGAGATGGTCGCAAAACACAGATGAGCATGATGGATGCACGGGCAGCCTGCAGGGCAGTCCTAACAAAACTGTATGGTCCTGGCGCACATGTTGATGGATGGACACAGGGGCAAATGCAAACAAGGGCAGCAGGCATGGGATCATGGCAGAGGCAGGCAAACTAGGCATGGCAAGGCAAGCCGATGCAGAACAGGCGGCTGCAGCACAACAGGCTGGCAGGTGAAGCTGGCTGGCCTCTGGTGTGGTTCCATCAGGTCTGGAGGGAGTGCGGTGGGGCCAGCCGCTCTAAAGGCGGGCTTGAACCTAGCCTACTGTCTCCCCCCACTCTATCGCCTTTGCCTGTCTCTGTCCATACCCACTCCCTTAGTTTGCTACAAAACACAACAAAATTTAGCCCCTCTTTATATTTATTTCCCTTTTATAATTGTCTCCCTAACCCCCTTTATCTTCATTGTCCGGCTTGCCTATCCTGTCAACCAAGCCTACTCCCAACCCCTACGTTCCCTCTCTAGAGGGGAATAGGGAGAAACTAGCGTCCTGTCTCGAGGCTCAACAAAGCCTCAGAATGGCCTCCTCAGAGTTCAGCGATTTACCAAGGTGAGTCCAACGGCCTACAACGAGGGAAGGGATGGATGGTGCGAAGGGGTACATCTCCTATCTACCCTAACATTCATAAACCTGAAACTACCCCGGGGCTTTCCAAAAACGCCTCACACTTTAAAACGATCGGTTCTAAAAACCATGATTCCCGTCGCCTGTGTTGGTGTCCATTATAAATTTGGGTCTTGCCCTCAAATTTTCATTCGTGCCCTCACACAATTTCCTGGCTGGGCAGCGTGGCTCAACTGGCAGGAACTCCCCCTCTGCCGAACTCTAACCATGGCACCCCAGGCCCGCAGGCTGCCTCCGAGCCTAGCTGCTCCTTATAAATGCGGGGGGTTACCCTCTCTGGCATTGCCCCCCTCCGATGCCCATGTGGCGTGTTGATGCCCCGGGTCCCTTTCCGAGGGTTGCCCGTGCACACTACACTGCCCTCGTGGCATTTTGGCGCTACGGGTCCCGTTTCCGACGGGTCGCCCGTGCCCACTACACTATCCCAGCCCCTCTTGGGCCCTTGGCCTACACTGGCCGACTAGTCTGGTGCCCGGGGTGCCCACTAAACAAAACTCACCTTTCCACAGCCACGCTCCCAGCCGGTCCATGAACTCCTGCACCTCTCCAAACGGGTTTCGTGCCTTCTCTCAACACCAACAACAAAACGGCCTCCTTTTAAGAAATTTCACTACCCACTAACTAAACATTAAACTGACCCCGGGTCACTTGGGTGGGAATCACTCCTCCCCCCAATCAGTCATTGCACCATGCATACCACATTCGCTCCACTCACACACTTGGGCCCACTGTCCCACACTCATTCCTCACACACTTTCCATTTCGCAACTCACACCAACACTCTATACTGCCATCCTCTAACTAAATTGCATAAACTAACTCGTGCTCCCTCGTCATCCCTTAAAACTCATGCACGTTCCATTTACTCTACGTAGCTAAACTACGTCTCCACTACACATTTCCAGTCTGTCCATGTCTACAAAAATCCAAAAATTCCCATTTCCTAAATCT
Source organism: Eptatretus burgeri (assembly GCF_056783735.1). Taxonomy (NCBI): domain Eukaryota; kingdom Metazoa; phylum Chordata; class Myxini; order Myxiniformes; family Myxinidae; genus Eptatretus; species Eptatretus burgeri. The sequence goes on along the minus strand of NC_140965.1, from coordinate 96,997,821 downwards.
GAACTAAAATCCCTCGAACTAATCCATTCCACGGGCTCCATGAGGAACAACCAACCCATGTCCCCATGAAGCCGGTCTAACTATTGCTAACCCATCCTCCTAACTAGTAGTTCCTGTTCCCCCTGACAGGGGGGTCTTCCACCCCTTGCCCAGGGAATCCTGTTCACCTGAAGCGAGGCTTGCTTTTTTTTTCATGCGCGCACCAGCGCGGCAACTCGCAACCTGCGCTCCTTTCCCCGTGATGTCATGGCAGCTGTTCGCGCATCTCGTCCCTCCTCGGACGGTACCATCCGGCAGGGATTTCCCTTCTGCCGGATTCCAACCCTGCAGCCATGACATCACCCTGCGCATCAAAAACAAACCTTGCGTTTCAAGGGGTTCCCCACGCGAACACATGTGCTCTGCTCGTCGGAGCTTCACACACATGCCCGCCTGGAGAACCCATCTGGTCCAAATCCATTATCCAGCCTACCTTCTGTCTGTCCGCGGGATCGGCTCATTCATGGCGTGCGTTTACGGACCGGGCTTCACTCCCGCACGTGCGCACGTGGCGGCCTTGTGCGTTGCACGGCACGGACCCCGAACGCGCTGCCGTGCAAACCCATCACGGTCCCCAATGCAGCTACGGCCGCTACTCGGCCTTTGTCCACTGTCAGGCACCGTCTTCGTCGCTCTCTCGCACTCAAACTCCCACGTGCCACGACGCTCACACACCTCGCCATGACACTCGGACATGCGATTGCATGTTCGCGCATGCCAACCGCCATCTCCCTCACATACAGCGCTCTCACACACGCGGTCTCTCTCACACACGCTGTTCCTTCCACCCTCGGTGTTTCTCTCACACACTTCGAAACCACACACGCTGTTTCCCTCGCACACTCTGTTCCTTCCACACTCAGTGTTTCCTTGACACACGGCGTGCTGGAAGGCACGCATTTCGGCACACTCGCTACCAGGCACACCATATCACTCACACACGGGGAATCGCTTACACACGCCATAACACTCATGCTATGCGTGCTTTCCAGCACGCATTTTGGCTCACTCGTACACACACACACTGGGACGACCACGCTGGGGATTTGAGTCCCCACAAGGGTTCCCGGGGCCTTCATACCCCCCAAGCTTCGTGTGCACCCGTCAACAGCACTCGCCCCCTCTACCTCGCAAAGCTCGACCGGACTCTCCTCGTCGCGATCCACCTCAAGGGGGCACAGTCCCTCCCCTCGTTCCTGAAGGAGGCCATCCTGCTGCCTGCATCGGGTCCCAACAGATTCCAACAGCTCACCCCCATTGTCCTCTGTGGTGTATGGGCATAGCGTGCTGAGGGGCGTGGAGTATTTGTGATAATAGTCACGTGGTTAAGGATGCATATATCTGTACGCGCCCACTAGAGGCACACAGTAGTGTACATCCGGAAACGCAATAAACAGAGTTACGACTACGCTCACACTCTCTCCGTGCCTCACTGCACCCTGGACATTACAGTTGGCGACGAGGATGTATCGAATCAACTCGTGCAGAATGCCTGTTTTCATCGGCAATGACTTTGAGTTGTTGCCGGAGCAATTGGATTGCCAGGCGCACATGGAGCTGGGAAAATCATCACAGCTGGCGCGGTACGAGTTCGATCACCTGGCAAGGAGCCCAGGGGAGCGCATCACGAGTTTCGCCGCGCAGGTGAAACATCTCGCCGTCACCTGCAAATTCACGTCGAGTGAACGGCAGGCCAGGCTCAAAGATAGTTTTATTGCTGGATTGCAAGACTCGGAAATGGTTTCGGCAATACTACGGCTGAAGTACGAGGACATTGCGTTCATTTCAGCAGTCGAAATGGCATCGGCCGTCGAACGGACGCTGAGGGATGTCCAAGCAATTGCCGGCCAGTGCCTCACAGGTGGTCCGGAAGTCCACGTGGCGTGGGACAATCCCACTGACCCGGGGCAAGACCTGCAGCCTGTGCGAGGCCACCCCGACAACCCGGGGCAAGACCTGAAACCTATTTGAGGTTTTGTACATGACGTACGCTTTTACATCCCGGAGCAAGACCTGCAACCTGCACGAGGCAACCCAGACAACCCGGAACAGGACATGCAGCCGATGATGAGCCTGTTTTCAATTGTTCCGATGGTAACAAGACCGATGACAGTGGAGATCGAGGTGAACAAGACGCCGATCATTTTTCAAATTGATACCGGGGCCGCTGTATTGATCATGGGCGGACAGACCGCTCATGGACTCAACGGTCTCAACCTTATCAGGTCTGACCTCACGCTGTACACATACACCAGCAAAGCGATTACGACAGTTGGAATGGCAGACGTATCTGTGACCTACCAAGGTCAAAGTGCCGTGCTCTCGCTGTTTGTGGTGCGAGGGGAGGGGCCGGCACTCCTGGGCCGAGACTGGCTGACTCGCATCAGGCTAGACTGGATGACGCCAGCCATTCATCTTGGATGACCCGTGCCGAGCCGATTAGAGCATCAGTTGGAGGAGATTTTTCAAAAGCATCAAGATTTGTTTTGCAACGAGCTTGGAAAACTCAAGGACGTGCCGGCAAAGCTTTTGAGGAAGGAGGGGGCAGGGGCCACGCGGATGCAGAGTTGGTGTCTGTTCCTTGCTTCCTACAACTACGATATACAGTTCCGGAGCAACGGGGAGCATGCCGACTGCGACGGTCCCTCGCGCGGAGGGCCACGGGAAGCGTGCCGACTGCGACGGTCCCTTGCGTTTGCCTTGCGCGGAGGGCCACGGGAAGTGTGCCGACTGCGACAGTCCCTTGCGCTTGCCTTGCGCAGAGGGCCACGGGAAGCGTGCCAACTGCGACGGTCCCTTGCGCTTGCCTTGCGCGGAGGGCCACGGGAAGCATGCCGATTGCGACGGTCCCTCGCGCTTGCCTTGCGCGGAGGGTCCAACTTCGTCTGAATCAGCCGACCAGGTTGATGTGATTGCACTGAGCCAGGTCCAGGGCGGGCTGGGCACCACCAAGCAGGTCGTGGTGGAGTCGGCTCATGATAGAGAACTCGCCCATGTCATTCCGACGATTCCAACGGGGGATTGGAGCAGAGTACTCGCCCGTGTCATTCCGGCGATTCCAACGGGGGATTGGAGCAGACTACTCGCCCGTGTCGTTCAGGCAATTTCAACGGGGGATTGGAGCGATCTGCCTTCGACGGTGGGATCGGCTTGTTATCCGGCGCGCGCTCGTGGCATGCAGGCGATCGTTCAACACGTGATCACCTCGAGCGCGGACTGCATGGTCGAGGAGGCAACGCAGAAGAGGAGGCAAGAAGGGTTCATCTCTACGCCTTCAGTCGTCCATCCCACAACCGAACTACGGTTGTTCGCAAAATTGTTGTGGTGGCCGGGGTTGGGTAGAGACATTGAACGAGTAATTAAACGTTGTGCTGCTGGGCAGGCAAATGCCAATAAGCCGCGCATGAGCGGAATGTGTTCGATTGTGATCGATGCGTTCTCTTTGTGGCCGGAGCGTGTGGTTTTGCTGAGTGCATCGAGGGGCATTACTGTAACGAGGCTGCGGACGAGCATTGGTAATAGAGGCATACCCGATATGCTGGGTTCTGGCAACGATCCGCAGATCCTCGCAGATGGGTTTAATGATCTTGTGCATCGCAGCGGTGTTTGTCACCTTAAACGGTTTGTTAAAATGTGTCATCCTGGCACACCAGAATCGTTGGTTAAAATATTGTGCCATCCTGCCACGAACGAGCAGGCAGAATAGTTTGTTGAAATGTGTGTCAGACTGTCACGAACGAGCAGGCAGAATCGTTTGTTGTGATGTGGAAACGTGCTTTGCATAAAGGGGAGTTTACATCTGCGCGGGCAGTGGTTGATGTCGTTTTGCGACCATATGGGAATACTATACATCTAACCAATGAGGATGTTCCTGTCATTTGGCTGCGACCTGGAGGGTAGGTGGTTGGGGCAATGTTGCGCCTGCTGGTTCGCATTTTTGATGTGGGACAGCGGGTAATGGAACGGCGAATTGCCTGGTTCAGATTGATGATGGGGAGGTGTGGAAGCGGCACGTGGGACCGGGGCAGATTCGCTGTTCAGCGTCACCCCCACCTCTGATCTCGCCAAGGCCAGACGTGCTGGCGCCCATGGGGATAGCGGTTTCGGGGTGTTTACCTGATTCAGTCCTGTCCGAGGGAGACGAGCAAGCTTGTCGGCCGGGGGCGTTTGATGGAGTGGGGGGGGGGGGTTCGCCTCGGGTGTCCCCTCGACCTAGCCAGAAGGCGTGTAAGCCTGGGCCGTCTGGTGGCACTGTCCGCCAAGGGCGGATCAAGTGACGCGGTACTTGGAGGATTCTGTATGATTAGTGTCCTTTTTCACCAGTTGTTTTTTGTATCATGGTGCCAATGCTCTTGCTAAGTGCCATTTTGTCACTCGTTACTTTTTGTGTCATAGTGTCTATGATTTTTGATTAGTATCATGTTGTCGTTTATACTTGTCATTTTATAATTATGATTGTCATTTTATAATTATACTTTTAGGAGGGAGGAGTGTGGTGTATGGGCATAGCGTGCTGAGGGGCGTGAAGGATTTGTGATAATAGTCACGTGGTTAAGGATGCATATATCTGTACGTGCTCACGAGAGGCACACAGTAGTGTACATCCAGGAACGCAATAAACAGAGCTACGACTATGCTCACACTCTCTCCGTACCTCACTGCACCCCGGACATTACATCCTCCACTACGTGTGTGTGTGTGTATGTATATGTGTGTGTGTGTGTGTGTGTGTGTGTGTGTGTGTGTGTGTGTGTGTGTGTGTGTGTGTGTGTGTGTGTGTGTGTGTGTGTGTGTGTGTGTGTGTGTGTGTGTGTGTTCGTTTTTAGATTCTTCCACCCCGTCCAATTCATCCTCTATCTCCCGTGTCTCTGTTTCCATGACTATTTGCGTTTCCGTCACCTTGTTCGTTTCGTTCGTCTCCACTATTATTTCCGCCGTCGTCACCTCATGTCTCATCTTACACATTTCATGTCCCCTTTTAATTTTTCCCTCTCCGTCACCGTCACGAGTCTCGTCCAACACATCTCCCGTATTATTTTGTCCTCCACCGCGGGACCGACACAGTCCACACTCCCCCTCAGCTCGCTCACTCCAGCACGTGGTGCCGCCATTTTGAGCTCCACTGCCCACGTTTTGCTCCTCGTAACCGCCATTATTGCCTTTTGCCCAGCTCGGAGATTCAGCCCCATGCGCTGCATTTCACCCCGCATTTCTTTCATTTCGTTTTGCATATTTGTCTCCATTTTTCCCATCAACGCCTTGAGCATGTCTCTCACATCAAATAACCACGTGGCAGTCGGTTCGCCATTATCGGGCGCGGATCTGCCGGGGACTGAGGAGGGATTTTGACGGAGGAGAGGAGGGGGGGTGTCATACACCGCGGCCCCCGCCGCTGCGCCCATTGCGGACTCTGCATTTGTTTGTGGGGGTGTTCAACCTGCATAATGGGCATGTTCTGCAGGGTTATTTCGCCCTGAGCCATGATTTCTAACATTTCTAAATTCATTACCCCCTGCTCCCGTTTGCCTTGAACCGCCATCTTGCTTAACGGAAATAATTTAAAAGCTCGTTTTTTTAATGGAACCGGACGGTCACTCCACTCACCCTTGGTCCGAATCCCGTTAATTTAGTTGGAGGCAGGGTGGATTCGAATCTCACTCCCGGACACCAGTGTTGTAAATTTCCCCAGATGTTCCGGATCAAATTGCTGTTTATATCTCAACGGAACCGCTTGGAAACGAGCCGCTTAAGCAGCTCGCTTCCTTTTGGAATAACGGGGCGGGGTATTATCGCCAGACCTCGCCAGACCCAATTCTATTTATCGGCTATTTAAAAACCAACTATATTCCGAGTGCAAGATGGGGCAGTTCAATGAGGGAATGAATGCAACGAACAGGTTCACATTCACACAAGTACATTTATTATAATAAAGCACGTATGCAATTATACAAGGCAAACACATATGCAATTATACAAGCAACAAAAGCACGACAAAAGAACTACAACCGTCTACTTCTTATGTACAGTCACTTGCACTAAACAGCAGTTCCTACTTATTAGACGGGTCCACGGACACACATACGCACACACACCCAAGATATGGTGGCAGAGGCCTTTAATAACGAGCTCCAGCTCGGAGGACAGGTGAGCTGAAACCTAGAACCTATCTCGAACCTCTCCACCTCGTGTGGTCTTCAAGTTGTTCGGACCCGGGCTTCAGCAAGAGCGAGCTGGATCCAATTGCCGAGCCGCGATCCTTCCCGAGCTCCCGCGAATCCTCCCGCACTTCTCAACACGTGCTGGTGAACGAGGCGCCGATCCTTCCCGTCGATGCGTCGCTTCCCCAGTTACCACCTCCACGAAGAGATCGATGAGTCGCACCAAGCCGGGAACCAAAATGGAGAACAAAGAGCTCCATGAACCAAGAAGAAGAAGCCATCACTCGCAGCTCGAGCCGAGCGACCAGCTTAACTTCCTTCCAAACAGGGTAGCTCGAAGCAAAAAGCTCTCCCGAGCCAAGCAGAAGCCGAAGCTCACGGAACCATCAAAGCAGAAAGCCTCCAAAAAGTCTCCTCCCGAGTCAGGCCTCAGCTGAAGCTCACTGAGCCAGCCGAAGCAAAAAGCTTCCGAAGGCCTCAACCCTAACGCAAGCCAAGCAGGACCCGACGGTCTGCTGAACGACTACTCTCAACTCCCTTCTCCAACTCTGCCCCCCGAACAAAAGAGACGATCTCCTCTTTATCCTTCTCCCGCCCTTCCTCCTCCACGCCCGGCGTGACTCATGCCCTCGTGATCCATCCCCCGCTCAACCACGGGTGGGAGGGAGTTGTTGACATCATGAGTAACGGGACGGCAGGGTTCTTCCTCTTCGCAGAAGAGGGGGAGGGATGTCTCCATTGTTTGTTCCCTAACTATTAAATCGATCCGCAGCGCATCTAATCGATTTCTGAACATTTAAACAATGAAAGGTGAGCTATCTAGGGAACAAGCACTTATCGACATAGCTGACTAAAGGAACCTGTATGTTGTGTGCAATTGAATTCCCAAATTCGTAACAATATGAAGGAAGGAACGGATGATAAAATTCTTTCTGTCCACAAAGAATGATGCAATGTTCTCAATGTTGATTGGTTGAGAGAAATAAAGGACGAGATTATCTGATTGGTGGAACAATATCATGAATAATGAGTATGTGGAAATGAACCATCATGAATAATGATTAGGCGGCGATGAATCACCAAAGTACTGGTGGAAACATAATGCTAATTAGCTGAAGGCTGGCTGGGGGGAGGGGGTGGTTTTCATGATGACTCAAATGACTGGTAGAGTTGTCACACAGTCAAGCCATCATATTCAAAATAGACACAAAGTTCGGACAAATTGTAAGGAAGGAACGGATGATGTAATTGTGATGAGTAAGGCCAGGCAAGAAAATAGAATTTAAAGAAGGGAAAAGTTCAACATATTCCATAACAATGTCAGAAGTTTAAGTAATAAGATGGAAGAGCTTGAAGCCAAAGTAGATAGTGAGGAGTACGATATAGTTGCAGTGAGTGAGACATGGTTTCAGAAGGAGAGTAACTGGAGGACAGGATTACAAGGCTACAAGGTGTATCGGTGTGAGAGGAAGGAGAGAATAGGAGGAGGAGTAGCAATCTGGGTAAAGGACAGCATTGCATCAAGAGAAAGGGGTGACATTAAGGAAGGAATAAATGTTGAGGATTCTGTGTGGGTTGAGATAAGAGATTGTAAATATAGTAAGATACTGGTAGGATGCTTTTAGAAAGCTCCGGGTGTGAAGAAAGAGGAGAAAGGAGGAGTACACGAAGAATTTAAAAGGGCAAGGGAAGAGTATTGATTATGGGGAATTTTTGCCATTATGACTTGCCTTGCCAGGGATTATGATTTGCCAGGGATAGATTGGGTCCAGGAACAGGGAAAGGGCAGAGCAGATGAGAATTTCCTAGTTTTAGTCCAGGATTGCTTTTTAACCCAGTTTGTAGAGAAGCCCACTCGGGGGCGTACAGTGTTAGACCTCCTTTTAAGGCCTAAGTCACATTTGCTCTTCGGCTAGGATACGGCGGCCGTACCCCCCCTGAATTGACAGAAACATGCGGCGGCCGCAGAGTTTCTGAGGTGGCCTCAGGGTGGCCTTACGCCATATGGCTATCTTTTACAGGCCGTAGGGGTCGCCGTGGAATTATAGCGCGGAGTTATAACTTTTTTCATTTCTAAGTTGGCCGTAGCAATTCGACAAGCCAAGCTATGACGTAGATGTGTTCCACGTCGACCGTACGGAGGGCGTAAGGTGGGCTTGCGTTATTCGTGCAGCTGCCGTAGGCTCTTATCAATGAAAAATGAATTTTGCCAACCCCCAAAAAATTACGGTGGCCGCACTATTTCCACGGTCGCTGTAGGGTAGTCCTAAGGCATCCCTGTGTTCAACGTATGGTGGCCTTGCGGTCTGTGTGACTACCTGCGGGCAACGCAGGGTCGACGCCCAGTTCCCCTACGCCCACCGTGCGTCCTATGTACGGCCTTTGTGGCAGTCTGCGTCGACCGTGCGTCCACCACGCGCTACCGCTAGAGATCAGAGTATAGGTGTTTTCCTATACTCCGAACTGGTATATTCAGTTATATATATTATAGTTATAGTATATTCAGTCATATATACCGAACTGGTATATTCCGAACTGTTATATTTTTATTTCAGTAAAAAAAGAACTGGTATATATATACCCACTCGTTACCGTCCGTCTGGCCGTACGTTCGCCTTCGGGCCCCCCTGCGGTGGCCTTGCAGGCACCTTGAGGCTACTTTGCGTCTGCCTTGAAAATTCTATGGCCGCCACAACGACGCCCTAAGGTCACCCACCATGCAACATCAAATCAAAGACCGTACGGCACCCCCACGTTTTCGGTCACCACAATTTCTAATATAAATACCCCGTGCGGCTCCCCGAAAAATAAAAACATATGTGACTGCTACATTGTGTGACCGTGGAAATACTGCGGCCGCCCTATAATTGCTAGTGGCCGTAGATTTTGTAGACCCCATGGCCGCCGTGCCAAATGTGACTTAGGCCTAAGTCATGATTCCAATATGGTGGAGGAGGTGGAGGTCGGGGAGCATTTTTTTGTATACATTGTCGAGACTCATATGAGAGCTAACACACAATGCACAGCAAGGGGGGCATGAGACAAGAGGGGCAGGAGAGGGAAGGACAAAACATTTGGGAACAGAGACATTAGGAGATCTGTGGAAGGGAGAGGGATGGGGCGGGAAACATGGGGTATACTAGATGGACATTACAAGGACTTTCAGGAAGGAAAGCAGGGAATTTAAAGGAGTTGGGTTTGGGGTGAATTAATGGGGGTAGAAAACATTGAGGATTTGGATGGGGGAAGATAAGAGGTGGTGGTGAACAACTGTTTTGAAGGCCTGGAGGGAAGAATGGGATTGAATAGAGTGAGGGAGTTTATTCCAAAGGCGGGAAAAAAGAGGAATGAAAGAGCGAAGGTGAGCAGTGATTCGTGATTTGGGTCGTTTTACCAGAAGGGAGTTGCTGGCGAACCATGAGCGCCCTGTGGAAATATGGTGGGGACAAATCACAGACAGAGCGGGGGGGGGGAGGCCGGAGAGAAGACGGTAGAAGACAGAAAGACCACCGACCAGCCTGCGGTGAGAGAGTGAGAAGCCAAAAGACTCGGCCTCATTGTGGGAGATACCAATGATCCTAAATGCCTTCGTTTCCACAACGTCGAAGCTGAGAAAGGTGAGATGCAGGAGCAGCAGCCCAAAGGAGAGAGCAGTACTCCCTTAGGCTGTGGACAAAAGCTTTGTGCATAGTCCGGAGCTCAGGTGGGTCGAGGAAGGACTTTGCACGACAAAGGATTCCCAGTCGGCCAGTGGCTTTTGAGGGCAGGTTGGAAATGTGGCTTTCCCAGGCAAGATCATGGCAGATAAGGACACCCAGAAGCTTGAGGACTTCTTCCAGAGGATTGTTGAAAAAGTAGACGGGGGGCAGGGGGTTCTAAATGGTCCTTACGGAGAGACATAGTGAGTGTGTGAGATTTGTCAGGATTGAAAAACATGTTCCACGTGTTGGAGCAGTTTGTGATTTTATCCTGATCTGCAGAGAGGGAAGAAGCTGCAGCTTGCCGGTCTGAGGGATGACAGATGGTATGGCAGAGGGTGGAGTCATCAGCAAAGAGAGAAAGAGGATTTTCCAGAGTCAGAGAGATCATTGATGAAAGCCGAAGTTTAGGAGCATTTTGGAACAAGTAACCATAACATTGTTTGTGTGAAGTTTCTGTTACGGGTTGGAGTTCAGGATAGTAGGGTAAGGCTATTAGATTTCAGGAATGCAAACCTTGAGGGTATGAGGAGAGAGTTGGGTGATGTAGATTGGGAGACTCTAACAACAGTACAATCAGCATCAGAGAAATGGGAAACCTTTTAGGAGCAAGTTTGTAGAGTGCAGAGGAAGTACATTGCAATGAGATGTAAAACTAGGAGTAGAAAGAGACCAGGGTGGTTGAGGTGTGAGAAAAGGAATGCTCTTTAGGAGAAGCAAAAGGCATTTATTAGGTTTAAAATATCAGGACTGGAACGAGATTTATATCACTATCGGAGTAAACAGAGGCAAGTTAAGAAAATAACTCTGCAAGCCAAAAGAGAGCATGAGAAGGACTTTGCTCAGAATGTTAAACATAGTCGCAAGGCTTTCTTTAAGTATATCAAGGGAAAAGAACAGGTTAGGACCAGTGTGGGCCCGTTGAGCAACAGCACCGGGAGAGTGGTTAGTGAGGAAAGTGAGATGGCAGGCTTATTAAACAGATATTTTGCTTCAACCTTTACACAAGAACAGTCAGTAGAATTGCCAATAGCTGAGAGCATCAATCAAGGAGGTGAGAAAGGGCTTTCACAGAAGATCCAGTTTGGAGTGGAGGAAGTCAAGGAACAGCTAGGTAATCGAAGAGAAGATAAGGCTCCGGGGCCAGCTAATATGTAACCGAGAGTATTGAGGGAAGTGGCTGAGCAGGTAAGTGAGATATTAATGGGTATTTTTAACAGCTCACTGGAGTCAGGACAGGTACCGGAGGATTGGAGAGTAGCAAATGTAACACCATTATTTAAGAAAGGATCCAGAGAAGAATTGGGAAACTGTAGACCTCTTAGTTTGACTTCAGTTGTGGAGAAGGTGTTGGAGACATTAATTAAGGACCGGATGAGGAACCATTTAAATAAATACAAACTAAGTAAAGGTAGTCTGCATGGGTTTACCAAAGGTAGTTCCTGTTTGACATATCTTTTAGAGTTCTATGAAGCAGTGTCTGATTGGGTGGATGAGGGAAAGGCAGTGGACATAGTACATCTAGACTTTAAGAAGGCATTTGATAAGGTACCATGGAGGATGTAGGCCAAAGTGAGGGCTTGTGGAGCGGCTGGTCAGGTAGTTAATTGGATTGCAAACTGGCTTAGTGATAGGAAACAAAGAGTGGCTGTGAGTTGGAGTATGTCTTGCTGGGAGGATGTAAGTCGTGGGATACCTCAGGGATCAGTACTCAGACCATTACTATTCATTATTTACATCAATTATTTGGATAATGGGATAAAGAGTAGGCTTTCCAAATTTGCGGATGACACAAAGCTTGGAGGTGAGGTGGATAGCAGAGGGGGTGGTGAACAGATACAAGAGGGTATTGATACTTCTATGGATTGGGCAAAAGACTGGCAGATGGAATTTAACCTGAGCAAGTGTAAGGTGTTGGGGATGGGAAAGAATAATGAAAATAGAGATTATAGGATGCAAGGGGTAATTTTGGAGCGTGTCACACAGGACAAGGATCTGGGGGTGGTAATACATAAGGTAGGTAAGCAGGCAGCACAATGCCAGGCAGCTGTAAAGTAAATGGGGTTTTTGGTTGTATTCGAAGAAGGATCATTTATAAATCAGAAGAGGTGGTGTTCACATTGTACAGGAATTTAGTGAAGGTCACATCTAGAATATCGTGTGCAGTTTTGGTCACCACAACTCAGGAAGGATATAGATGCCAAAGGGAGGGTTCAGCGCAGGGCGACGAGATTGATTCCGGCCCGAGCTTGGCTTGGCTACGAGGAGCAATTGAAGGAGACAGGGCTTTATCCACTAGAAAGGAGGTGGTTACGAGGAGATATGATAGAGATGTTTAAGATAATGAAAGGTATTGATAAAATAAGTGTAGATGAATTATTCAACAGAGTAGACAGTGATAGGCCAGGGGCCATAGCCTGAGAGTAAAGAAGAGAAGAGTTAAGACAAAAGGAAGGCAGGCCTTTTACTCAGAGAGTAGTTAATGTATGGAATGGTCTCCCTGGATAGGTCGTGGCAGCAGAAAGAGTAGATAAGTTTAAATTAGAATTAGATAGGTACCTGGAAGTTATGAAGATAGAGGGGTACAGGGATGTTGGCAGGACGTTTCGGTAGTTTGAGCATTGATGGGTGATTGTGTGCATGTTGACTGAGGGAGCCCGTGACCTTCCATTTTTCGATGGATCCAGGTCGGAACAGATGCAGTGTTTGCACATACTCTTTTTGTTTGCAAAGAACAGGAGCTCATATAATTTGCATCAAAGTTAAAAGGCAAGAACACAAAACAAAACTTCCCAACATTGCTTTTCCAAACAAAGCACTAACAAATTATTGAAATGAATTACTATTTATGAATGAACAATGATCTCCAAACAATAATTGTGTTCGTTTATAAGCCCAAAAGGAAATTATTTCCTTCAATGTCATAAGAATTCATCTTCTTTGGTCAAAATCTATTAATTAATGTGTTAATTGATGCAGTTTGTATAAATTTCCACTTTTCACCTGGAGATGGTGATTTATAATTTTTTAAAAATAAATAATCACTTCTCAATTTAAACATCAATATCTTTGTCATTGTCCTGCTGATTTCAATTCTGATTGTATCATTAGAAAGAAGAATGTATGAAGATATTTGTTAATGCATTGATTTTGATTATAGGAGAAATTAACATAATTTTTAAAGAATTGGTTTCTGAAGGTGTTCAAGAAACAAAAGTCAATGGGTTCTCCTTATGATGATGTAATTTGTGTTTTTTTCACGCATTTATCCGATTTTCATCATTTAAGTATGTGCATTGGCTTTGGCAACCCTTCAGGCTTATTACAGGCATTTATTAGATCCTCGTGGAGGATCTCTAAGTCTTACTCACGTTGTTGGTCTTCATCTTCTTCTTGTGGACTTTTTTGTTTCACAGCCTACAGTTTTCATCGAAACTTCCTGAAACTTGGCATATATATGTAAAAATTCCCTGTGCAGACAGTAACCATCTCCGATTTTGAAAATTCCTCCTAGAAAAGAAGTTATGACGTCAAAATATCTCCACTAATGGAAATCGCCTAAAAAATTATCTTCGAAACTAGGCAAGCTTTTTGAATTCTGTTTGCGGGAATCGAACAGGGCATTAGCAGAGATGAATTACCGCACATATGATACATCACTATGACGTCATATCAATTTTTATGACTTCATTCCTATTTTTTTTGACATTTTTTGTTTCACAACCCAGAGTTTTCAGCGGATCTTCGTGAAACTTGCCATGTATATGCAGAAAGCCCACGCGCAGGCAGTAACCATCTCCGATTTTGGAAATTCTTCCTAGAAAAAAGTTGATGTCATAATATCGCCGCTAATGGAAATCGCCTATACCATTATCTCCGAAACTAGGCAAGCTGTTTGAATTTTGTTTGCGGGAATCAAGCCGGGCATTAGCACAGATAATTTATCGCAAACCTGATACATCACAATGACGTCATACTCGTTTTTATGACGTCATCATTAAGAGGACCTTAGCACATTTGAGCTTGGTTTACTTTAACGTATGCTTGAGCTGAAATCAGACCCAATACTGGAAGGGCACTTGGTAGGGCGCATACCTCCGCCACATAATACTTTATCCACGAAAACATATCAGACCCAATACATTTTTGAAATGTCATGCGATATATCGTTTTTGGCCCCATCTTTCAATGGTGAAGAATCACTTTTAAATTAAATAATTATCGTAACCAGATCCAGATTCGAATCTTCATGAAAACCGAATCAATTCGTCCTGATCATACAGCTAACCTGTCCACCAAGTTTTATCGGAATCCATCCACAACCTTTTGAGATATCGTGCTATATATTATGTTTAGCCCTGTCTCAATGGTGAAGAATCACTTAAAAAAAATTCGGATCTGGATCCGGATTCGATCTTATCCAAAACGGAATCAATTGTTCCTTGTCACACACTCAACCTGCCCACCAAATTTCATTGGGATCCAGCCACCACTTTTTGAGCTACCCTGCACACAGACAAACAAACAGACAAGCAAACAAACAGATAGACAGAGAGGGGTGAAAACATAACCTCCTTCACCTTTGGTGGTGGAGGTGATGAAGAAGAATGAACTCTAACCCACCATGTTTTGTTCGTTTGTTTCTCGGCTTTGCCTACTTCAAATTAAAAATAACCTGATGTACATCCATGAAGCAAAAACATGTGTACAGCTTATGTGCATATATAATACATCGTGGTTATTATATACCTGGGCTCATTCCAATCACACTGGCCATGGACTAACACCCAGGCCAAAGTCCTGAATCCTGCTGATCTGTGCTGCTTCATGCAAGGGTAGTGCATGCTCATATTGGGTGGAGTCATGCCAGCTGTCCAGCCAATGGGTGCAAAGTAGTGGAGTGAAGTCAAGGCAGCTGAACACTGACCCATGTATATAATGGAATCTTTTCTAAGTTTAAAAAGGACATAACTGTGAAAAATTGATGAAACGCCCTGAAACTAACTTTTTCTGTAACTTATCATAAAAAATCCAGGTACCAAGTTTCAGTTGTATATGTTAAAGGGTATGGGGGGGAAAAAGTCCGAAAAAACCATAGGTGGGAAAGACAGATGAACTTGTTACCGGAGGAGGCTAAAATTCAAAATCAGAGATGGTGTCCACCCACATCATGTTCGGCATCCCATGCCTCATCAAATTAGTGTGGAAGCTCTCTATTAACATGAAAAAGGTGTCCTCACATTTTCTATAGAAATTTGCCAGGTTTACAAGAGCATACGGTCTAACTCTAACCATATGCCACCGAGTCTGATAAAGTCTTTACAGAACTCTCAAAAATAAAAGATCCTTTGTGTGATCCTTTGTCTTGTTCCAGTTTTAAAATTCTATTACAACCAAACCAGAAGAGATACAATGATGTGTTCTTTTGCATTTCGTCGCATAAATCATAAACTGAATTGTGTTCTTCAGTACACCTCAAGCCTGGTGTTGACTTAGTGGTTAGGGTGGCTGGCTTGGGATATTAGGGTCCTGAGTTTGAGCCCTGTTTTCCAGTGAATTAATGCCAGGTGGGGTTGACTCAGCCTGTCATCCTTCTAAGGTCGGCTAAATGAGTACCAGTGCATTGGTATGGGGGCACAGCATCAGGGGCACAGCCACGCCCAGCCAAAATGATAGCAGCAGCCAGGCTACCCGGCAGCCAGGCTGCCATACACAAAAATAAGCGGAAGAAGAAGTACACAACGCGTGTACCTTTAGGAGCACATAGCACATCCAAGCGATAATCCACTTCAATCCACGTGTTGGCCAACATATCCCTCGTCACACTGCTGATGCAATTGGTTATCCTTGTCCAAAGTATTTCAATGTCAGCACAGAGGTTTGGTAAACAATCTGTACTTTACATGTGTGAGGATGCAATCTCTGTGTACAACTTTGGTTTTTATGCTATAATTTTCCTTTTGGTTTCAATTAATTTGAAGAAACTTTTACTTGATAATTTTTTTCTCTCTTTGAGGAGACAAAGCTCACAGATAAAGCTCAACTTTCACTTTTGAGATGATGGGATGACAGGGATGAATAATGTTGATGGCGAATTTTGTTATTAGAAGCTCAGAGCTTCAGCTCTGAGTGCAACACAATTAGCCTTTTTAAAGTCCATGAAATAATACAAATTGATAAGTTAACTTAAGCTTTTCCTGTCACTGAGGACGGCTACTTTTGTCTGTTACCATGGAGTACAATAGTACTCCATATGTTGGGATGGCACGGAAAAAGTATATATATTTTTGTTGTGGACCCAGGGTCGGAGGCAAAGACCACTAGAGGTGAACTACCTCGAGTTCCCATCAGACTCTCCGGAATCGCAGGCGTTGGCACACGAGTAACTTCGTGACGCGGCGGGTCGTTAATCGACTGTGAACGCCAATACCTCGACCACGTAACTTAGGATCCTCCTCCAATGCCATTTACCCAAAGGTCATGTGATCTAATTACCAGGGGGCACGCCCTCGGTATGCGCTTGCTCAAACCGGATCACCTTACCAGATCAGATGCAGCCGAGCAGAAATGCCAAGCATGTACCAGCAAGGAAATAAATGGTTGGGAAATAACGTCCTGGCTAAACGAGAGTGTGAGCTATGCTGGACCAATGGAAGAAAATATGACGAGCTGGGAATATTTCTATACAAAGGTTATATTTACAATCAAGTAAGGAAAAGTATGTGGCACATTGAATGAGGTTTATTTTTATGTACAGCAGGGGATAGCAAGGAATTTGTGGGGTGCGGCAACAGACGAGCAATCTTACAAAAGCAGACATAGAGCAGAGTTATCCCGTTCTATCTTCTACAATCTTAACTTATGCTAGGACAGGCACCATCACACACATAACACACACGCACGCAGGCACGCATGCACGCACACACACACGGAACATTAGATAGCCCAGAAAGAAAGAAAGAAAGCAGGTGAGGGTAAACGACCTCTCAGTACCTGGTGTGGTTGGCAGACCAACGCAACCCAGAATGCTTCAGGAGAGATATGTGAGAGGAATACTGGTTGTGTCAAAGATGTGGGAGTGGGAGGTGTGGTGCAGTGCAATGTGGGGAGTGTGGTGTTGTGCCAGAGGAAAATGGGATTGCGAGTCAGTCATGATGTTCTTTGTGCATCCATAGAAGATGGATAGAGAGAGAGGAGAATAGATACTTGAGTAGAAAGATCCCTAACCTCAATGTGTAAAGGTCTGTATGTATAACATGTACCTCTGTGGGACACTCCGCATGAGCGTTCCCACCTCATGAAATGGCGCGTTTATCTCCTGCTTAATTACTTTGCCGGGGCTCGTGGCAACGTGCGCTCCACACTGGTCCGTCTGGCTGCGCGGGGGTCTCGAAGGATAACAGTCGCCACGCATTCGGCTCTCGAAGAAAAAGAAGAGGCACGTTCTGGCAATCGCACACCAATAGTGTTCAGAAGTGAGACAGGGAGCAAAGCGAGAATTGAATGGCTCCGTAGTACCCCTTTTATAAGCCACGTGTGAAGGGTAGGGGTGATGAACGTAAAGTGACGCACTGTGGCCAGAATCCTGCTGCTCTATTGGGTCACAGCAGCCCAAGCCACGCCCTGCCAGGCTCCAGGACCGGAAACCGGCACAGTTGCCTACAAGCTTCGGAGCTCCTGATTTAACATAGGGCATGCTCCCCAAGCCGGCACCCCAGCCCTGAACATGCTCCGAGTGCATTCTGAATGTCGAATAGCAGCAGACTTTCTCCGCCACCCACGGGCTCCTACACGGGCCAAAATGCACACCCAGAACCCGTACCAAACTCCTGGATCGCCCTTCTCACGACCCCTCCTCATTGCCCCCAGTCTTGCCATGGTCTGATGAGTGGATGAGGGCTGTATCAATTCTGGATGCTCACCTGGGACGTTCTAGGTGAGATGCTGTCGAGCTATTAACGTTTGTTGTATGGTCGAGCATCGCAAGGCGCTGAGGACAATCCGACGCCGTGTAGTCCTTCTCAAAATAGAGTGGTGAATTGTAGTGATGAAGAGGTACGAGGGGGTACAGGAATACTTTTCCCATGTGCGGGAGGTGTTTGTGGTCAAACTGGTGAGATTTGGTGAGCGAGGTGCGAAGTAAGGTGAGGTGCCAGTTGGGAATTGGTGTGCAGATTTGAATGAAATAATGGTGCGCAATTCCTGTGCGCGGGTTGTGTCATGTGCAATAAGGATATGGTGGATCCGAGCTACGGGGGGGGGGGGGGGGCATCATGGTGTGCTGATTATATTATCAATTGCCTATTGAATGGTATGTGTGCTTGCATGCTTGTTATGTATTATGGCTAAAAGGACAGGGTTAGAGTAGGGATCAGATTATGAATCAGATATAGTTACTAGACCTAACTACAAGAACCACGCAAAACGCTTCATCCCATTAAACCACTCAACATGAGGGGAGGACGAAATTCATGAAGACTCATGAAATAACTGCCTGCGGATTACTGTATCTTTGGTGTCATTGCATTGGAGGCATGCAGGTGCGAACTGCAACAATATATATGTATATATATGTATATATATATATATATATATATATATATATATATATATATACACGTATATATATATATATACACGTATATATATATATATATATATATATATATATATATATATATATATATATATGTATATATATATATATATATATATATATATATATATATATATACACGTATATATATATGTATATATATGTATATGTATATATATATGTGTATATATATATATGTATATATATATATATATATATATATATATATATATATATATATATATATATATATATATATATATATATATATATATATATATATATATATATATATATATATATATATATATATATATATACGTATATATGTATATATATATATATATATATACGTATATATGTATATATATATATATATATGTATATGTATATATATATATATGTATATGTATATATATATATATATATATATATATATATATATATATATATATATATATACATACATATATTAGACAAGGCGCAAGTCGGCAGCGTGTAACTCGTCACTTCGCCTAAGTCGGCAGCGTCAAAAAGTCCCGAATTTATTTAATGTTGAATCCCTTTGAATATAGTCTGGAAGTCATCATCTCTAAGTCGTCACTTCGCATAAGTCGTCAGATGTTGTCCGTTCCCGCGTAATGAAAACTCAAGTAAATTACCACGCTTAACTCATCACACGGTACTTCTACCTCGTGAGAAGCCCAATTTCATGGAATCGTGATGCGCGCTCATTGGTTTACACTGCCAGTGATAGGCGATTTATAACTGCGCTGCGTTCAGCTCAGTCTGCGCGCCGTCCCACATGCATCTGAAGAGGTAGACAGGCTGCACAATGCAGTCTCTGGCGAAGGAGTAAAGGATCGATCGAGCTTAGTATTGAAGTCCCATCATGGTTTTATATTGGCTTGTTTTGTACATCACCACACTCACTTTCACATCGGTATTGAGTGATAGTCACCACGATGACTGTGTGTCATGTAATTTGTCGATGGTATATGAGTTTTCATTCCACATGAAAACTCATTCTACATTCATTCCAATGAATGAATTCTAACAGCCATTCATTCCACATTTGTCGACGGTCATATACCATCACTGATGGTATATGAGTTGTCTTACAGTTGTTCATTATCTTTACTTTTGATAAAGTGATTCATTAATTCCATCTTTGCTTGATCACTTTCCAACTCACCAATGAACCCCCACCTGTGCCCCGCGGATTGTGTTTCCCGTTTGGTACAATAGCCGGCTTAGAGATTGTTGCGCCCTCTCACACGTACGTGTCCAGGCCACGCGCGACTTCATCCTTCACCCCACAGTCTTTATGAATGTTCGCATACCCGCAAGTCGTCACATGTCTAAGTCATCACTTTTTTATTAGTCCCGATGGTGACGACTTACGCCTCGTCTACTGTATGTATGTGTGTATATATATATATATATATATATATATATATATATATATATATATATATATATATATATATATATATATATATGTTATAAATAAAGCACAGGCAAGGTGGGTCAAATAGCCTCCTCATGATTTACTGTCCAGTATATGTTACATAGTTATTGTTTTATTAGTGTCAGTCAAATGTTTTGGGTGTAAATACAATATTTAATGAGCTTGGAATGCAGTTGAAGGGATTTAAATGAGAATGCAGTTGAGGCCACTGAACCACATTTTCGAGATTATTTTGCATATCAATGAGAGTGAGGGAAAGAGATATTTATTGCTGACATTAACCATTTATTCATATTAATTTTCATGTAATTGCACTTTTCAAGTGTAACAAAACCCACAAGAGCACTGAAGCATTATTGGAGGAGTTGCTTCTCATCTGTGACCCACACTTGCTGCCTCCAAGTGCAGTAAATTACACTGTGATATTTAATTAACACAGATGACCACAATGTTACACTTGAAGAATCTTCTGATTGAAAGTGACCAGGCAGAATTAATTGGATTTTTCATTGGTTTGGTGCAAAAGCTTGTATCAATTAGATAATTAGGGGATGGTGATGTAGAGGAGGAGGGTGGGCATTAGGAGGAGAGATAAGGGATTGGCCACAGTTGCTATCCTCGGTGAAAGTTTTTATAAAATGAGGAAGGGCCTTTTTGTACATAGAGTGAAGGCACGTGGAAGAGCTCGAACACCGAATGGATGAGGACACATCAGAACAAAAGGAACAGTAGAGAAAGGGAGAAAACACAAACAGCAGGTTTGAAGGACAAACAGAATGTGGGGCAGGAAAGGGTGTATGGGGTAGACAGGATGGATACAGAAGGAAACCCTCAGGAAGGAAAAACTGGAAATTTTGAAAGAGATGGGGTTGGGGGGGATTAACGAGGGTAGAAAAGATCATGGTTTCGGATTGGAGATGATTTGAGATTGTGGTGAACAGCTGTTTGGAGATCTGGAGGACAGAATGAGATTGTAGAATACATGTAAGTTCGTTCCACAGGTGAGTAAAAAATAGAACGAATGAGTGGAGGTAAGCAGTGATCCTGGATTTCGGGAGTTTTACAAGAAGGGGGTTGATGGCAGACTGTGTGTGCCCTGCAGGAACCTGGGGGTTGAGGAGGAAGGGGGTTCGGGGAGAGAAGCATTGTAAGAGCAAAGTGGGCAAGACTAGGAAGGAGGCAGAAGAAAACAGAGACCACCAACCTGTCTGTGATGGGAGACAGTTTGGAGTTTTGTTTTTTAATACACCAGCTTTGAACTGCAATCTTCAAAAGGGGTGTTTTAACAAACCGAAACACCCAATTTTCACTCTTGTACTTCCTTGGAGTTCCCTTAGTATTGTTACGGTTCTAGGAACCATATGCATTCAAACGTACAGCTGACCCAAAGTTAGTTATGCCGTTAAGTATATGTGTAGACAGATTCACTCCTCGTGTTTAGTGGGAAATCAAAGGGGTGCGTTGTGATGTTTTTTTAGTTTGGGTAATAAATCTTTATATCCCATCCCCCATCACGATCCACTGTCCACCTGCTGTATCCGAAGGCCTGTTGGCCGGGGCAAAATCTTTGTGTTGTGGCTTCTTCTTGATGAGTCCAGACAGGCGTGGAGGGGGGGGGGCAGGTTTCTCCCGGAATGGCCAAAATCCCGCCCAGAAAGGGTGGACTCATGAAGGCCCTGTCCAATCAGGGCGGACATTGGTGTCGGCTTCACCAAGGCCCCTCCCCGCTGAGAGAGATCAATAAATTAAGAAGCGATCCTCAGCGTAGAGTCCTTGGCTGGGAGATAAATTATGGCACCATCCTGAGAGGGTAGAGAGAATTCTGTGTGGCTCGGCCGTGTTCACTGGAGTCTGAGGTTGGAGAGAAACAGCGTTGGAGCAAGACAGTGGTTGGAGTGAGATGGTTGGAGTTACGGGTTGCCAAAGAAAGAAGGAGGGTCATGACGCGGAGGGTCTGCCCGCGTCTCGCCTCGGCGGCCTAGTCTGTTGCGCTGGTTTGAGGGCGCCTGATCTTGACCGGGTCTCTCGTGGGTCCTGTCGGTGGTCCTGATCCCTGTCTCGGACTCTGCTCTGCTCCACCCAGGCTCCTTTGCGGACACGGTCTCCACGCGTGTGGCTGTGGGCCGAGCTGCACGACCACTGACAGGTGCCGCACCACGGAGCATTCCTTCCCTCCAACGTGCAGGTACCCCAAAAGAACTGCGACCTCAGCTCACCTCCCTCTCTGGCTGCGGGGGTCCTTTGGAGACACACTGACACACACACACACACACACACACACACACACAGACTTATTTGTACGGATATCTATATATCTATATACATACAATAGATATATAGATTGAGGCTTGTGGTGAAATGAGATTGAGAGTGTGAGGTTTCTGTCGACGCAGACAGGAACAGGTGGATACACCTGGGTTTATTTTCTTCTGAGTGCGCATCTAAGTGTGTGGCACTGTCTTTAAGTAGAGCTGTTTAAGTGTTTAATCATTGTAAATCTTGCCAGTATATCCCACGATAACTCTGCTCCGAGTCCTTTTGTAAGTTCATTGTAAATAAACCATTATTAGAAAAGTTCCCAGTTCGTTTTAATCTTTTCCTTCATTGGTCCAGCATGGTTCGGATCTGAGTTTAGCCCGGTTTTTATACCCGATAATCTGTTCATCCTAGCCAGTACTTGGTAGTTATACTCGGCTGCATCCGAACCGGAAAGGTAGTTGGTAGTTGGAAGAAGGATCCGGTTCGGGCAAGACGAACCGAGGGTGTGGTTCCCCGGTAGACGACACCGCGTGGTTAATTTGGAAATTGGTTCTAGACAAAAAGACCCTACGCTATGCGGTGGAGGTATTGGCGTCCATGGTCAAGCGACCCGCTGCCTCACGGAATTATTCCGGAGTGACTGCCTGCGATTCCGGGAGTCTGGTGGGAGGTGACGTAACTTCCCCCCCACCTTGCGGTCGTTCTCGCCACCGGTCCCTGGCCTGCAACAATATGTATGCAAAGTTTCAGGATGATAGGTTTCATCATTTTGGAGTTATGAAGGAGAAACACACACACACACACACACACACACACACACACACACACACACACACACACACACACACACACACACACACACACACACACACAATCATGAAGCATTAGAGGTTACAAATAAGATTGGACAGACACAAGAAGTTGATTCCACAGGTGGGATAAGAGAAAAAGGAATGCAGGTGAGAAAGAAACTTGGACTTTGAAAGATCGACGAAGAGAGAGTTGCTGGATGACCACACTCCACTGATCGAGTTGAGGAGGGGGCAGACAGCTAAGACGGCAGGGAAAGCAATAATGTAAGCGAGAAAGGAGAAGGTTGAAATGGCATGAACAAGTCTCAGGTGAGAAGGCAGTAGACCCCATATTAATATACCTTTTGATCGGTGATGCCATTGATTAATAATTATCAGAGCCTTGGCCTCCAACTTCCAGGAGTGAGAGGTTGGATGCACGTGTGCCAGCCCACAAGGGAGAACAATATAGGAAGATGCTTGCTTCAACAACTTGCATTACTCCAATGATGAGTGTGATGGTTTAATAGCTGGCATTTTAATTGCAGGCTATCATACTGCATGAAGGTAAGTTGGAGTGCACACGATGCAATGACAGTGTATTATTGTCCAGGCCATTTAAGCAGCGGCCGACAGCTGCTTTAGCTAATTGAGCATGTAGAATACCAGGCAATTTGCATGCATTATGCTGGGATACCACTGATGAGAGTCGGACATATGTAATAGAGGCTTCACCTCAACACATTTGTTCTTCTATGCATCACACCATGTGCTCTATAGCAATAATGTTTGACAATTATTAAAATGACAATTTTTTTTTTATAATTACGTGTGAAGTTGACTGTTTTGTCAACTGGTTAAAGTTTCTTGTATCTATTGGCTGGCGCGGGTCCAATTCCTGCGATTGCTACTCTTTATCCACCAACTCTTAGGAAGTATGCCAAACGCCTCTCCATGTGGGTTGAAGGAGGTCTTCATCCTGTGCTAGACTAAAATAATTTGGTTTACAGCTTTTATAATTAGAATATATGTTCCCTTATGTGAAGCTTCAACACAGGAAGCCATTATCCCCATCAAAGAAGACCCATCCTCAAGAGAAACAATGCTTGGGGGCAGGTAACCTCTGTTCAATGGTCAACGTAAATAATTTAATTGAAATGCTGGTAAGCAATACAAGTAAGTGGGTATTTGAAAAACGTTCAAACATTTCCTTGCAATTTTTGTTTCTCTTCGGTGGTCCGACCACGGGGAAAAAGAATTTTTTGTGCCATTCACCTGTTTTTTGTCACGTACATAGGCCAAACACGCCGTAACACATCCCATCAATATAAAGCAAGTTTGATAATGGACTTGCATCACCTCGAATGGGTTCATGAAAGACCCATAATTCTACATACATTGAAAAATAACATAATTTACCAACTTGCATATTGAGAGCTCCACATTAACTTTCTGTCACACCTTGTTAATGCATTATGTGAATTCTAACATGGTGTCAGGAGTGCACTATTCTAATTGGTGTCAGGTCATGCAATCCTAATTCTAACATGATGTCAGGTCATGCTAAATATTCTAGCCTATCAATGGCATGATGAGTTCATCATCATCATCATCATCATCATCATCATAATTATCAGCAACATTGATCTTTGTAGGGCATTGGCCTGATGATGATCATTTTCATGCATGGGTTTCACAAGGTACATTTATGCAGCATTTTACCTATTTTAAAATATACATTTATGCATTACAAAACTGTATTTCACCGATTAAAAAAAACTAAAATCTACTTTCAAAATCTACTCATGAGATGCGTCCAAGCTCGAAGTCCCCTCGGCTCAAGACCCGCTCAGCTAGGGTACACGGAGAGCTGGCAGCAGCGACGAAATTGCCTACACTGTGTCCGCAAACATCGAGCAGTCCTTGTGAATACCTATGGTGAGTACGGAGTGCAGAGCGAGCATCGCTGTGGTTAGTGTGCCCAGGCCTTGTAAACGGATCTACCGGCTCAGGACCTGGGACCGTGCACTAATGTACATCAACGCGAGAGTTACGAAAGGATGATCATAAGAGTCTTAATGTGGAGCTACAGGTGCGATAAAATATAATGTACCTGTACTCTGCACATAGAATGTTCCTACAGAGAGGACCTCATAATTGTGCCGTGACATGGCAAAAATCACACCTGGTTTTGATTTAGGAAAGACAAGAGAAAGAAGTCTGGGCGAGTCAGTTTTATAGTGGATTCGCTCACTCGGAGATGGAGTTGATTTATCACCAGTGTTAAACCTGTTGACAAATCATAAAAAAACAATAAACAGAAGTTGTCTTATAAATGCTAGCTGTTTCAGCCATCATTTGTACCCTATACTTAAGGATGACCATAAATCCTTTGGTGAGATAATAATTGTACTGAACAGAACAAAATTAGAATCATTTGAATAAATATTCAGCAAAAATAATGGATGATAAAGCACATGAATGGTTACCATAGCAACTGGAACAAACCAATATTGTTATCAATAAGGATATCACCATCAACTCAATACATTTGATTCTAAAACATCAAATACATCTCACTGGTCCAATTTTGGCAAATTATAACCAGAATTTTTCACGTCCCACTGGGTAATGTATCTCCACACAAATTTCCAATGAACAAGCTTGGAAATGTACTTGATACTCACTCCATCGCTTTCCAACCTAACAAGTCGGGAGATGAACATGGAAAATCTCACTCATTCTGCAAGGTTCGATGCAAGGATAATATCTTTATATTGGACAATGGCACAACAAGGTTAAAACCTCATCAATGTCAGAAACAGAAGGATTGGTCATATATTAGGGGGCTTGGAGTGCCTCTTCCTGAATTGGATTTTTGATATCTCCCTTTGCAGCTGTGATATCCACTTTTTTATCTCTCCAGTCATGATATCTAATACTATGGACATATATATATATATATATATATATATATATATATATATATATATATATATATATATATATATATATACACATATATTTATAGATATACAAGCTGAATGCACCCAGCGTTGCCCGGGTTCTTTATGAATGAATTTAATCTTCTGTACATTGTCCTGACGCGAGCCCAGTATCAGTTTCTTATTGGGCCATGGCAGTCATTGCCCAAAGGGGATTGGTGAGGGGGAAACAAAAAACATCTCTGAAACAAAAATGGCAGGACGGGCCCTGGGAAGGTTCTAGGCGAGGTGGCAAAGCCCCTCGGCTGGGGGGGGGGGGTTGGGGATTTAGAGAGTAGTTTCTACTTAATGGGATTTTACGATCGCGACCATCGTAATCAATTTCAACAGTGGCTGTGGCCGTAAAATCTCATTAATTATAAACTATCATCTAAAATCCATACGTGCCCGTACGTGCAAAAAATAAAAATAAAAAAAACTTTCAAACTGCGTGCCAGACACAACAACCGCACAGGCCGTTCCTTCGCACTCACGTGCCCGTACATGCGTGGCCGTACGTGCAAAAAAAAAACAAATAAAAAATAAACAACTTTCAAACAACTACACAGTCCGTTCCTTCGCTCTCGTAAACTACGACTGGATTGGAGCATTGTGTTTGTCTATAAATGCGGATAAGAAATCGTAAAATTATTGATAGACACAGTAAGGCCTAAGTCACATTTGCTCTACGGCGAGGATACGGCGGCCGTACGCCCTCTGAATTCACAGAAACGTGTGGAGGCCGCAGAGTTTCTGCGGTGGCCTCAGGGTGACCCTACGCCATTTGGCTATCTTTTACAGGCCATAGGGATCGCCGTGGAATTATAACGCGGAGTTATAACTTTTTTCATTTCTACGTTCGCCGTAGCAATCGACAAGCCGAAAAAAAAAACTGGTAAAAAAAAAAAAAATGAACCCACCCGTTACCGTCCGTCTGGCCGCAGGTTCGCCTTAGGGCCCCCTTGCGGTCGCCTTGCAGGCACCTTGAGGCTACCTCGCATCTGCCTTGAAAATTATATGGCCGCCGCACGACGGAGCATGGAGCACGACTACTAGATGGAGTTGCAGAGTCGGCTCCACCGAACACCCGGAATTTAGATCGTACCTTTCGGAAAACTCCGAAAAGTACAGGTCCCTTACCGGACCGTGAATCGTCAATTAATGCACCCCATGGTACAGGGTTATTTGTCAATCTTCAAAATACCTAGATATCCACGTGGCGAGCTTACCGAGTATTCACACCCTCGAATGAGGGTACGGAATGAGCTGCCAGCGTGCTTGGACCGTGTGCGACCCGAGCGGATGATCACCGAGATCCGTCAGTCCAAATGTCCCCTTACGTCGGCAACAACGGCCTTGCTAATTCTCCAACATGCACCATGTAAAAACAATAAAAGGAAACACAAAAACGAACTGATACATTTAACACATGGGTTTATTTATAATGGGGCGGGGGGGGGGAGGGTGAGACGGAAGGAAGTACGCAAGAAGGCAGAGTTAACCAAATATAGAGATGCAAGGCAATTTATGTACAAGCAAGAGCACTTATACAATTCCTACTTACTAGACTGGCACACACACCACACACACCACACACCACACACCACACACACACACACACACACACACACACACACACACACACACACACACACAACGGTGGCCACAGCCTTTATTGAGGCCTCCAGCTCAGAGGGGAAAGGCGAGCTGAAGACCAGAGCCTGCCTCGGACCTGTCCACATCGTGTGGTCTTTGAGCTGATTCGAACCGGGCACCAGCGAGAGGCGAGCCGAATCCAGACACCAGCGAGCCGCGAGCGGCCTCCCGAGCTCCAGCGGATCCTCACGCGCTCCGCCAGTTTCTCTCGCTCACACAGATTTTGACGCTTCCACAGATCTTGACGCTCTGGCAGATTCCCTCGCTCCTCCGATCTCCCCGATCTCGATCTCTCTTTTCTCTCGATCTCCACGTCCCTTTTATCACTCTTGGGCGCGGTTCGCTCAGCCATGGCTCGCTCTCGGGCGCGGTCCAAGCAAATTGGGAATGGAATTCATCCCCAAACGCATTCCGAACACACCCACATACCAACGAGCGCGCGGAGGATGCCGGGAGCAGAGGGTTTTCACTGTTGTTGTATTTGGAGCTGTAGTAGCTGTGGTTGTTGTATTTGGAGCTGTAGTAGCCGTCGTTGTTGTATTTGGAGCTGTACTAGCCATCGTTGTTGTATTTGGAGCTGTAGTAGCCGTCGTCATCATCGTATTTGGAGCTGTAGTAGCCGTCGTCGTTGTTGTATTTGGAGCTGTAGTAGCCGTCATCGTTGTTGTGTTTGGAGCTGTAGTAGCTGTCGTTGTTGTATTTGGAGCTGTAGTAGCCGTCGTTGTTGTATTTGGAGCTGTACTAGCCATCGTTGTTGTATTTGGAGCTGTAGTAGCCGTCGTCATCATCGTATTTGGAGCTGTAGTAGCCGTCGTCGTTGTTGTATTTGGAGCTGTAGTAGCCGTCATCGTTGTTGTGTTTGGAGCTGTAGTAGCTGTCGTTGTTGTATTTGGAGCTGTAGTAGCCGTCGTTGTTGTTGTATTTGGAGCTGTAGTAGCCGCTGTTGTTGTTGTATTTGGAGCTGTAGTAGGCGTCGTTGTTGTATTTGGAGCTGTAGTCGCCGTCGTTGTTGTTGTATTTGGTGTAGAAATCCTAACCATTAAAGTAACTCACAGCGCATGTACATTTATTCACCCATTAGACTCGGGAAAGGGAGCTATCTATCCACATTCACTTATCGAAATAACTGAGCTATAGGACCTGATTGTTGTGTGCTCATGGCTTCCAGATTCGCAACAGTATCGCCGTTCATCCTGACCCCGGGGCCTCTTGTTCTCTCTGATTACGATCTTCCGTTCTTCAGTATTGTCCTCTTCTATGATGTCTTTGGTGATCTTGAGCTGTTGGATATAGAGGTTGTTGTTTTGGAACCACTCAGTCAAGTTCCCGAGAAGCTGTTGATTTGGGCTCCTTTTCTGGCCCCTGATTTCAGTCTGCTGTGCGAAGCTGTCAAGGAAATACACCTGGAGGAACTTGGGCTGGCCTTCCTGTGGCGGTAAGAGGCTGCCAATGCGGTGAAACACCTGGCCTTGAATCTTGCAGCATGGGTTCCATCCCAAAAATTATTGGCAATAAAAAAATTATTGAAGTATCAATTGCAGATTCAGTCAAGTACTCTTCGGGAGAATTTGATCAATGCAAACAACCTCAGCGGTATAGTTCGCTGGAGCTGTTTTTAAAATTAATTTATTTGTTTTTTTGAAATGATTTTTTTTTATCAACCGCTGTCACAACGAGAACCCAACGGGTTCACGGGTCGTCTCGAGAGTTATATCGCCCTTATCATAATTTCACAATTCAGTTTCTTTCTATTATTTTGTCATGAATAGTTCTCAAACTTAAAATTATCTTATTCAAAGTATCCAGCCATGTTGATGTTTCTTTGGGTGACTGTTGGTCTTCAAATGATTTCAGGTACCTGGGTACTAATTTTCCCAGGCAGCGTGGGGTACCTCACCCTCCCTCTCACCCAAGTATGTTTTCAATGTAAAGTTTAAAACATGTTCAGGAGTTACATGTAAAGACGAGTATATCGGCTCTTGGAAGAGTGCATCCCTCTGCCAGGGTGAACAGTTTACGTTTTGTATCGCACTGATAGGCCGGATCTTGATCCGGACCTGAACCAAATCGAATCAAATGGTTATTGTCACTGAAGCAACTCATCTACCGAGGTTTGTCACAAATCGTCCACAACTTTTTGAAGTGTCATGCTTCACTCTGGAAGTGAAGTATCATGCTTCACGATCATGCTGGGGAAGTGAATGATACATATCGTTTTTGGCCCCATTTCTCAATGGCGAAGAATCACTTGAAAGATAAAAAAAACACTCGTATCTGTATCTTCACCAAAATCGAATTAATTAGTCCTCTTCACACACCCACCCTGTCCACTAAGTTTCACCTGAATCCATCTAAAGGTTGTGGAGAAACGAGGAGGTTGAGGGGGGGGGGGGTGGGGGTCAGGGTCATGATTGATACATAAGTAAAATTTCGGGAAGGGTGAGGGTGGTTTAACGGATGGAGAAAGGATCATGGCTTTTGATTGGGTTCGAATGAGATTGAAGAGAGTGTGGAAGGTAGTTCCACAGGTAGGAAAAAAGAGGAATAAATGAGTAGAGGTGAGCAGTGGTTCTGGATTTTGAGAATTTCATTCAGAGATGTTTGCTGGTGAACTGTGTGCGTCCTGCAGAACTGGAGAGATATCTCACAGAGCCAAACCAGACATTAAGACTAAGTGTGTCATCCTTCTTTTGAGTAAGGAGGGTTTTTGAATCTTTTCAAGTTGAAGGTTGGAGATATCTGAGAATTACCTGAAGAAGAGTGAGGAAAGAGGAGAGGACAGAGCCGAAACACAATTGTTGAGGTTTGCAGTGCACATACCACTGTGTCTACTCATGGAGGACGTGTCAAGATCGATTTGGAACCTTCCAACCTTTGTGGGTGAGAAGTCCACAAAATGCAGAGAACAATCTGATATTGGGGAAAGGGTGGGAAGGGAAGGGAGGAATTGGACTAAATTGGAGACCTTGGTCTTTTCATTCAAGACAGTACGTATTAAAATATTCACTTTTTCCAAGAGCAGTTGAACCTGACTCCATCCTTTCAGAGTGAAGGTACAGAAGGGGAATGCGTTCCAGACACAGACTTGATGAACTGTCACCTGGCTTTGGAGGATGGTGAGAAACTTGAGAGGTATGACCGCAGGTGAGCTCGATTTTGAGTTCATGGCTTTTTGTTGGACTGATACACTGGTTGTGGACAACACAGAAGGAGCCTTAAGATAATTATTTGGGTGATCCTAACCATTGTTCTTCATGAAAGAATCATCTGTCCACCATCAAGGTCATGCAGCCATTACTGGCAATACGTGCAAGTTGCCGACATGGCAATACACCACCTGCTCTCATGGCTTGATGTAACCCTGATCAAGAGGCTAAAATGGAGAAGTATACCTTACCCAAGGGTGGCCCATGGGTTAACGAATGCAAAGGACATCTCCTTTAAGAAGGATTTCTGCCTTTACCCAGTTCAACCCTTAGCATTTGGTGTCAAAACCTGAACCGCAAGGCAGAGGTGGATTGGGCCTTAAAGTTTCCTCCTAGATGAGCTGCCTACCAATGCCAATATGCCCCATCTGCCAAAATCAACTGCTTTTAAGGTGCCGGTGATAACGCCTTTCACCTCTACACCCAAGAGTGAAAACTACCCCACAACGAGAAGGGCTGGTTTGAGGCTGGACTTTCAGAGGCTGTTTGAGATGTTGAGTCATTGGAGCATTTTATACACTTTGAGAGCTTTTTCCTCGATGTCACTTCATGGAATAACAGTTCATGGGGTGAGAAGCAGTGGGTAAATGGGTCCACAGAATGTGTAATACACACAATGTATTTCCTTCACATAATATGTGAATACATGGCCATGCACATGTGAAATAGAGTTTGTAATACTGTATGTAATTCCAAGTCATGTAAAATGTGACTTCAAGATCTCAATTCTCCCTCTCTCCCCACTCTCTCGCCCTCCACTCTCTTCCTCTCCCACACCCTCTCCTCTCTCTCCTCCCACACTCTCTCCACCCTCTCCCATCACCCCCTCCCCTTCATCACACAGCCTGCACAAGGGGGAGGGAGAGATAGTGGGTGAGGGGTGGGAGAGGGTGGAGAGTGACCAAGTCAGACGTTGACTTGATTGACTTTATTGACTTGGGAGGATTGACTTGATAGACTTGGGAGGATTCACCTGATTGACTTGACTTGAGAGGGGGAGAACCTGCCTTGACTGTCTTCTGTCATTTATTTTTAGCTGATCTGTAATTGAAATTCCAGAAACGGTATTGTTGATGTGCAACGTCTGTCCATCTGACCCTCCATCCGTCCGTCTCTTATTTTGACTTCTCCGGCCAAATCGCTGCGCCAATCTGGATGACATTTGGCAACAACGTTCCGCTTCTGCCTGGTAAGCGGATTGCAAAGTTCGTTCCTGGAAGGTTATTCAAAATGGCCGGCTTTCTTCAAAAAAATATTCTCCTCCAGACCGATCAGTCAGAATGCTACCAAATTTGGGTTATAACATGAGGCCAGGGTAGTGTCGAAGATTTCCTTTTTGATAAAGTTCCTGATATTCAAACATCTCTTCTCTCTGTCAAAATAAAATCTGAAAGTGAGTAATAGAATTGATGAATGATTAAATTTATTTCTCCATTAAAAAATTCCAAAATAAACGTTCAACATATAATAACAATGATACCTGTTTCCAGTATACAATTTCATATTGATCTGAGACTTTCATATTGATCATATTGATCTATTGATCAATTTACTTATTGATCTGAGACTTGTGACACATGACATAATTTCATTTACGTAAAATTTTTTCACTTAAAGACCTGCGATTTTGGTTAACATTGAGAAGCATTTAAAAAAGGTTTGTGTTGCCATGACAGCAATACATTGGGGCGTGGCTGAGATAATTCTTTTTTTAAAGCATTATGACGTCATAATGGTGGTTCATAAATCCCACATGCAGTGTATTGTCCAAGTTCATTTGCAGACAGCTTTCGTGGTAGAAACAACCATGTCGCATCTGCTCTGCCTCATTTTGGCTTTTTTCGCCTCCAAAGAGGACAAGACACACCATGAACCGGTACGAAAGAACCACGTACCCATGTACCGAGTGCGTTCAAACATTTGGACTGAGAATATACCTCACCGGGTAAGTGGGAAGGACAAGTGGTTGTGGTTTACACGAAGACTTGGGTACAGTATCAAATTGATGATGACAGAATATACAGGGTGTAGAAAAATGCTGGAATCGTGGGTCGGCGTTGGAATTCTTGACAAGTTTCTCTCTGGCTTAAACATCCAGCATGTAAGAGGACCAGTTCAGCTTTGTTCTGCATAGTGTAACCCATTTCAATGGTACCATCCTGACAAAAAAACAAAAAACAATTAACCCATGATTCCAGAATTTTGTTACACCCTGTACAGCAAGGGATGAAAAGACGATCAGAGCAGTTTATTCGACATTTTCAAATTTAGAATAATGTGATACACGATCAGAAAGTTCAATGTATTATATTTTTTGAATGCATAGTCAAGGCTTGTTGAAGAGCTAGTACGAAGAGCATACTGAATGGATCAGAACACAACAGGACAAAAGGAACAGCAGAGTGAAATTCAAAGATAGAGGGAGACTTGGACAAGCAATGGGTGTGGGGAGGCATTGTGGGGCAGGAGAGGATGCATGGGGTGGACAAAGATGGATGCAGAAGGAAACTCTCAGGAGGGTAAACTGGAAATTTGTAAGGAGGAGGGATTGGGGTGGGGTGGGGGAAGTGGTGGGGGGTTGGGGGGAGGGGGAGGGTGGGTTAATGAGAGTAGAAAAGATCCTGGTTTTGAATAAGGGATGATCTGAAATGGTGGTGAACGGCTTTGTTGTGGACATGGAGCGAAGAATGACATTGTAGAGAATATGGAAGTTGGTCCGCACAGGAGAGGAAAAAAAAACAACAAATGAGTGGAGGTGAACAGTGCTCATGCCTGGTGTTGGCTTAATGGTTAAGGTAGTGGGCTTGGGATTCTAGGGTCCTGAGTTCAAATCCCGCTCAGCTGTTGAATTAACACCAGGTGGGGTTGACTCTGCCTGTCATCCTTCCGAGGTCGGCAAAAATGAGTGCCAGCATGCTGGTATACTGTGTCGGAGTGGCGACCCGTCCAGGATTGTTCCCAATAGCCAAGGAGACTGCTTCGGCGGCACCAACGCTCTGCACAGAGTATGGTCCTAATGGATGGATGGATGGAACAGTGCTCCTGGATTTAGGTAGTTTCAACAGAAGGAGGTTGATGGTGGACCATGAGTGCCCTGCAAAAACCTTGGGGGTGGATAAAGCACAGAAAGGGCAGAGGGTGCAAGACCCCAAAGGAGATGGGGGAAGACAGAGAGACACCACCAACCTGTCTGCAATGACGATCCAAAGACTCAGCCAGCTTCATCGCAGGAGATTCCAATAAGTATGAAGGCCTTGGTTTTCATGGCATCAATCTGAGCAAGGGGTGAGGGAGAGTCGGCAGCCTAGAAGGGAAAACATTTTTGTCCTCAGGCTTTGGTTGAAAGTCTTGTTGGTGGAAAGGATTTCTGATGTGCCGAGGAAGGACCTTGTACGACGAATATCGGAGGCTGGCTTTGGAGGCCAACT
The DNA here is from genome assembly GCF_056783735.1 of Eptatretus burgeri. Lineage (NCBI taxonomy): Eukaryota > Metazoa > Chordata > Myxini > Myxiniformes > Myxinidae > Eptatretus > Eptatretus burgeri. The sequence continues at coordinate 96,963,535 of NC_140965.1, read as the reverse complement.
TTGAAATGGGATTTGCTCAGGAAAGGTAATGGCTGATAGTGAGACCCAGGAGTTTGAATGTCTGAACTTCATCAAGAGGAGGGCACAATGGTAAAACTGAAGAGGATTGTTCAGAAAGTTGAAGGGAGGGTTTTTCAGGTGGTCCTTTCAGAGAGAGAATGTGAGAGTGTGACATTTGTCAGGGTTGAAAGACATTTTTAAAGTGTTTGATCCACTGCAGACATTTGGACAGCTTTGTTTTTTGTACTAATACTCTTCATGTCCGTATGCTCACAGATCATCCGGGACAATGGTCGGCAATGGGTTCAACAAATTGAAGGACAAGTGGACCTGCTGAAATATTTTCAAGTTGGAGTGATTCTAATCCTAGCCACGTTAACGCTCATCAAATTTTTGATGGCGTGGAAACGTGCACGATCATTACCAAATAAGAAAAGGAGAAAGTGCGTCCATCTCTGGTAAGGAACCATTTGCTTCCTGTTTATCAATCATATTATTTAATCTGAAGAGATTTCTTGCACCCTGTGTTGGTACATTTTCTGCCTTTTGTTGCATCATTATTTTTCCTCTGTTTCATCATTTTGTTTTTTTGTCTGTTGGTGCAACTATCTGGGTGACCCACAGGCTGAGTACAAAATTCTCCAGATGGCCAGATAGCTCAGATGGCAGAACACTGGTATGGTTTTACAGAGGACCTTGGTTCAATTCCTGGTCTGGGCATGTAATTTTTCCCACATGTACATATAATTTTTATTTCCTGTTCATTTGCAATTGAGTCAAAAAGAAGTTCAAAAGTCAACCATCAGCTGGAAAAGTGATAATCACTTTCCTGGGGTTCACGAGGCCCAATTTTGGAACACTATCAATCGGAGAGCACAACGGCAAACAGTGTCCCTTATTGTGAAATGCTCATGACCAGATGAAACCATCTATTTGATGGAATCGCTGGGGGCTACTGTCAAAAGTTGTTGCATTGTTGCACGACATTGCGCATCCACACACTGCAGCCCATACATGGAAACCCTCTGGTAACTGAATTTTAAGGTGTTGGAGCATCCTCCATCTCGTGGTGACCTGCTCACTTCAGACATTCACCTTTTTGGTCCACTCAAAGACGCTTTTAGAGGGCGCCACTTTGCCAGTGACCAACAAGTAACAGACACAGTGCATGTGTGGCTCGTCTCTCAGACAATAACTTTTTTTCTGAGTGCAAACAGAAGCTTGTGAACCGAAGGACGAAGTCTGTTGGAAAAGAGGGGGACAATGTGGTAAAATTAAGCTCTTGTACATGCTCAATTCCATCCATCCATTGGGACCATACTCTGTGCAGAACATTGGTCCTGCCTCAGCAGTGTCCTTGGCCATTGGGCACAATCTTGGACAGGTCACCACTCCAACACAGGATACCAGCAAGCTGGCAATCTTTTTGCCAACCTCAACAGGATGACAGGCAGTCAACCCCACCTGGTATTCATTCAACAACCTAATGGGATTTGAAATAAGGATTCCATGATCCCAAGACCACCACCCTAGCCATGAAGCCAACACCAGGCATAAGCATAATTGTAGTTATATTATTTAAATAAAAATACATTGCGGATACTTTTTGACACCCTCCACACACATACATAAACATATACATGCATAAACTCATACATAAACACACACACACACACACACACACACACACACACACACACACACACACACACACACACACACACACACACACACACACACACACACACACATCTGTTACTAAAAGGAGAAGCATCCGTCCATGTGTCCATCACGCTTCATTTGAAGGGGTTTCTGTTGTCATATAATAATATTGTTGCAGTTGTGGAAATTCGCAAACCACCATTCAGGTCCCATAGGTGAGATATCTCTGTAAGTACATGTGTAGTTAGCCCCAAACCCGTTGTTTAGAGGGAATAAATGTGATTCATTCGGGCTGCGACCCTTTGAGATAGCCGTTTTTCTGTTCTATCTTTATTTTGAACCAACCACGTCTCAACCGCCATCACACAACAACCACCAACCACAACGCCGCTTCACAACAACAACAACAACAACAACAACGCCAACAGCCACGATCTTTACCTTCACAACTCGCTCCCGCAAACATCGCATCACCGCCATTCCAAATGGCACCATGGCCATAAACCACCACCATAAACCCTCCACCACCTTCACCTCTCTCCTTCTGCGGACATTCCCGCACCACTTGTGAGCACCGAGCGTCAGGCTGTCCTGGGCTCGTACAGGACGCGCGCCGAGCCGCGAGTGCAAAATGCGGCCTTTCCGAGGAGAATTCGGATCAGGAAAGCTACACGCCCACTTCTGATCCGTCCAATCAGCAAGCACGGGGCGGTTTGGCCCCGCCTCCAGACGTGTCGGTGTAGAATCGAGATATGCAAATTCTAGGATCAGGGGAGACTCACGCCCCTTTTTCTCCGTCCAATGGGCAAGCGTGGCTCCACCCCCGACCTCGTTCTGATCCAGAAATTTGCATATGGGTTCTCCTGCCGGCCTATAAAGCGCCGAGCGCGGGGCGAATATGGCAGTCAGTTTTTGGAGAGCAGAGTGTGGCAGCGGCAGAGTGTGGCAGCGGCAGAGTCGGTTTGGGTCGAGTCGGTCTCGGCAGAGTCGGTTTGGGCAGAGTCGGCCTCAGAAGAGCGGAGAGTGTTTTGGGCAGAGTCGGGTTGGAGCGCGGAGTGGAGTCAGGAGGCGAGGGTGTACAGGTGGTTTGCTGCAGTCGGGTGAGGAGAATTGGGGAAGAGTCCGAGTAGCTCGGGTCCGAGGCAAGGAAGACGGCGGTCGGCGACGAGGTCGCGGTGGAATCGCTCATCACGGGGCCCAAGCAAGCCAGCTATCCTCTTTCCCCAGAGCATCAACAATTCCCCCCCTTTTTTCTCCCGCGCTGAGATAGTGCGAAAAGGGGGCCCCGTTCCCACCCCACTCCATGCAGTGCCAACGAAACCCGCGAAGGAGCACGAAGTCGGGGCACCGCCACGCTGCCACATTTGCGACTCATCACAAAGACATGGGTAGGATCCACCCAGTCTCGCGGTCCTGACCGCTCTTTCAGGTCCCATGCAAATATTGGCCCACAGGCCCCGTCTGCCCCCTTGTATTTGAGGATGGCCCTTTTCTTTTGTTTCTGTGTAAAGGTGTGTGTGTGGCGCCAGTCTGTAAAGTAAAACTGTTTAAGTGTTGCCGTGTGCACGCGTAGTCAGTTGTAGATCTGCATTGTTGTGTTTCTTTTGTTGCAATTGCTTTAGGTGCATAATTGTTGTAATTGTATATGTGTGCTCTCCGTGTGCCATGGAATAAATGTGCATCATGTTGAACTGTTTTCCCGTTTCGCTTCATCTTTTCTTTAATTGAATCTCCATCTTGCTTCACGTAAACGGTTGGTAGTGGGCTTAATACGCCCGATAATTAATCGGAACAGTCGAGGCCGACGATAACACTGCTCGGTTATCCCGATAGTACGGAATGGGTCGCTTAAGTGGCCCGTGTCCGGAGTCGACCTGCGGCGAGGTGCGATCGCCCGGTCTACCCTCCGCCTGGGTACTTAGGTAGGTCAAGTTTGGCGAACAACCCTATCCCACGTGGGGGGCCGATTGGCACGATCGTGGTGAGGCCGAAAGGCCCACCCATGACTAGCTCCCGGCGTTAGTCCAAGAGGGTCACGACAGAATTGTCCGTCCGGTGGGCAACGTGCCGCGATTCGAGTTACGTGGCCGTTTGCACGCCGGCGAGCGCGAATTCGCAACAATATATAAATGGTGCTGTTGGAAAGCTAATTATCGATTTTCTTGGTTGGAAAAGTAATTATCGATTTTCTTGGTTGGAAATGTAATTATAGATTTTCTTGGTTACAAAGATAATTATCGATTCTCTTGGTGAGAAAGCTAATTATCGATTATCTTGGTTGGAAAGGTAATTATCGATTTTCTTGGTTAGAAAGGTAATTATCGATTTTCTTGGTTAGAAAGGTAATTATCGATTATCTTGGTTGGAAAGCTAATTATCGATTTTCTTGGTTAGAAAGCTAATTATCGATTATCTTGGTTGGAAAGGGAGTTATCGATTTTCTTGGTTGGAAATATAATTATCGATTTTCTTGGTTGGAAAGGTAATTATAGATTTTCTTGGTTAGAAAGGTAATTATAGATTTTCTACGTTGGAAAGGTAATTATCGATTTTCTTGGTTGGAAAGGAAATTATAGATTTTCTTGGTTAGAAAGGTAATTATCAATTTTCTTGGTTGGAAATGTAATTATAGATTTTCTTGGTTGGAAAGGTAATTATCAATTCTCTTGGTGAGAAAGCTAATTATCGATTATCTTGGTTGGAAAGGTGATTATCGATTTTCTTGGTTGGAAAGGAAATTATAGATTTTCTTGGTTAGAAAGGTAATTATCAATTTTCTTGGCTGGAAATGTAATTATAGATTTTCTTGGTTGGAAAGGTAATTATCAATTCTCTTGGTGAGAAAGCTAATTATCGATTATCTTGGTTGGAAAGGTAATTATCGATTTTCTTGGTTGGAAAGGTAATTATCGATTTTCTTGGTTAGAAAGGTAATTATCGATTTTCTTGTTTGGAAAGGTAATTATCGATTTTCTTGTTTGGAAAGGTAATTATCGATTTTCTTGGTTGGAAAGGTAATTATCGATTTTCTTGTTTGGAAAGGTAATTATCGATTTTCTTGGTTGGAAAGCTAATTATCGATTATCTTGGTTGGAAAGGTAATTATAGATTTTCTTGGTTAGAAAGGTAATTATAGATTTTCTTGGTTGGAAAGCTAATTATCGATTTTCTTGGTTGGAAAGGTAATTATAGATTTTCTTGGTTAGAAAGGTAATTATAGATTTTCTTGGTTGGAAAGCTAATTATCGATTTTCTTGGTTGGAAATGTAATTATAGATTTTCTTGGTTAGAAAGGTAATTATAGATTTTCTTGGTTGGAAATGTAATTATAGATTTTCTTGGTTAGAAAGGTAATTATAGATTTTCTTGCTTGGAAAGCTAATTATCGATTTTCTTGGTTGGAAAGGTAATTATTATAGATTTTCTTGGTTGGAAATGTAATTATAGATTTTCTTGGTTGGAAAGGTAATTATCGATTTTCTTGGTTGGAAAGGTAATTATATATTTTCTTGGTTGGAAAGGTAATTATCGATTTTCTTGGTTGGAAAGGTAATTATAGATTTTCTTGGTTGGAAAGCTAATTATCGATTTCCTTGGTTGGAAAGGTAATTATCGATTCTCTTGGTGAGAAAGGTAATTATCGATTTTCTTGGTTGGAAAGGTAATTATCGATTCTCTTGGTTAGAAAGTTAATTATCGATTATCTTGCTTGGAAAGCTAATTATCGATTTTCTTGGTGAGAAAGGTAATTATCCATTCCCTTGGTTGGAAAGCTAATTATCGATTTTCTTGTTTGGAAAGGTAATTATCGATTTTCTTGGTTGGAAAGCTAATTATCGATTATCTTGGTTGGAAAGGTAATTATAGATTTTCTTGGTTAGAAAGGTAATTATAGATTTTCTTGGTTGGAAAGCTAATTATCGATTTTCTTGGTTGGAAAGGTAATTATAGATTTTCTTGGTTAGAAAGGTAATTATAGATTTTCTTGGTTGGAAAGCTAATTATCGATTTTCTTGGTTGGAAATGTAATTATAGATTTTCTTGGTTAGAAAGGTAATTATAGATTTTCTTGGTTGGAAATGTAATTATAGATTTTCTTGGTTAGAAAGGTAATTATAGATTTTCTTGCTTGGAAAGCTAATTATCGATTTTCTTGGTTGGAAAGGTAATTATTATAGATTTTCTTGGTTGGAAATGTAATTATAGATTTTCTTGGTTGGAAAGGTAATTATCGATTTTCTTGGTTGGAAAGGTAATTATATATTTTCTTGGTTGGAAAGGTAATTATCGATTTTCTTGGTTGGAAAGGTAATTATAGATTTTCTTGGTTGGAAAGCTAATTATCGATTTCCTTGGTTGGAAAGGTAATTATCGATTCTCTTGGTGAGAAAGGTAATTATCGATTTTCTTGGTTGGAAAGGTAATTATCGATTCTCTTGGTTAGAAAGTTAATTATCGATTATCTTGCTTGGAAAGCTAATTATCGATTTTCTTGGTGAGAAAGGTAATTATCCATTCCCTTGGTTGGAAAGCTAATTATCGATTATCTTGGTTGGAAAGCTAATTATCGATTATCTTGGTTGGAAAGCTAATTATCGATTATCTTGGTTGGAAAGCTAATTATCGATTATCTTGGTTGGAAAGGGAGTTATCGATTTTCTTGGTTGGAAAGGTAATTATCGATTTTCTTGGTTGGACAGGTAATTATAGATTTTCTTGGTTAGAAAGGTAATTATCGATTTTCTTGGTTGGAAAGGTAATTATAGATTTTCTTGGTTGGAAAGCTAATTATCGATTTCCTTAGTTGGAAAGGTAATTGTTGATTTTCTTGAAACAAAAATTTGTGCCCGTTCAATCACAAACAGGCCTCTTTTAAAAGCAAGTATTTACTCTTTTGAACAAGAAGCAGGATTACTGAATTTTGATTAAACCCCTCAGCTAAGTGATAAGTTGGCGTGCCAAGTACAAGAAGGTTTTAGTATGATGTACTGATCGATATATACATGCATCTCACCTTGTGTGGTTATGCAGTTTACGATGTTTTCGAAGACAGAAAAGGAGACGCAACGTTTGCAGCAATCAATCGGAAGGAAGCAATGGTGATGCTGCAAAGGAATTGGATGAAGGAAAGAAAAAGGAAGCAGAAAACAGAATGAACAATGATAAAATTGAATGTGTTGTAAAAAGCACAGAAGAGGAGAGTGAAATGATGCTCATACCTGAAGCACAAATCACTGAAGTTCCTCAAAATGAGGAATCCAAGGACAGAAAGTCCAATGATTGGCATGCAAGTGTTATTGAGGAAAACTTTTCAGATGAAGAACGAGGAGTGATTATGGGGGATCATAATGATCACGTGATGCGGCTTGATGAAATGGTTATCCATGCCATTCAGCTGGAATATAACATCACCCCTGATTGTAGCAACGATGAAACTAAAGCAATTCAGGAAAATAATGAAATTGAAGGAAGCAAGAGTTCAGAAGGGGACCCAAACATTGAACTTGCATTGAATGAACCTGCCGGAATCATTGGTGACATAGATGAGGTAGATCACACTGTGACACGGGACATGGAAGGGGAAACTGAACCATGTGGAGAAGTCTTTGGCGACAAACGAGACTCACATGGAATTCGGGATACAGAGCAGCAGATTGATAATAAAGACGACACGATACAGATTGAGAACCATGATGACACGATGCATATGAGGAATAAAGATGACATAATGCAGGCTGAAGTGATTCAGTTGGAAGATAACATCACCCCTGATTGCAGCAACGATGAAACTGAACCAACTCGAGAAACGGATGAAATTGAACGGATCGAGACTTTACAACAGGACCTAAAGATTGAACATCTATTGAATGAACCTGCAGGAATTATTGGTGACAAAGAGCAGGTTGATCACACTGTGACGGGTGTGGGGGAAAGTAAACTCTTTGGCGATAAACGACACTCACTCGTAATTGGGGGAAAAGAACAGCAGAAGGAGAAGAAAGATGTCATCAAGCAAAAGAAATTGCAATTTCATGAGAAAACAACTGTAGTGACGTTTGACGGTGAAGATGAGCCAAAGGAAGTAAAGAATGCAGTGAAAGATGTCGGGGAATTGAACGAGGAACCCCGAGAGAAGAAACATGTTAAAGTGAACGTTGCTGGCCGGAAACATTTCAGAAAGAGTCGGAGATCCATTGAGCAAGGTGAAGCTGATCAACGTTCAGGCATAACCGGGAATGGAGCAACTTATTCTCCTGTGCCCGGTATGCTGAAACTCCTCGTTCGCCAGAAAACTGGACAAAAGGAGGACTTTTGTGGATTTGAACGAAGGGAATATACACCTTCTAATTCTGCTCGAAAGGAAATGAAGGAAACTTCGGTGGAAGACGTACGTCTTGGGGAGAGAGGTTGGAGACCTGAACGAAAAATAAGATCAGGATGGACCCTGATAAAGATCCACCTTCAGCAGAATGGCAATGAGATAAAGAGGGGCCGAAGATGATGATCTGAAGGTACTGGGCTGTACTATTTCCATCACAGCACTCACAAACCTCTTTGAATACATTTTGGTCTTAAGCAGGTCTGAGCTTTCGTTCAGTTTCCTTCCATTGGAGGGGTGCTACTTATCCGTGCTTAAAAATGTTTCATAAATATATTTTCTCATCAATATAAAAAGGTCGCACTTGAACTGTGTGCAATACTGAGGACTCACCGTTAACATTCAGCACTATTTTCTTATAGTGAAGCCACTCACAGGCAGAGTCAGTTGGTCACGCACAATAGTAGTTTTGACACCCAGATAATCGTCAGCCTGTATTGTGGAAAGTGCTCTATTTATTCAGCAATGGCTACCCCCATGAAAGGGGTTCATCGCAATGATGCTTTCAGAAAAAGTGCCCCGAAAAATCGCCCTCACTGTGTGTCATGCACATATCATCCTTCAGGAAACAAGAGATTCGTACCTTCACACAGGTTCAGTGGAGTAAGTACCGTGGATATTTGTCTCAGTGGATAGAGTTTCATGGTGAATGTAGTGAGATGGCGAAGTTTCATTACGGGAGTCACGCCGGCGTTGACTTTTCGAATATACCTCGTGGTGCCAGTTATCATGATACTTGTTATCAGCGTTTCACTGATTTAAAAAATAACAAACGGTTACAGGTGAGCCAGAAACGTTGCAATTGAGCAAAGGAAGGTAGTTCAGAACTGACAGCTGTGTCAGCCACCCTCAAGCATAATTCTTCTCCTGCATTGTACTCGAATATCGACGATACTGACAAAATTGTATTGGAGATACGAAACAAACATGTCCTTCCCAAAACTGGGAGTGAAATCATTCATTTGTTGGAAAACCTTTTGAACGACCAAAACCCAGCGTAAGGGTTTTACATTGGAGACAAAACGAGTTCCATCTTGATGATCCACAAAACGAGTTCTACAATGATGATCCAGCATGCAAGTTCTACCTTGATAATCTGGCATGAAAGGTCGACCTTGATGATCCACAAAAGGAGTTCCACCTTGATTATCCAGCATGCAAGTTCTATCTTGATGATCCACAAAAGGAGTTCCACCTTGATTATCCAGCATGCAAGTTGTACCTTGATGACCCACAAAATTCTAGAAAAATCAGGAAAATGTTCTGCTTTGAAGGCTCACAATGTCAGATCCACCTAGCTCAGGAAATGTTCTGCCTTGATTGCTCAAACAATGAGCCTACCTTGGAGAATTACAAATTTTTGGAAAATCAGGAAAACAGTCCTGCATTGGAGAATCAAATTGAGTTCTCTTTTGAAGATTTGGTAAGTGGGTGACACGAAGAAGGCTCTCTGGGTTCTCAACCTACCTTTGCTTGATGAAAGGGTCAGTGCAATTGATTAAAAAATAATTAAATGATATATTATTTCATTTGATACGAGATAAGTAATAAATTTATTTATTCTTTTTCAGCAATATCAAGAAAGTGATGGTCGACCTAAGAACTCCTTGGACACATTTATGATGGAAACCCCCACCCCCCTCTTAGACTTCTTCAAACCTGAAAGAACTGAAACCTCATTCTCAAGATGGAACTGGAAGAAAAGAAAAAACAAAATTTTGTTGAGTTCAAACACTGAATTCACCTTGTATTAATATTGAACTGTTAAAAATAAAAAATATATTTAACTGCAAAAATGATTTATGATCTTGGAATTGGGGTTGACTTTGGGGTGTGAAGGTTGGGGTTGGGTTTTAATGTGAGGGCTGGGTGTTTTCTATTTTCCGTTTGTTTTGTACGTTGTCCCCTGAATATGGTACCCATTAACCACTGGCAGAAAATGATCCAGAGTCACATGGTGAAGGTCATTTGTCATGGGGAAGTCATGTCTTAGGGTTGGGTTTGGGTTTTAAAGTGAGGGTTAGGTTTGGATTTGGGTTTGAATGTCAGGTTTAGGATTCGGTTTGGGTTTGAAAATGAGGGTTAGGATTGTTCTAAATTTTTATAAATAATTTCAAGTATTTGTGTGTTTGGTTGTCTGATTGTTTGTTATTCTTTTATGGCCGAACTGCAGCAGCTAGAGGCCCAAATTTTGGGTGGAGATACTTCAGTATCTGAGCTAGGTTTTGAGTTCCTATACATTGGCCTTCATGGCTGTTTGAGACAATCAAAGGCCATCATAAAGTGTATATTGGGATGTGGGGTCAGGCAATGCTGCTGCCGGCTTGCAGTAAAAGGTAACCACCATGAGGCCAATAACTCCATCGCTTTTGGAAGTCAAACACTTCCTGGAACCCTCGTGTCCATAAATATAATCTACGTTATAAAATGCAAAAAGTGCATGGTTAAGCAAAATAAACTCTCTCCCTGCTGCCTTTCACCCACTGCAAACCGTCCCGATGGACTGGGGGCCCCGCTCACGAAGGAGTGCGATATTTCGATTTTCTTGTTGCGGTCGTAGTAATCAACGTTCGTCTGCAATCTGCTATGGTGAGCTTCTACGATCCAGATCGAATGAAATCTACTGTGGTGATCTTCAACTTGTAACCCGTAATGGGGAACGCAGCTGAGGATCTCTTCCCCAACGGCCACGCCTACGCAGCAACGTGTCCTGTCATTGGTTTGGTAAATAAATGGCCATAACTTAGGAAACCACTTTCCCGATTAATATCATGCCTTGAAAAGGCACATACTCAGGTCTCCAGCAATATACCTGGCAAGTTTCAATTAGATCAGACAAGTGGTTGTCGAGAAACAGTGGTCACAGACACACACAGACACACACAGACACACACAGACACACACAGACACACACATAGACACACACACAGACACACACACAGACACACACACAGACACACACACAGACACACACACACACACATACACACACACACACACACACACACACACACACACACACACACACACACACACACACTGCTGGAATTACAGATAGATGATTTACAGCAACATCAATTACATGACTGTGGATTGAATGGCCACTGGTGGAAACACTGAGGGAAAAGTTGACGTAAATATGCAATGGTGTGTTCTTGGGCAGTTATCCTTCGAATGTGCTGATTTGTAAATCCATGACCAATGAAGTACAGCTTATCTCTCCAAGTGTTCATCTCAAGCGTAATAAATGTCTCCAGGTTTTGGAGTCTGGCAACTGCATCGTTTGTGTCCTTGTGAGATGCAGCTGTGATCAGTCCATGTTTTACGATGGAAATTTTAGTCGGTAACTGCTGGTGAATACTGTCAGTTTGCATGCGTGCGTCATGAAGTATCTGTTCTGGAGTCGGATTTGCGGCAGCTTGAGAGGAAATTGTGGGTGGAATCGGGCGTACCATATTGTATATTCAAACCACTTACTTTCCAGACACGTTGGACACGTTGTATATTCGTCGCAGACAAGACAAAATCATCACAGACAACACGAAAATTACTTGTATTCGTCACAGACAACACGCTGTCACTTTCTCTTTCGTTTCCTTCGTTATGAGCACAGTCCAGGTTGCCAGCACGCCTCTCTCTCCCACCACTGGGGGTGAGGTTGCATTTATAATTTACCTCGGCAGTTTGTGGGTGCTCCACATGGTGAGCTCGAGCCCCCTGAGCCCCCTGGATCCACCACTGACCAGTCCCATAACCTTTCCCGCATCATGCTGGTTTAGAAAATACATGGTTTGTAGGGTCCAGCTTGCAAACTGTGGGTGCTAGAGGGGGACATATAAACAAACTCTACTGATATATATATATATATATATATATATATATATATATATATATATATATATATATATATATATATATATATATATATATATATATATATATATATATATATATATATATACATACATACATACATACATACACATTACACACATATATACATACCTGGTTATATTCTGGTTAGCAGAACGGGCCATCGTCTCTCCACTTAACACCAATGTCAACCACCCCAACACTTGGCTCATGAATGAGTTCCCCGGAGAAGATAAACAGTACAAGTCAGTGGACAGTGCCATGAGCGATGAGGAAGCCGTGACCTATCCTGTGGAGTTCCTCAACTCCCTTGAGCTGACATGCATGCCACCACACCTACTTAAACTGAAGGTCGGCTCCTCCATCATGGTACTAAGGTCCCTGGAGCCACCAAAAACCACCAATGGCACCCGGTGCACAGTCACAAGACTGCACGAGAACGTGATCGAGGCAACCATCTCCTTCGGCCCATACAAAGGTCAAGTTGTCCTCATCCCTCGGATACCGCTGATGCCTTCTGATGCTGAACTGCCATTACAGTTCCGCAGACTACAGTGCCCCATTAAGCCTTGCTTTGCCATGACTGTGAACAAGTCACAGGGCCAGACTTTCAGGGCCATAGGAGTTGACCTCTCCGCAAGTTGCTTCTCCCATGGCATGTTTTATGTGGCAGCATCTCGCACTGGCAACTCTGCAAACCTCAGCCTCATGGCTCTCAACAATCAGACCAGAAATGTAGTGTATCAAGAGGCACTGCAGTAATCACACGAGAAGTTGAGTCTGTTTTAAATTGCAGGATAACATCAATGGTCAGTATACTCCAGTTACCCATTCAACTTGAAATGAACAGTTTCTCATTGCTTATTAACCCCCTAAGTGCGCAATTACACCGTCGCTCATTATCGCACATTTATGTCACCCTCGCACTTGAGGGTTTAAGTGGTTAACCCCGCAGCGCAGTGCGGGTACGCCAGCTAGTACATATATACATATGTATATATATATATATATATATATATATATATATATATATATATATATATATATATATATATATATATATATATATATATATATATATATATATATATATATATATATATATCTCTGCATCGCTACAATTCGCCACTCCATTTTGAGGAGCACTGCACGGCGTCGGGCGCTACGTGATGCCCAACCATGCAACAGATGTTAATATCTCAACCGCATCTCACCAGGGACATACTGGGTGAGCATCAGGAATTGATACAACCCCCATCCAGTCGACAGACCTTGGCAAGACCAGGGACAAGGAGGAGGGGTCATGAGAAGGGAGATCTGGGTGTTTGGTTTGGGGCTCGGGTGTGCATTTTGGCTCATTAAGAGGCCCGTGATTGGTGGGGAAAGTCCGCTGCCATCTGACGTTGACTGCACTCGGAGCACGATCAGGGCCTGGGTGCCGGCTGGGGGAGCATGCCCGATGTTAAATCTGAGCCATGCCAAAGCTGATAGGCAACTGAGACGGGTTCCGGTCCTGGAACCAGGCAGGACTTGTCTCGGGCCGCTGTGGCCCAATAGAACAGCAGGATTCGGGCCACAGCGCATCGTTTTCTGGTCTTCGCCCCACACTTCACCCGGGGCTTATAAAAGGGGTAATGCGGAGCCGTTGGACTCTCGCCTCCTTGCTCTCGCCTCTTTGCTCTCACCTCTTCACCTCTTCACTCTTGCCTCTCTGCCTCGCTTTTATCCTGAACACAATTGGTGTGTGATTGCCATAACATGCTGCTTCTTCTTTGAGAGCCTGATCCGGGGTGACTGTCATCTTTCGAGACTCCCTGCCATGCTGTCAACGTCCCGCCATCCACGTACAGTGTCATGGACCAGTGCAGAGTGCACGTTGCCATGAGCCCCGGCAAAGTAATTAAGCAGGAGATAATGCGCCATCTCATGAGGTGGGAACACTCAGGCAGAGCGTCCCACGGAGGTACATGTCATACATACAGACCTTTACACAGCTAGGTTAGGGATCTTTCTCCTCACGCATCTATTCTCCTCTCTCTCTATCCACTCCTCCAACCCATCTTCTTTGGACGCACAAAGAACATCATTTCTGACTCGCAATCCTTTTTTCCTCTGGAATGACACTGCACCCCCCACATTGCATTACACCACACTTCCCACTCCCACACCTTAGACACAACCAGTATTCCTCCCACCTACCTCTCCCGAAGCATTCTGGGTTGCGTTGGTCTGCCGACTGCACCAGGCAGCCCTGGATTAACCATTAAGCAAAATAAGCACGTGCTTAGGGCCTGAAGGGAAGAGGGTCCCCACAGTTTTTTCCAGTGTCGGATTTACAATGGACCATGGTGCAAATGTTGCAGCTGAACCAGGGCCCACAAAAAGGGGGCCCCACAATAAATGAAAAAGAAATACATATACAATAATTTTTTTTTTACACATTTTTTTATGCAATGTAATACTGATGCCGTAGCGTTTACTGTAAATAAACCTTACTGTAAGTTTCGTTTCATTCTAAAAATAAAATTTCATTTTACGATTTAGTATTATTTTTATTTTGGATAGGGTGTCCCAAAAAAATATATAACTTTTAAAATGCTTCGTTTGATCCTAAAAAAGCAGTAATTTTGTCACTAATGCTTCATTTCTTGTTGCAGAGATCCTGAAGTTTATTTTGATACCAAGCAAGCACCAGAAAAATGCCAAGACTGACCGTACAACAACGGACGAAAATTGTTGAACTTTGGCACCAGACGAAAAGTGTCATACAGGAGCAATGTCTTTACTCCAGACATTTCGGTATCCACTTGCACCATGCACTAAACTTTTGGACAATAAAGTGCACCATCGCAAAGTTTACCAATGTGGGAACCATCTGTGACCTTCACAAGGGTCACAGTGGTCGGAAGAGGACAGGTCGTAGTGAAGGAAATGTGGAAATGGTGAGACAGGCAGTCGTTCAGAGTCCAAAAAAATCGATTAGACGACTTTCTGCCGAGACAAACATTCATAACAACACCGTTCAGAGGATCCTTCGCCAAGACATTCATGCCTTTCCATACAATATTCAAACAGAAACGGTGCTTACTGATCAACAGAAATGCAAACGAGTAGACTTTGCAAATTGGTTCTCAGGAAAGTTGGAGGAAGATGCAGACTTCCTCAAAAAACTTCACATGGCAGACGAATGCCATGCTCACTTGTCCGGGGAGGTAAACAAGAAAAACTTTCGGTACTGGGGAACTGAAAATCCTGGTAATGCATCAACTGAACTGGTGCCTCGATCTCTTCTCAAAGTCACCATGTGGGTGGCGGTTGGTTGGTATGGGATAATTGGTCCATACTTTTTTGAAGATGACCAGGGACGTACTTGCACGGTAAACCAGAGGAACTATCGCGAAATGATTCAGGAATTCTATCTGCCTGAGCTACATACTCAGGTCCATAGGAGAAACAACCTGATCCAGATGAGAACCCAGTGGTTCCAGCAAGATGGGGCACCGCCCCATACAGCCAGGGAAACAAGGCGTTTTCTCAACCAACATTTTAAGGGCCGCTTTATCTCCCTCTACAAAGACGTTGAGTGGCCACCGTATTCCCCTGACCTTACTCCTCCAGACTTCTTCTTGTGGGGGTATCTCAAGGACAGGATCTATGGAAACCCTAGGCCTCAGACTCTTGATCAGCTGAAGGAAAACATCCACCGAGAAATCCAGAACATTCCTCAGGAAACGTTTCCCAAAGTGATGGAGAACATGACAACGCGTTTGCAGGCAGTGATCGGACAACGTGGAGCCTTCGTCGAACATGTGGTGTATAAGAAAACGACGATTCTATTCCAAAATTTAAATTTTGGTGGCAATTTTGACATTGGTACAATAAATTTCAACCTTTCAGCTTTCTATCCAGCCATATATCTTTTTTAAAAATATATGTTATGACCATCCTCTTTGCAGATGAAAAGTTGTATATTTTTGGGGACAACCTGTATATGGGGTACCATAATCTTTTCAGTGCTTAGGGCCTCTAAAGGTCTTAATCCGGCCCTGGCACCAGGTATTGAGGGGTTGTTTATCCTCACCTGCTTTCTTTCTCTCTGGCTATCTAATCTTCCTCGGGTTTGTGTGTGAGTGTGTGTGAGTGTGTGTGTGTATGTGTGTGATGGCACCTGTCGTCGCATAAATTAAGATTGTAGAAGACAAAATGGGATAACTCTGCTCTCTGTCTGCTTTTGTAAGATTGCTTGTCTTTTTCCACACACTACAAATTCCTTGCTATCCCCTGCTGAACATAAAATAAAACCCCATTCATGTGCCACATACTTTTCCTCGTTTGATTGTACATAAATTCATTGTATAGAAATGTTCCCAGCTTGTTTTCGTGTTTTCTTCCATTGGTCCAGCAGGGCTCTCACCCCTGTTTAGGCGGGAAGTTATCCCCCAACGATCTGTTTCCGAGCTGCTACGTGCTTGGCAGTTCCGCTCAACTGCATTTGATCTGGTAAGGGGATCTGGTTTGAGCAAGTGAGTACCGAAGGCTCGTCCCTCGGTAATTAGATCACGTGACCTTTAGGTTAACGGTATTAGATGGAGTACCCTAAGTCACGTGGTTGAGTTATTGGCATTCACGGTCGATTATCAACCCACCGTGTCACGAAGTTATTCATGTGCGACGGCCGCCAATTTCGGAGAGACTGGTGGGAACCAAAGGTAGTTCACCCCTCGTGGTCTTCGCACCGATTCCGGGTCCGCAACCAAATATATATAAATATATATGTGTATATACAGTATATGTATGTATTATAACAAAAAAAATTTAAAGAAGAAGAAAGCACTTCCAACCAAAAGTAAATGACATCTACTCTGCTAATTTGAGCAATAATCAAGAGCAGACCCGGTCTCAGGCGAAGTTTCACCCGCTTCACAGCAGGCTTCCTCAGGCGAAAAGACCCCGAGCCTCGGCACATGTCTGGTTTTTATTTCTGACCAGCAGGGTTACCCGGCTTCGCCCGGCGGGGGGGGGGGGGTTTGGGCGGTACTGAAATGTGGGAGAAGCATCAGAGCCGGCATGGCTGAGAATGGAGCAGGTGGATCGGGGGTAGAAGAACCGATGGGGTGGGGGTGGGAAGGGGAAACTGTGTCGGGGGCAGGAGATCCAGAACACCAGTGAGTAAAGGGACTTAAGGGTCTTCAAGGGTCTTGGGCTCTTAAGTGTCTTTGAGGTCTTAAGGGTCTTTAAGGTCTTAAGGGTCTTACAGGTCATTGGGGTGTTCAGGGTCTTCGAGGTCTTCTGGCTCAAAGGGGACTTAAGGGTCTTCAAAAGACTTAAAGGGTCTTTGGGGTCTTTGAGGTTTTCAAGAATCTTCGGGATCTTAACCGTCTTTGGGGTCCAAAGGGTCTTTGGGGTATTCGGGGTTTTAAGTTACCTTAATTGTGTTTAGGGAAGTCAATGGTCTTAAGGGTCTTTGGGTATTTGGCGTCTTAAGGGGTATTATCTCCCAAACATGTAGAAAGTCTTCTCTCAGCATGTATTCTAATCTCAAAGGCATGTAAAAAGAAAGGTCTTGTGGTTCTTTGGAGTCTTTAAAGTTTAAAGGCTGAGGTTGTGGATGAAAATACACTAAGGACAACTTCTGGGTCGGACTTGGTCTGTGTGCCAAATTTGGTGGTTGTTAGTCCAGCAGCCCTTGCAAAAAACGCGAACAGACAGACAGAAAGACAGACGTCTGATGAATCTTATTTATTAGATACGACCGTTAATTTCCTGTCAAGTCCTGGTGCTCGTGGTCAAGGCAGGGCAGAAGTTTGATGCCATCCAACCTCAGTCCTTATAAAGGGAAGATCAGGAGAACAACAACTCCACAAACTACACCTTTGTTCCACCATGTTGCTCTTCAGAACTGTCCATGATCACAAACGCTCAAAAGATAATACCCAAGTTTAAACATCTAAAATACATTTCTTTGTGAACATTCGTTTTTGTAATAATAGCATCAGTCCTTTTCCTTCTGAAATTAAATAAAATTTCCTCATTATAGTAATAAAGCATGCACACTCACCAGTTCACCACACCTTCACTCAACTGTCAAGGAACATGGCCACCTGAGGCACCATCTGGTGCACCACCAATACAGTATCGGGCTATTTGGGAAGGAATGCTGGAGAAAAAATCAACCAATGGAATATTCAGTACATAAATAAACAAGTGATTACATAACTACACAAAACAGTTCCCAAACTTCAACGATGAACCTGACGTTTCAACAAATAACCTTATACTGACAGAGACAGCGTTATTGCTGGACTAACAGTCTTATGTTCACCAGAAGCCCCTTCACCAACATCTTGTTGGTTGGAACATCATTTTCTTTTTTTTGTAAAACTTGTGTGAATAGTATTTTCTCCGAGATACATGGAAAAAATTTAATTTGTACCAGCACAAAAGTTCTTTACAATGAAACAAACCGTGGGATGATGTTTTTTTTTTTTTACATCTATATACTATTGTGAACCAAAAACTCAGCTTATTATCTCTTCCAGAGGACAACATTCTCTCACACTCCACAATGCATTTGAAGGACAGTTTTCATATCGGATTTTCTGCTTGCCCATCGCAGACTGTCACAGGTTATGGAGATAAACATACAATATAGTGCTGCGTTGCCCTGCGGCTTCAATGATACCTAAGAGAAAAGAAGAGAACTTTGTGGCTGTGCTTCCAAAAAAAAAACAAATATACAAAGCATTACGATTGCATGAAATTGTGATTCGATTGTATGTTTTTGAATTTGCTGCGAAAATGCTCGTTTAAAGTCAAACGAGCACTTGCGCCCGGATATTTGGCCGATTCGATGTGGCCGCTGTGGGAGCAATTTGCGACATATCTGTTCGTGCAAAATCCATGCTTCGCCGACACGTCTCCCACAAGGGAAGCCGAAAGAGTGAGGGTTCCAGAGATGAAATGTGAGAAAGGTTTAGTAACAACGGGCAACACTATAATAAGCTTGCACCTATGCTGTGATGTCATGGTAAGTGAATATACACGAACGATTTTAAATGGCCACGATGAAGAATATTATTGAGTAGCCATTGTAATCTTAACAATTGCAGAGAAATGTTGAATCAACATTGAATCCCCAAAAATGTGGTCATCCTTCCTATAATTCACAGACCGGTGTTTGTTTGTTAGTGTGTTTGTTTTTATTAACCTCCGCCATCGAAGATGGACGGAGGTTACTGTTTTCACCCCTGTCTGTTTGTTTGCTTGCTTGTTTGTGAACAGTATTATGGAAAAACTCCTCGACGAAACTTAGTGGGGGGATTAGGTATGGTCCAAGGATAATGCCATTAGATTTTGGACTTGGTCCAAAGTCCAATATGGCCGCTATGGCGGCCATTTTGAAAAAATATTTGAATTTTTTGTTTTTGCATTTCTACATGTTTTAAGTGATTTCCAACCCCCCTCCCCCCCCCCCAAAAAAAAAATTGTTAGAAAAAAAAATTTGCAACTTTTTTTTCAACAAAATTTCGATTTTTTTTTTTTTTGCATTTCTACATGTTATAAGTGATTTCCAACAAAAAAAACATGCCAAAATTATAATTGCAGCTGATTTTGGAACTTCAGGTGGATATACCCACGTAAAATCAATTTCTGTCTCAAGGAATCTAGTTATGACGAATGAACTGAGTATGTAAAAGTTAAAAGTAAAAGGGAAAGTTGCAAACTATAACTCTGTGAGCACTGTTGACGTCAAATTGAATGAATAGGATATCAGGTTCACTTGAGTGACCTAGCAGTATTGGCGGCAGAGGTTTTGTACTCTACCAAGTGCTTCCCCTCTAGTTTGTTTGTGTGTTTGTTACTTGCAAAATCGAAGATTTTTCAAGTATATTGGTGTCGATTTTGTTATTCTGTCTGTCTGTCTGTGTCTACCTGTTTGTCTGTGTGTTTGTCGCCTACAGGTCACAATTTTAAACCAATCTTCACGAAACTTGACCACATGGTAGAGTTTTTCATAAGAAAGAAGCCCATTGTTTTTGAGGTCAAAAGGTCAACAACTTCGGTGATATTTCTAAAATCCTCAAATTTCATCCAATTGACTTGAAATTTGAAGAGTATTTATATTTCAGGTCACTGAATTCAAATAGCAAATTATTTTTGAGGTCAACATCAGCCAAAGGTCAACAACTTAGGTGAGTTTTATAAAATCCTCATTTTTCATCTTATTAACATCAAATTTGAAGAGGATTTTTTTTCAGGTCACTGAATTCAACGAGCCAATTATTTTTGAGGTCAACAGAGACCAAAAGGTCAACATAGTCCCAAGGTCAACAACTATGAAGGTATTTCTAAAATCCTCAATTTTCATCTCATTGACTTGAAATTTGAAGATCATTTGCATGTCAGGTCACTGAATTCAACCACCAATTATTTTTGAGTTCAACATGGACCAAAAGGACAACATAGGCCGACTTTCTAAAATTGTCAAATTTCATCCGATTGACTTGAAATTTGAAGAGGAGTTGCATATTTGGTCACTGAATTAAACCGGCCAATTATTTTTGTGGTCAACATAGACCTAAAGGTCAACATAGTCCCAAGGTCAGCAATTAGGTGGTATTTCTAAAATCCTCAATTTTCATCCGATTGACTTGAAATTTGAAGAGGATATATAATATATATATATATATATATATATATATATATATATATATATATATATATATATATATATATATATATATATATATATATATATATATATATATATATATATATATATATATTTCAAGTCACTGAATTCAACTCGCCAATTATTTTGGAGGTCCACATAGGCCAAATTTCTAAAATCGTCAGTTTTCATCCAATTCACTTGAAATTTGAAGAGGAGTTGCATATTTGGTCATTGAATTCAACCAGCAATTATATTTGAGGTCAAATTTGTTTTATGGATTTTGCAAGTATCGTGCTCTGCACGATTTCTTCTTGTTTATGTTTGTTTGTTTGTTTGTGGCTTTTTGTGTGTGTGTTTGTTTCTTTGTGTTCTTGTTTATTTGTCGTTTTTTGTTCGTCTGTTTGTTTGTTTGTGTTTTTTGTCTGTTTTTTTTGTTTGTGGTTTTTTGTGTGCCTGTTTCCTTGTTAGTTTTTTTGTGTTTGTTTGTTTGTGGTATTTTTGTGTTTGTTAGTGTGTTCGTTCGTCTGTTTGTTTGTTTGTGTTTTTTTGTTTGTTTGTGCTCGTTTGTTCGTGTGTTTGTTAGAGTGTTTGCTTATGTGTTTTTTGTTTCTTTGTGAGTGTTTTTGTGTGTTTGTTTGTTTCTTTGTTCGTGTTTTTTGTTTGTTTCTTTGTCAGTGTTTTGTGTGTGTTTGTTGGTGTGTTTGTTTGTGTATTTGTTCGTTTCTGTGTTTGTTCGTGTACTTGTTTGTTTGTCTGTTAGTGTTTTTTGTGTGTTCATTTGTGTGTTTGGTCGTGTGTTTGTTTGTGTATTTGTTTGTTTGTTTGGTTCTTTGTTAGTGTTTTTTGTGTTTGTTTGTGTGTTTGTCATGCTACTGCACCTACAGTTCTGGGCCAATTTCATCCAGACTTGCTACTTAAGACCAGCATGACCCCAGTTAATGTATAGGGGTGTTTTTATCTTTGCAGGTGGTCTTGAAGGGGAAGGGGGGGACGCAAATTCTCTAAATGAATGTGTATCGTGTAGCACCGCCTCCAGGTGGGGGAGGGTATTACAAGTCTAAACCATTTATAGAACAGTATTCCTGTCCCCACGTTTCCAGTGCAGTGAGGTGTTTTGAATTATAAGCAGTCGGTAAGTTTTCCTTCATACACCTAACCTGGGTTATTTTTATTTTATTTTCGGGAGCAATTAAGGCAGCTGTTCATTGCCTATACACCATCCAAGTAAAGGTAGGTGTCAGAAGAACGTGTTTCATGCTTGGAACAAGATCACCCAGAGGGCGGGCACTCTGCTAGTGCAGTACAATGTGTGGAATGCTACTGGCACAAAAAACACGGTATGATACATATTTATTACAGTCAACACTGGGTAAAAAAAAAATACCTGAAAGTTCCTATTTTGATGATGAAGTCATGTATGATAATGATTGCACAGAACATGGGAGATGGAGGTTCTCCTGAGAGTAATCGGATTGTAAGATGGCTTTTTTATGGTTATAATCTGAGCTAATATTACAATTACCATGTCCTATCTTTTGATGGGCTGTCTAGCTGTCTGATGCTCCCATCTGAGAACAGAGTTCAATACTCCGAGATCCGACGTTAAAATCCTATAAATACTCCTGGAAAAATATTCAGCAACTATTTTTAATCTGTGAAATAAAGTCTGAAAAACAGTTCAGAAATAAAGTCTGTGGATTCAGGAATTTCCAAGTCATGTGGATGCAAACTATGGCTATTGTAGAAAGAAACTCAATCAGGAAAATTGATGGGGATCGTTTAATGTTGCAGTAATTGTCACCTGAACTGAGCGATCTTGGAAATTCCCGAGGAAATCATATCTCCCATAGAATCTGTGGATATGTCTGCACATGACCCACGTCAACACCCTCTATAAATCGGCCATCCATGTAGTTTAATTTAGTTTAGAAATGGCTAAGCATCGTTTTACACCAAACGAGTTGGCTCACGCCATCAGGGTGGTTCAGCAGAGTTCATCAGACTGCAGTTGATTAATAATATTCATGACATGTCATTTCTGGGGCATTGGCAAGGTATTGTCAGAGTGGTTAGTTCAGGTTGCTCAAAAGGGTAACTGCTCGTGAGGATCATTATCTTATTATCCTTGTCAGAATGAATAGCTTTCGAATGAATGATTGAATCTCTCAAGAATGATGGCAGGGTGCAAAGGAGCAATCAAACATCAACCCAGACAGTTTGGAACAGGCTTCATACCAGTGTTACGAGGTTCACTATACCACTGCAACACATCAGTCTAACACAGTACTTTTGACAGCAGCACAAGCACTGGGTGACACAACTCCAAAACTGGAGGGTGAACCATCAGTGCCCATGTTATTTTCAATGATTCTAGATTCTACCTCGACTTCAATGATGAACATGGCGAAGCATGGAGAAGAGTTTTTGATAATTGTGATGGGTTTGGAAGGGGCATTTTGATGGTTGGACTGCCATTCACGTTGGTCGAAAAACTGATGTTGGCATCGATTAGAGGAGTGTTATGACTGGTGTCAGATACAGAGACGATATCATTATCGTCTCTGTATCAGAGAGAGAGGGAGGTCATCCCTCTGGTCCAACAGCAATATCCCAACTTCACCTTTATGGATGGCATGTCTATCCACATTGTGTACATCCTGCAAATGCTGCACTGCAGGATTGCGAGCACTCACATGGACTGTCCTGCATGATCTCTGGAGTTAAATTGAATTTTGCATGCTTGGGGCATCCACAGGACACATCCTCATATTCACCAAGCCCAACCACAGTCTCTTGATTAACTCAAATTGGTCCTTGTCGAAGAATGGAGCAATATTACACAGCAAGTGATTATTTAGTGAGCAAGTGATCTGGTGCAAAAACAGATCCCTGCAACTACAGACCAATCAGCCTTCTCCCAATCATCAGCAAGGTTATGGAATCCATCATCGCTTCAGACATGAAATCCTTCCTCTTCTCCAATGGCTTGATTTCCGATCATCAATTTGGTTTCAGACCAGGTCACTCTACCCTGGATATGCTGCTTCTGCTCTCCCAACAATGGATGGAGGTCCTCAATGCCAGACAGGAAATCCGAGCCATATCCCTGGACATATCACGTGTTTTTGACACAGTCTGGCACCCTGCCCTGCTCAACAAACTCTCTTCCTATGGTATCCAAGGCCATCTCCACTCATGGCTTGCAGACTTCCTCTCCTGTCGCAGTCAACGGGTGGCCCTAAATGAAGTTCTTCCATCCCCCTTCCTGTCCAGGCTGGAGTTCTTCAAGGTAGCATTCAGGGCCCTGTTCTTTTTCTGGTTTTCATCAACGATCTCTCCGACTCTCTGGAAAATCATCTATATCTCTTTGCTGATGACTCCATCCTCTGCCGCACCATCGGTTATCCCTCAGACCGACAAGCAGCAGCTTCTTCGCTCACTGCAGATCTGGATAAAATCACAAACTGGTCCAACACGTGGAACATGTCTTTCAATCCGGACAAATCTCACACTCACGATGTCTCTCCGAAAGGACCATTTGGAAAAACCCCCCATTCAATTTCTCAACAATCCTCTGGAAGAAGTCCTTTCTTTCAAGCTCCTGGGTCTCACTATCTGCCATGACCTTTCCGAGGAAAGCCACATTTCAAACCTCGCCTCCAAAGCCAGTCACCGACTGGAAATCTTCCGTCGTGCAAATCCTTCCTTGGCCCACCTGAGCTACTAACCACTTACAAAGCTTTTGTCTGCAGCCTGATGGAGTACTGCTCTTCCCTCTGGGCTGCTGCTCCTGTCTCTCACCTTTCTCGGCTTCACGCTGTGGAAACCAAGGCTTTTCGGATCATTGGCATCTCCCGCAATGAGGCTGAGTCTTTGGGCCTCTCACTCAATCACCGCAGGTTGCTCAGTGGTCTTTCTGTCTTCTCCCGTCTCCTCTCCCCCCCCCCCCCCGCTGTGTCCGTGACTTGTCCTCACCATATTTCTGCATGGCGCTCAATGTCCGCCAACAATCCCCTTCTGGTAAAACTACCAAAATCACGAATCACTGCTCACCTTCACTCTTTTATTCCTCTTTTTTCCCGCCTTTGGAATAAACTCCCTCACTCTATTCAATCCCATTATTCCCTCCAGGCCTTCAAAACAGCTGTTCACCACCACCTCTTATCACCCCCCATCCAAATCCTCGATCTTTTCTACCCCCGATAATCCACCCAAGCCGACCTCCTTCAAATTCCCTGCTTTCCTTCCTGAAAGTCCTGTAGTGTCCATTTTCTTCTAATCCCCATGTTCCCTGTCCCATCCCTCTCCCTTCCACGTATCTCCTAATGTCTCTGTTCCCCACTGTTTTGTCCTTCCCACTCCCTCCCCTCTTGTCTCATGCCCCCCCCCCCCTTGCTGTGTGTTGTGTGTTAGCTCTCACACGAGCCTCGATAAGTTTTTTTTTTTTAAAACCCATTTTTTCTATTAAGACAGAAATCTAAGCTCATGGAAGCTGATAAAGGACAGAGCGAAACAAGTTCAGAGACTGACAAAGAACCAAAAGGATCATTGATGTCAAGATGTGTCCGACCTTGTATTTGGGGTCAATGATTTGTCCATTTTATCCTAATGTCCCTGTAATTTATGTATAAAGTGCACTTTTTCTTCTTCTTTAACAGTGACTATTATGCCACCTTTTTTGTGGAGTTGGCCAAGGGAAGCTTGGCCCAAGTCTATATGAGACTGGCTGGCCAGGCTTGATGTTTGATTCTGCATAAAGAGCACTGATGTCTTCTAAATGTCATTGTCCTGTATTTAATATACGAGTACGGGCCCGTAGGTGCGTAAACGATGACTGGATTGGGGAATTATTTCAATTAGATCGGACCAACCGTATCATAAATGGCCATAACTTGGGAAACACCTGGGGAACATACTCAGGACCCCAGCGTCAATTGTGACATCATATCAAATGAAGAAGAATTGTGACGCCCCTCTCTCTCGCCCGCCTCGCTCCCCCTCCTCTCGCCCCTCTCTCTTGCCCCCACTCTCGCAGTGTGACGCCCCCTCTCTCTCATCCCCCTCTCCCTCCCCTCTCTCTTGCCCCCTCTCTCCCACCTCTCTCCCCCTCCTCTCTCACCCCTCTCTCCCCCCTCCTCTCTCGCCCCCACTCTCATCCCCCCTCTCCCGTCCCCCCTCTCCCGTCCCCCTCTCTCGCCCCCCACTCTCACCCCCTCTCTCGCTCCTCTCTTGCCCCCCTCTATCCCCCCTAGTCTCGCCCTTCCTCTCTCCCCCCATCCTCTCTTGCCCCCACTCTCATCCCCCCTCTCCCGTCCCCTCTCTCGCAGATATTGGTCGACAGATAAATGGCCGTAACTTGGGAACTGCTCGTCCGATTAATATCAAACCTCGAAAAGGCACATCCGTGGGTCCCCAGCAATATTCCTGGCAAGTTTCAATCAGATCGGATCGTCAATCGTGCAAATAAAATAATAAATAATAAATAAATAAACATTAATTGTAACGTCATTCGTGATGTCATAGCACCGTGTCTTGTCATTGGTCGACAGATAAATGGCCATAACTTGGGAACCGCTTGTCTGATTGATATCAAACCTTGAAAAGGCACATCTGCGGGTCCCCGGCAATATTTCTGGCAAGTTTCAATCCGATTGGACCGGTGATCGTCCGGTTATTAATAATTTGGGAAAAAATTGGCATGATAAGGTGAGAAGGTGGAACGACACCTTCAGCTGCCATATATGCACCTTTTCAACACTGAAAAAGCAGTAAAATGGCCGTAACTTGGGAACCGCTCGTCTGATTGATATCAAACCTCGAAAAGGCACATCTGCGGGGCCCTGGCAATATTCATGGCAAGTTTCAATCAGATCGGACCGGCGGTCGTCGAGAAACGGCGGTCGCAGACAGACAGACAAGCGCGCGCACGCACGCACGCACGCACGCACACACACACACACACACACACACACACACACACACACACACACACACACACACACACACACACACACACACACACACACACACACACACACTGCTGGAATTATAGATAGATGTACAAGTTCCATCAGAGCCAATATAATCAGGACATGCATTCTCTTGCAGGATTCATCAATGACTTCTTTGAAAGTTACCTCTTTCAGTAAAGTTTGAATTCCAGTTTGGGGATTTTCCATGTCAATGGTGAAATCTACAGCTGCTCGTTTCCACCTCACTAAAGCTGAGTTTACTGAACCGGATTCATCCCGTTTTGTTTGTGTCATTCCTCAACTTGATACAGGTTCGTCCCATTGTAATATTTCGTGTTGATTAGTTTGTTGTTTTGGGCTATCCGTTTGGTATTGTCAAGACCTTTACGGTCTTTTTCAAGGCCCTCTTCAGATAGAAAGTTTTCTTTCGCAAATCAGTCCTGGGTGTATTCCTGGATACTCCACTTCTATTTCCTCAACATTATCCAATTTCCTCTCCTCATTTCAAAAAATCGGAACAAACAAACAAGCAAAAAACTTTATTTACTCCATAACAATTTTAAATTTCCATTGAATTTCCTTCTGCTACTGGTTTGACATTCCCCCCAACCTCTTCTCTCCAAACGGAATCTACATTAAATTAAAAAATATATATAAACGCTTCTTCTTTTCAAAAAAAAAATCATTTTAAAAATGCATTTCAACCTTTGTTTTTCCTTCACAAATGCTTCACATGTTCTGCTTCTCCACTACAGCAACTCAACCTCTTCAAAAGGGTTATTTATCCGAGGGTTTTGTGTGGTTTTTGTTTATGCCTTGTCCACAAACCTCCTCCCACCCCCACTCATACAATGGAGTGCAGCGTTTCTCCATGCATTTAAAAAGCGTTCTAATCCCCCATCATATGATCTTTATCTCCATCTGTCAAAATTGGGAAGAGGGAATCAGGAAAAACAACCACCTCCACCCCACACCCTCAAAGCTTCACCCCCCCTTTCTATCTCCGTCCTCACACCAACCTTTCAATGCTTCCCCATTACCCACCCCCTAAATGCTTCCCCTACACACTCAAACAACCCCCCCTTTCCCCTGCAAAGTCTCCCCCCCCCATCCTGTACCATTCAAATGCCTCCTCCTCCTTCCCTCATATCTCAAAATTAGCAGGTCTCCAAACATCTGAGGTCTCCACTCTGACCTGACACCTCTCAATACTGGCCGCTGCTGATAAACAAGACATCATCTGTTCAACATAATTTTCCTCCCAAAAGAGGTCCCTGTGCTGTATCACTTGATTGGGTTTTCGTATATCATGACTCGCCCGCTAGGGGTGGCAGTGATGTACATTCGGACGCGCAATAAAGCAGAGTTACTGTTACGCTCTCGCCCTCCATGTTCCGCTGCACCTCGGACACCACAGTTGGCTGACGAGGATGGTTGATCGACGAGTCATGGCGCATGGACAGGTGCCCGTTTTCGTCGGAGACGACTTCGAATTGCTTTCGGAACAATTGGGGTGCTATTTCCACGCGAATGATGTGGTCGACGAGAGCAAACAGAAGTCGATCTTGCTCGCCTCGCTGTCGGCGGAGCATTATCGACTGCTGAGTGATTTGGTGGCGCCAGACAAGCCCAGTGGGGACGCGCTGTCGTTTCGGGACATTGTGCAGAGGAGGAAAGCACACATGGCGCCGGAGAAGTCATTACAGCTGGCTCGATACCAGTTCGATCACCTCGCGAAAGGTATAGGGGAGCGCGTCATCGATTACATGGTGCGGATTAAGCATTCTTCCATGGCCTGCAAGTTCACGGCAGAGGAGTGTCCAGCTCAGCTCAGAGATCGTTTTATTTCTGGTTTGCAAGATGCGAAAATGGTTTCGGCAGTTCTACGGCTGAAAGGTGAAGACATTACATTTACCTCGGCGGTCGACACTGCTGCAGCTGTCGAGCAGACTATCGGAGATGTTCGGGCCATCACCGGCCGCAGAATGCCAGATGGCCCAGGGGCCCACGCGGTGTCGCGAGCGCCCTGGGACGCACGCACGTCCTTCGGGGCGGGTCGGGGCCTGACGTCGCCGTGCGGCCGCACAAGCGGTGAGGTGACCCCGCGGACGTATTTGGGATGCGGAGGTCGACACCTGCGCCGTGTGTGCCCGTTTAAAAACACCGTGTGTTTACGTTGTCACAAGGTGGGTCATCTGAAGCGTGTGTGCCGAGGGGCGTTGGCCACCGTTAAGGTCAGGGACGGCGATGTGCGAGGCGACCTCGGCGACCCGGAGCGAAACCGGCAGCCGTTGATGGCCCTGTTTTCAATTGCCCCTGCGGCGGCGTGCCCGATGACGGTGGAAGTCGAAGTGAACAACACGCCGATCACGTTTCAGGTTGATATGGGAGCGGCGGTGTCGATCATCGGCGAACAGACCGCACGTAGACTCAACGACCTAAAGCTTATCAGGTCCGACCTCACACTGTTCACGTACACCCGCGAGAAGATAACGCCAGTCGGGATGGCAGACGTGTCTGTGCGGTAGCAAGGCCAGGTCGCCGCGCTTCCGTTGTACGTCGTGCGGGGGAGGGGTCCGTCTCTCCTCGGCTGAGACTGGCTGACCCGCATCAGGCGAGACTGGGCCACTGTTCACCTTGTGCAACCCGTGCCGAGCCAATGGGAGGATCAGTTGGAGAAGATTCTACAGACATCAAGGTTTGTTTTGCGACGACCTTGGGAAACTCGAGGGCATGGAGGCAAAGCTCTTCCTGAAGGAGGGGGTGGTTCCTTGTTTTTGTAAGCCACGACCGGTGCCGTATGCACTGCGGGACAAGGTAAAGGGTGAACTGGATAGGCTGGAGGCCTGTGGAGTGATCGAATCGGTGTTGTACTCAGATTGGGCCACCCCGGTCGTCACGTTGCTGAAACGGAATGGAGACGTCCGATTGTGCGGGGACTTCAAGTCCACGGTTAACCCGGGGCTCAGGTCAGGTCAGGTATGGGAGCATGTGCCAGAACAGCGCGTCGCTGCGTCCACTTTCCGCCGGTACTCCAGGGGCCTCCGTCTGGCCATCCCCCAGGCAGATGCCAGGCCCATCCCCATCTCCTTGAGATGATGGTCAACCTGCTGCAACCATGAAGCACGTGGTCGGCCCACTGGCCTCCTCCACTCATGAGACTCCCTCGCTGAGAGAATCTGGTAAGCAGGATCAGCGTCAGGAAAACGAGCCACATGTCCATACAGCCGCAACTGACGCTCACGGACTATGCAGGTAACAAATCTCATCCGAGTCTCTCTCAGCAACCGCTCGTTGGATACAAAATCCGACCAGCGATAGCCAAGGATTCTCCGAAGAGACCTGGTACCAAAGGAATTAAGTCTCCATCTCAGATACTTGGTCAGAGTCCAAGTCTCGCACCCATAGAGCAAGACTGGAAGTACCAAGGACCTGAAGACTCGGACTTTCGTCCTCCCGCACAGGTACCGGCAGAGCCACACCCCATGATCCAGTGAATCCATGACTCCCCAGGCCCGACCCAGACGTCTATTGACCTCTGACTCGCAGCCAGCAGAGACATGAATATCACTGCCAAGGTAAGTGAATCTCTCCACGACCTCAACATCCTCACCACAAACAGACACAGACAGGACAGCAGCATCCAAGATGTCACCGAAAGCCTGGATCTTAGTTTTGACCCAAGAAAGCCGTAATCCCAGCGGCTCCGACTCCTCATTCAGCACCTCGAGGGCCCCCAAAAGGATATCTAAAGTCTCCGCAAAGATGACTGCATCGTCTGCAAAATCAAGGTCCGAGATCTTGACATTCCCAAACGATGCACCGCAACTTGATCTCTCCGACATCCTCCCTAAAATCCAGTCCATACAAGTGCTGAAAAGTGTGGGGGCAAGTACACATCCCTGACGAACTCCAGTAACAACTGGAAATAAGTCAGAGGTGGTACCACCACACTTCACAGCACTCTCAGTACCAGAGTAGAGTTCAGACATCAGATCGATCAGTTTTGGTGGCACCCCACGAAGACCAAGAATCCTCCAGAGGACATCCCGATTCACTGAATCGAATGCTCAACAGAGATCAACATAGGCTGCAAGCAGCCCCTGCCGAAACTCTCGTCTGCGTTCGGTGAGGACACGAAGTGCAAGGATACGGTCAATCGATGACCTCTTTGGTGTAAAGCCTGACCGCTCTGGACGCTGGTGCTCAAGCAGATGGTGACGAACCCTATCAAGAATTATCCGAGCAAAGACCTTGCCCGGCACTGAGAGCAGCGTCACCCCTTGGTAGTTGTT
The DNA here is from genome assembly GCF_056783735.1 of Eptatretus burgeri. Lineage (NCBI taxonomy): Eukaryota > Metazoa > Chordata > Myxini > Myxiniformes > Myxinidae > Eptatretus > Eptatretus burgeri. The sequence continues at coordinate 96,932,680 of NC_140965.1, read as the reverse complement.
GCAGTCTTGGCGATCACCCTTCCCTTTCCAGAGAGGGACAACAAGGCTCCTCTTCCAGTCAGTTGGGATGATGCCTGTGTTCCAGGCAGAGCACAAAACTGCATGCAACGACACGAGTGCAGCATTTCCACCAGCCTTGAGAAGTTTGGCATGGATGCCACAGATCCCTGGAGCTTTGCCCCGTTTCAACTGGTTCACCGCAGCCCGTGTTTCCACAAGCGAAGGTGGACCACAGTTGATTCGTGGGTCAGCAACAGGGATTGTAACACCCTTGATGTCCAACTCGACAGCTGGGGGATCAGCCTGGTACAACCGCTCAAAGTAACCGGCCCAGCGGGCCTTCACTTCAGACTTCTCTGTCAAGAGCCGACCACTCTCTGCTCGAACTGCAGTGCTCCGAGGGATGGGCTTGGATGAACGTAATGCGCGAATTCCCCTGTAAGCGGGACGAGAATCACCTGTCCACAGGTGATGCTCTACCCCCTCACAGATTCCTCGCACATAGGCCTCCTTGTCCACCCTCAGTGCCCGTACAGTTTTACGCCTCAGCTCCCTGAACAGCTCAGCTCTGCCATTCAGCCTGGCCCTGCGACTCTGGTCAATGGTATCCAGTGTCCCTCGAGAGACAAAATTCTTCTTTGCCCTGCGGTGAGTTCCAAGACATCCACCGGCAACATCAAGGACGGTGGTCTTGAAGGTGCTCCACAACTCTTCAGGACCCCCCAAAGCACCCAGACCCCCCAAGTGTCCACTCAGCCTGTTCGCAAACTCCTCAGCTACTCTCTCATCCCTGAGCTTGGCAACATCCAACCTTGGCTGGGATGGTACCATTCTCCAGGATTTAAGGTGCAGCTTTAGAGTTGCTACAACAAGCCTGTGGTCAGTATTGAGGAACTGAGCACTCCGGGAGACCCTGCAGTTCTGGATCATCCTCCAACGACCGTCAATGAGGACATGGTCAATCTCCTTTGCCACACCGCCAGCGTTGGAATACCAAGTCCAGCGATGAGCTTGTGGGCGCTGAAACCATGAACCAGCCACCCTAAGTCCATGACTTCTTGCAAAGTCAAGGAACTTAGTGCCATTCTGGTTCATAGTTCCTGACCCATGGGGACCAACACACACCTCATAATCATCCCTATCAGTTCCAGTCGATGCATTGAAATCCCCCAAGACTAGAAGTGTATCTCGTCTGGGGCACTGATCAACCACAGACTCTAGCGTGGCGTAGAATGCATCCTTCACGGTGAGATCACTCGCCTCAGTCGGAGCATAAACAGAGACCAGGGAAATGACACCTAAGGAGTGACGAATCCTTAATCTCATAATACGCTCGTTGACCGGTGTTACCTCAATTATCATTGGGGTCAGCTTATTGGACACAGCTACAGCAACTCCTTGGGTATGGTAACCATCAGAGCGACCAGACCAATAGTAGGTGTAACCACCCACCATTATCTCGCCGCAATCCGGTCTCCGAATCTCAGAGAGAGCTGCAATCCCGATGTCGAAACGCTTGAGCTCAGATGATAACAGAGACAGGTGATCATCCTCTCTTAGGGATAGGACATTCCAGGCACCCACCCGAAGGGACCGCCTCAGGTTAACCCAAGGAGACCGCAGTCTGGTGGACGACACCTCAGCACCACTCCGACACACTCTCCCGCAATCTGACCCAGGGATGTTACCCCGTGGTTTCCCTCCGATCAAAGATTGGGGGTCCCGAAGGCTTTGCCCCAATCTCGTCATCCGGTGAGCTGCCCTGCGAAGGGAAGCTGCACAGGAGGTACTCCCACGGAGTGGGTTTTCAGATTTTTTTGCGTTTTTACGTTTTGCGGAATGAAGGGTTTTACGGTGGCTGGAGTGCAAATCCTGCCACCAACCTCCTAATAAGAAGTGACCCAACTGCAGGAGGACGTCCGCAGACACAGTTGGGCACTAGATATGGATGGCCGTTGGCTCACAAGGAGCTCTTCCGCCCTTTGACAGGTTTTGTTTTTAATCCTGCTGGGTGTCCATATCCAAACACCCCCCTCACCACAAAACTTGGTGGGGGAGACGGTTTAGTCGCCGACAACCCGACCATGGAACAGGTCAGTACAGGTTTACATGGTACCTGTAGCAGGTCACAGATCGAACCTGACCTGACTCAGCACGGACCACGCTCCGCTCGCTCCGCGTGCACGAAGGAACGACGCGAAGCACGACGGGGCTCAGCGTGGAGCAATATCCACTGCCGTCAATCGATGAAATATATGCACGATTGGCGGGGAGTCAATACTTCACGAAGCTCGATCTGCGTGATGGATATTTTCACCTGCCGATGGATCCCAGGAGTAGCGACCTTTTGGCAAACAACACGTGTCAAGGGCTCTATCGATATACCCGACTCTGTTTTGGGATTGCTTCGGCCCCAGCTTTGTGGCAGAAAGCCATGGATCAGGTTTGCATTGGCCTGCCCGCTCAAACCTACCTGGACGATGTGCTCATTGTGGGGAAAACGGCGGACGAGCATCTTGCGAACATTGCCCAAGTGCTGACGAAGCCAGAAGCGTGCAGCCTGCGCTTGAACAGAGACAAGTGCGCGTTCTTCAAGCAGCGTTTGGAATACCTCGGGCACGTCATCACACCGGAAGGGCTGTTGAAAGGCCCTCGGAAGGTGGAGGCGATTCAGCACATGCCACCGCCTCGCGACAAGACGCAGCTGCGCTCATTCATTGGTATGGCCCAGTATTACCAGAGGTTCATGCGCGGGCTCAGCTCACAGCTTGCACCGTTAATGCGATTGCTCAGGAAGGACAAGCGCTGGGCCAGGGGGCCTGCACACCAGGCGGCGTTCGACCGCGTCAAGCGGCTGCTCACAGAGGATACGGTCCTCGTGCACTACGAGCCTGCGCGTCCGCTATTATTGGCATGCGACAGCTCTGCATATGGCATCGGGGCAGTGCTCTCCCACAGGATGGACGATGGTTCCGAGCGGCCTATTTGTTTTGCATCCCGGACCCTGTCCGCAGCAGAGCGGGAATATGCCCAGATCGAGCACGAGGCTCTCAGCCTCGTCTGGGGTGTGCGGAGGTTTCATCAATACCTGCTGGGGCGGCATTTCACTTTGCAGACAGATCACAAACCAGTTCAATTCATCCTGAGATCCGAACGCGGGGTACCGGTGGTAGCGGCTGCGTGGATACAGCAGTGGTGTCTGTTTCTTGCTGCGTACAATTACGATATTCAGTTCCGGAGCACCGAAAAGCATGCTAATTGCAACAGGCTCTCGCGCTTGCCTTGCGCGGAGGGTCCAGCTGCGTCTGAGTCGGCCGACCGGGTTGATGTGTTCGCGCTGGGCCAGGTCCAAAGCGGGCCGATCACGGCCAAACAGGTCGCGGTGGAATCGGCTCATGATCCAGTGCTCGCCCGTGTCGTCCAGGCGATTTCTACGGGGAATTGGAGCGATCTACCTTCACCGCCGGCATATCAGCCTTTTGCGTCGCGCGCATTGGAGCTGTCGTTGGTCCAACGGTGCGTTATGTGGTGAATGAGGGTGGTGAATCCACCGAAGTTCAGGCAGCGGTGTTTGAAAGAACTGCATGTCAGTCACCTTGGCGTCGTGAAGACAAAGAGTCTTGCTCGTAGCCTGTTGTGGTGGCCGCGGTTGGACAAAGACATTGAGCAGTTGGTTAAGTGTTGCACCACGTGTCAAACAGATGCTGATAACCCGTGTCGAGCTTCGGGACTATGGCCTACCCCAGACAGGGACTGGCAGAGGGTCCATGTGGATTTTGCGGGGCCGGTTCATGGCAAAATGTTTTTGATTGTGATCAATGCATTCTCTAAATGGCCGGAGGTTGTAGTGATGCAGCATACATCAGCAAATATTACAGAAGAAAAACTGCGGACGATCTTTGCTAATAAAGGATTACCCGAGGTTCTGGTCTCTGAGAACGGTCCGCAGTTCATCGCAGGTGTATTTGATGAGTTTATGCATCAAAATGGTATTCGACATCTAAGGTCCGCACCGTATCATCCTGCAACGAATGGGCAGGCGGAGTCATTTGTTAAAATGTTGAAACGGGCTTTGCGCAGGGGGGGTGTTGCACCTGTGCAGACAGTGGTCGATGTCTTTTTGCTCCAATACAGGAACGCTATTCATCCTATCACCGGCGATTCTCCTGCCATTCGTCTCTATGGACGGGCATTGCGGTCCAGGCTGGATTTGCTGCGACCTGGAGGGTCGGTGAGTGGGGTGGTGTCGCGCCCGACGCTGCTGCGCGGTTTTGATGTGGGACAGCGGGTAATGGTGCGCGATTATTTCCACGGTTCCAAATGGGTGCCGGCTGTGATCTCTGTGGTACTGGGGCCGGCGAATTGCATGGTGCGGACTGATGGTGGGGAGGTGTGGAAGCGGAACGTGGACCAAATGCATGATCGCTGTTCAGCGTCTCCCCCCCCGCCCCCCGTGCCGAGCGATGTGGGACCCCCACCTGTAATGTCGCCGTGGCCAGATGTTGTATCGCCAGGGCCGGATGTGAACGCCCGCGAGGTGTTCACCTGATTCAGTCCTGCCCGAGGACGACGAGCAAGCTTGTCGGCCGGGGGCGGTTGTTGTTGTGGGTGGGGTGAGTCCGGCGAGGGTGTCACCTCGATCAAGCCGGGAGGCGTCTGAGCCTGGGACGTCTGGCGTCACTGCCCGTCCGAGGCAGGTCAGGAGACGGCCGCGGTACTTGGAGGATTTTGATTGTTGATTGGTTTCGTTTGGTCATGTTATAATTGTCATTTCATCATTAGAATTGTCATTTTACGAGGGGAGGAGTGTGCTGTATCACGTGATTGGGTTTTCGTATATCATGACTCGCCTGCTAGGGGTGGCAGTGATGTACATTCGGACGCGCAATAAAGCGGAGTTACTGCTATGCTCTCGCCCTCCATGTTCCGCTGCACCTCGGACACCACAGTCCCCAACTCCTTTGGCCTTTCCCCGATTATTGTCTCCTGTGATTTGATCGGTCTGAACCACGCCCTGGTGGTAGAGTTGGACTTTTCATGAAGAACTCAATTTCTCACTTTCCCGCTACTCACCTTACACCTTCCATCCCCCAGGAGTACCTTTGACTGTGATTTCTCCTCTGATCCCACCTCTTGTTCATCTGTGTGTTGTACCATCCTCCTCACAGTGATGACCTCATCTACATCTCTCTCTTTCTCTCAGACATGGACAAACTTTTAACCACTCGTCCCAACTCTCTGTTCATCATATGTGGTGATTTCAATTGTCACCATGCAATTTGGTTGGTTGTTGGTACCTCTCTCACCAGCCATGGGACTTCAGGAAAGAACTGCAAGGCCTTCATCTGCAACTTCCATGTGCTTGTGACTACATGGGACTGACTCTATCTGTAAACTTTCCAACCCAGATTTTTCCAAATGGCAAATCGTCCATTCTGGACTTGGTGATGACAAACTTTCCCACAAATTTATCCTGCTCTTCCTCTGCTACAATTAGTTAATCTGATCATGTGCTTGTTAAAGTCAACATCTCTCTTGCTATTCTCAGAGAACTGCCTCAACGCCAGCGAGACTGGCATTTCACTCTCGCAGATTGGCAGGGACAGCAAGCAGCCATCTCTCTTCAGGACTGGTCTCCCATATCTACTGACCCTGATGTTAACTCAATCTGGAAATTATTCCACAGGAATCCTGCTCTCTTTCATGCACAGATTCATCCCATCTCATCTTCAACGATCCTACCCCTCTTCCTGCCCATGGTACACTGAATCCTGTGGTGAGGCAGTTTCTCTGAAACAACTTGCCTTCTCTTCCTGGAAGGCAAATCTGACGGAAGGCAATCTCAGTGCATTCCATAAAGTCCGCAACAAGTGTGTGTCCACTCTTAGAAGAGCCAGAAAACAACATCTGTCTAACCTCAAGAATGAACTTTCAAACTTGTCTTCTTCCTCTAAAACCTGGTGGTGCCTTCTTAAGTCTGTCTCTGGTGTATGCTCCCCTTCCATCCCTTCCCTCTCTTCAAATGGCACTCCAGCCGACCCCGCTTTTGCGAAGGTCGTATGCCTCAATTCTGTGTTTTTTTTTTCAAAATCTTGTGTCCCCAACCCCTCACTTTCTGTACCAACCATTTGCAGTCACACGCAACTGCTCCAGGACTGTGTTTTTGCACCTGAGAAGATGGAGAGGGTTATTTCAGCCCCAGACTCTGACTCTGCCATTGGGCCGGGCGGCATCAGTTCCCATGTCCAAAAAACCTGCTCTGCAAGTCTTGTAGCACAACCTATTGATGCTCTTTTCACCCTGTCATTTGCACTCGGTCATGTTACCTCTGCTTGGAAATCCACCAACATCACTGCGTGGCTTAAAAGGATGCAAAGACTGATCCCCTTAGCTACAGACCTATCAGCTTACTTCCAATCATGAGCAAGGTAGGCCTGTTATTGGCATTATGGCTTACGTGTCTACTTAAGGTCTTAGGAACTTGAGTTCAAGCCCCGGTTGCTGTTGAATTAACACCAGGTGGGTTGACTCAGCCTGCCATCCTTCTGAGGTTGGTAAAATAAGTATCAGCCGACTGGTAACAGGAGGCATTACATCATCGGCACAGCTGCGACCCCAGAAAATGATGCAGCCAAGCAGCCACAGGCTACATACAAATAAATAAAATAAATCAGCATGGTCATGGAATCCATCAGGACCATCTCTCTGGATATATCTCGTGCTTTTGATACAGTCTGGTATCCTGCTTTACACTTAAAATTCTCTGGCCATGGCATCCAAGGCCAATGCAGCACATGGCTTTCTGTCTTCCTCTACTACTGCAGTCAATGGAATCCTTTCATCTCTCGTGGTCAACGCTGGAGTGCCCCAAGGCAGTGTTCTGGGCCCAGCCCTATTTCTGATCTTCATCAATGATTTCTCTGACACTGGAAAATCCCCTTTATCGATTTGCTGATGACTCCACCCTCTGCCGTGACATCCGTCATCCTTCTGACAGACAGGCAGCAGCCTCCTCCCTCTCTTCAGACCTTAAAAAAAAATCACAAGCTGGTCAAACACTTGGAATACATCTTTCAATCCTGGCAAATGTCACACTCTCACAATCTTTCTCTGAAAGGACCATCTGGAAACTCCCCCACCCCACCCCACCCATAAACTTTCTCAACAATCCTCTTGAAGAGGTTCAGTAATTCAAACTACTGGGTCTCACGATTAGCCATGATCTTTCTTGGGCTTCAATGTTGGCCTCCAAAGCAAGCCGCCGACTGGGTATCCTCCATCATACAATCTACTTTCTTGGCACACCTGAACTCCTATCCACCGACAAGGCTTTTATTCTAAGCTTGATGGAATACTGTTCTCCCCTGTGGGCTGGCTCCCCTACCTCATATCTTGCTCAGCTTGACACTCGGCAAATGCAGATCTTCAAGATCATTGGAACCTCTTGCGATGAAGCTGAGTCCATGGGCTTACCACTCCACCATCGCAGACAGGTTGGTTGTCTCTTTGTCTTCTACCGCCCCCTTTCTGGCCTCGCACCTTCTGCTCTTTCGGTGCTTTGTCTCCCCCAGGTTTCTGTCGGGCTCACACGGTCCACCATCAACCACTTTCTGGTGAAAATATCCAAATCCACTTCCACTCACTTGTTGCTCTTTCTTCCCCAACTGTGAAATCAAGTTCCATATCCTCTTCATTCTCATTCTCTTCGATACATCTGTTGACTGCCATCTCAGATCATACACAATCCAAAACCTTTTCAAACCTCATCAACCCCACCAAAATCCATCCTAATTTTCCAGTTTTCCCAACTTGGAGTTTCCTTCTCAAAGCATGTGTGTTTTGCTTCCATTTTACCTCCACCACCAAAGGTGGAAGGAGGTTATATTTTCACCGTCTGTTTGTTTGTTTACGTGCAGGATATCTCAAACAGCTGTGGACGGATCTGGATGAAATTTTGTGGACAGGTTGGTTGTGTGACAAGGCCAAACTGTTCAGATTGTGATGAAGATCTGAATCTGGATTCAATATATTTTAAGTGATTCTTCACCATTGAGAGACAGGGCTAAACTGATGTGTGTGTGTGTGTATATATATATATATATATATATATATATATATATATATATATATATATATATATATATATATATATATATATATATATATATATATATATATATATATATGTAGCACGATATCTCAAAAAGTTGTGGATGGATGAAACTTGGTGGACAGATTGGGTGTGTGGCCACAACGAATTGATTTGATCTTGGTGAAGATCCGAATCCATATCTGGATAAGAGAATTTTTTTTTTTAATGACTTCACCATTCAGAGATAGGGCCAAAAACGATATACGAGGTGTGTTCAAAAAGTATCCAGCCTTAATTTTTCGTGTGTAAACAAATGAAGCTAGGGACACGTGGTTTGGTGCACGTATGTAGGCGATCCTAATTCGTATGCGTGAATATTTTCCCACCTGCAGAAGCTGTCAGTCGCCGACAGACCGCCGATGAGTGAGGAAGTGTAAGTGAGCGCCGTCGGATTTTCGTTTTTGACAAAATGACGGAAAAACTTGAACAACGCTACTGCATCAAATTTTGTGTAAAGCTTGGCGATTCCAAAGTGGAAACGATCCGCAAGATTCAACAGGCCTTCGGGAACGAAGCAATGGGCACCGCACAGATAAAAGAGTGGTACAACTGCCTCGAAGATGGTCGCACATCAGTGGAAAGTGAAGCAGATTCTGGTAGGCCCTCAACATCCTGAAATGAGATCGTCATTGACCAAGTGAGGACCCTGCTGATGCAGGATCGTCGAATCACGATCAGAGAACTTGCAGACGAGGCGGGCGTCAGCATTGGATCCGTTCATTCCATTGTGACTGAGGATTTGGGCTTAAGGAGAATCTCAGCGAAGTTCATGTCAAAGCCGCTAACGATCGAGCAGAAGCAACTCCGTTTGGAGATCGCACAGGACATGCTGGAGACTGTGAACAGCGATCCCAACTTCTTCAACACAATGATCACTGGCGATGAGACCACAGTGATCCATCATTTTGTCAAAAACGAAAATCCAAAGGCGCTCACTTGCACTTCCTCACTCATCGGCGGTCTGTCGGCGACTGACAGCTTCTGCAGGTGGGAAAATATTCACACATACGGATTAGGATCGCCTACATATGTGCACCAAACCACGCCTCCTTAGCTTAATTTGTTTATGCACGAAAAATTAAGGTTGGATACTTTTTGAACACACCTCGTATCGCATGATATTTCAAAAATGTATTGGGCCAGATATGTTCTCGTGCATATGGCATTACATGGCAGAGGTATGCGCTCTACCGAGTGCCCTGCTAATTTTTGTCTATTACATCCTGATCCGTTCAGTGTGCTCGCTTCTGCACGAGCCTCGACTACGTATCCAAAAAAAAAAATGTTACGAGTACATCAAATTAAGGATTGGCTAAACAATATACACAGGATCTCGAACACAAGCACTATGCATCACATCTCTCACCGACTGGCAGGTATATGAAATAATTTTCATTTATTCACAACAGTTATTTGAGACAAGGATTAGGAAAAAAACAAATCTGACATGCATATACCAAATGTTATGGAAACAAGATATTTCATAATTGAAGCTAATTTAAGACATTGCACAACGGATATTGTACCTGGCCAATGTAATTACAATGCAGCACTTTGATGCTAGCTGCTTGTCAAGTGAAGAGAAGAAAATGTACACACACACACACACACACACACACACACACACACACACACACACACACACACACACACACACACACACACACACACACACACACACACACACCAGACCAATAAGTGCAAACAAAGGTGGGCAGTGCACAAACAGCATTATTCACATTCACATATTTTATTCAGGATTGTGGCTCCAGTTGTTCTATATATAGAACAGGTTCATGTTGAATATACAACCGAAAGTAAGGATCCAAGAAAATGTTTGCAAGTAAAGTTAAAAAACGAGACAGTTCCAGCCAGAAAACCACTCTCTCAGTCTCAGACGCCATATTATAATAATACAAGGACTGTGATGAATAGGAATCAACGACCACCGGATTCGGATCCTTGTCTGATCATCTGTGTCACTTTTTCTGATTTGCTCTCCTCTTCGCAATTGACGTTCAGCTTTTCCACTTTTCCAGAAAGACCAAAAAGCTATTCAGTTGAGAGCATGAACCCTTACTCAATGGGAAAGCAAACAACCTACAATCATCAGGATATGAAAATAACAAGCAACTGTGAACAGCTGCTTTACCTTCGGGACCACAGCCGCAAAACATAATAGTCACCATCGACATTGGTTATGCTTACAAAGGTATCATAATCATCATGCGAAGAAGGGACGATGGCCTATATAATGAATATATATTAATATATACATTGCCGATATAGAAAGGCTACACTCCACACCCTCTTTCAAAAATTTTCACCTTTTGTTGTCTTACAGCCTGGAGTTAAATTGCATTAAATCAAAGGGTTTTTTCGTCTTTAGTTACACATCGTAACCCACAAGTTCCAAGTGAAAAACAAATTCTACAAATTTCAGAAAATTCATTTAAAATAATATGGAATAGGCAAAGCCGAGAAACGAACGTAGAATTCTTCTTACATTCGATGCTGCAATTTCCGGTTACTTCGGCCTGGATTCGGGATCAGCGATCAAATAAGGCCAAAAAAAAAAATGTTGCATTGGCGTAACGGGTCACTGAAAAATAGGGTAGGTCGGTCGGGATCTTTTTTTTTTTTTTCCTAATAAATCCCTCCCAAAATCTCCCCCGGCTCGAGTACCACCCTTTTTGTCGGCGGGTTCTGTCTGAAACACTTCCGGGTTTTTGCGATCGCGATCGCAATCAACAAGATACTTGAAAACGATAGCAAAACAACAAAAATAGCAATAAAATAGGGTCGGCAAAATTTTTCGATAGCAAAAAAACAGAAAAAAAAACGTAGGGTCGGCGGAATTTTTAGGGTCGGGCGGATTACGCCAATGCAACATTTTTTTTTTTTTGGCCTAATGTAAATCACGATTAAAAATTATTTTTTGATGATGCAGGAGATATCTTTATTATAAAATTAGGGAGATTTAAAACTGCGAGAGTATTTACTCTCCAGTTTTGTTGTTAATTTTTTCGTCATAAAGGTGTGATTGGGTATACAATAGATCAAATTAATTATTTGTGCATTTCTATAACCGAGATAACACTACTGCAGATTACCTCAACATTACCTTCACAACAACAACGACACCGCCGAGAAAAGGATCTCATCTAAACAAATAAATATTACCTCAACATTACCTTCACAACAACAACAACACCACCAAGAACAGGATCTCATCTAAAAAAATTAATTTACCTCAACATTACCTTCACAACAACAACAACACCACCACCAAGAACAGGATCTCATCTAAAAAAATAAATATTACCTCAACATTACCTTCACAACAACAACTACACCTCCAAGAACAGGATCTCATCTAAAAAAATTAATATTAACTCAACATTACCTTCACAACAACAACTACAACGCCTAGAACAGGATCTCATCTAAAAAAATTAATATAACCTCAACATTACCTTCACAACGACAACTACACCGCCTTGAACAGGATCTCATCTAAAAAAATTAATATTACCTCAACAGTACCTTCACAACAACAACTACACCACCTTGAACAGGATCTCATCTGAAAAAAAAAATCCTCAACATTACCTTCACAACGACAATGACACCACCTCGATCAGGATCTCATCTAAAAAAATTAATATTACCTCAACATTACCTTCACAACAACTACACCACCTAGAACAGGATCTCATCTAAAAAAATAAATATTACCTCAACATTACCTTCACAACAACAACTACACCTCCAAGAACAGGATCTCATCTAAAAAAATTAATATTAACTCAACATTACCTTCACAACAACAACTACAACACCTAGAACAGGATCTCATCTAAAAAAATTAATATAACCTCAACATTACCTTCACAACGACAACTACACCGCCTTGAACAGGATCTCATCTAAAAAAATTAATATTACCTCAACAGTACCTTCACAACAACAACTACACCACCTTGAACAGGATCTCATCTGAAAAAAAAAATCCTCAACATTACCTTCACAACGACAACGACACCGCCTCGATCAGGATCTCATCTAAAAAAATTAATATTACCTCAACATTACCTTCACAACAACTACACCACCTAGAACAGGATCTCATCTAAAAAAAATTAATATTACCTCAACATTACCTTCACAACGACAACGACACCGCCTCGAACAGGATCTCATCTAAAAAAATGAATATTACCTCAACATTACCTTCACAACAACAACTACACCGCCTAGAACAGGATCTCATCTAAAAAAATTAATATTACCTCAACATTACCTTCACAACAACTACACCACCTAGAACAGGATCTCATCAAAAAAAAAATTATAATTACCTCAACATTACCTTCACAACGACAACTACACCGCCTAGAACAGGATCTCATCTAAAAAAATTAATATTACCTCAACATTATACCTCAACATTACCTTCACAACAACGGCTACACCACCAAGAACAGGATCTCATCTAAATAAATTAATATTACCTCAACAGTACCTTCACAACAACAACTACACCGCCTTGAACAGGATCTCATCTGAAAAAAAAATCCTCAACATTACCTTCACAACGACAACGACACCGCCTCGATCAGGATCTCATCTAAAAAAATTAATATTATCTCAACATTACCTTCACAACAACAACTACACCGCCTAGAACAGGATCTCATCTAAAAAAATTAATATTATCTCAACATTACCTTCACAACAACTACACCACCTAGAACAGGATCTCATCTAAAAAAATTAATATTACCTCAACATTACCTTCACAACAACTACAACGCCTTGAACAGGATCTCATCTGAAAAAAAAATCCTCAACATTACCTACACAACGACAACTACACCGCCTAGAACAGGATCTCATCTAAAAAAATAAATATTCCCTCAACATTATACCTCAACATTACCTTCACAACAACGGCTACACCACCAAGAACAGGATCTCATCTAAAAAAATTAATATTACCTCAACAGTACCTTCACAACAACAACTACACCACCTTGAACAGGATCTCATCTGAAAAAAAAACCATCAACATTACCTTCACAACGACAACGACACCGCCTCGATCAGGATCTCATCTAAAAAAATTAATATTACCTCAAAATTACCTTCACAACAACTACACCACCTAGAGCAGGATCTCATCTAAAAAAAATTAATATTACCTCAACATTACCTTCACAACGACAACGACACCGCCTCGAACAGGATCTCATCTAAAAAAATTAATATTACCTCAACATTACCTTCACAACAACAACTACACCGCCTAGAACAGGATCTCATCTAAAAAAATTAATATTACCTCAACATTACCTTCACAACAACTACACCACCGAGAACAGGATCTCATCTAAAAAAAATTATAATTACCTCAACATTACCTTCACAACGACAACTACACCGCCTAGAACAGGATCTCATCTAAAAAATAAATATTACTTCAACATTACCTTCACAACAACTGCACTGCCTCTAACAGGATCTCATCTAAAAAAATTAATATTATCTCAAAATTACCTTCACAACGACAACTACACCGCCTCGAACAGGATCTCATCTCAAAAAAATTAATATTACCTCAACATTACCTTCACAACGACAACTACACCGCCTTGAACAGGATCTCATCTAAAAATATTAATATTACCTCAACATTACGTTCACAACGACAACTACACCGCCTAGAACAGGATCTCATCTAAAAAAATTAATATTACCTCAACATTACGTTCACAACAACAACTACAACGCCTAGAACAATATCTCATCTAAAAAAATAATATTACCTCAACATAACCTTCACAACGACAACTACACCGCCTTGAACAGGATCTCATCTAAAAAAATTAATATTACCTCAACATTATACCTCAACATTACCTTCACAACAACAACTACAATGCCTTGAACAGGATCTCATCTAAAAAAATAAATATTACCTCAACATTATACCTCAACATTACCTTCATAACAAAGGCTACACCACCAAGAACAGGATCTCATCTAAAAAAAATTAACATTACCTCAACATTACCTTCACAACAACGGCTACACCACCAAGAACAGGATCTAATTTAAAAAAATTAATATTACCTCAACATAACCTTCACAACGACAACTACACCGCCAAGAACAGTGTGGTGAATTGAGGTGAATTGAGGGACATGACGCGGGATCACATGTTGTGCGTCTCGCGTATAAGGGGAGGTCTCTGCGGCACGAGTGGTTGTCCCCGGGGCATTGCCATTTACATCGGCTGTTCACTTGATGCTCGTAACTGAAGGTGCTCATTGACTGGTGAGAATGGAGATTATATCGAACTCCGTGCTTACGCGGATTTATTCTGCGGTGATTAATTGCACATGTATACGTTACTGCTTATGTACTCCTAGCTGAACCTGTATTCCCCGGTGTGCCCACAGAAGCGGCTCCAATCAAATGGAATAAAGCCTAAACTCTGAAGGTTCTTCTCTCACTCTCATTTCAATTTATTCCATTTGGAATAAATTACGTGCTGCAGGCGCTCTAGGTGAAGCCCAAGAACGAGGTATACATACGACATCTTCTCAACACACGCAAGCAAGCAGCCGGGGAGACAATCGATCAGTTCCTGCAAGCTCTGAATCAGCTGGGAAAAGACGGCAGCTTCCGGGCGGTAAGCGCCGAGGAACACCGAAAGGAAGCCACACGGGAGGCATTCATCCAAGGACTCAGATCAGCCCACATACGGCAACGCTTACTAGAGAAAGCGCAACCCACTCTTGACAAGGTAGTCGATCAGGCACAAGCGATGGATACGGCTCAGCAGCAATCTGAGTCATTTGGGACACCGATGCTGCTAATGAACGCTGCTACGATGGGAACCCAAGGAACCCCACTGGCACAGACACAGCCAGACATAGGGGATGGAGAAACACCCGAGGAGCCGGATACCCAGGCCACGTCAAACTCCTCAGCAACTGCTCCGGTTGGTAAATGCTTCTTTTGTGGGTACAAAAGGCACCCTCGTCAAAAATGTCCCGCCAGAGATGCCACATGCATGAATTGCGACAAGAAAGGGCATTATGCCAGGGTATGTAAATCTACTCTAAGGAGAAATAAACCCACTTCTGCGGCTCTCTACTCGCAGAATAAATTAACTGCAGCCTCCCCGGGGAATCTATCCAAGGCTATCATCAATGTACGAATTAACGGGCATATGGCTGAGGCACTGATTGATACCGGTAGCTCTGAAAGTTTCGTCAACAGCTCGCTAGTGAAGGGCAGGAAATGGGTAATCCACCCGACTGACAATATGGTATGCATGGCCGCCACCTCACTACAATCCCGCGTACGAGGGTACTGCAATGTTGAATTGGACGTAAAAGGGTACACGCATCGGGATGTAAGGGTACTGGTGCTTCGTGATTTGTGCGCAGACGTAATTCTGGGTCATAATGTCCTCAAGCAGCACACGAGCGTCGAAATACCCTTTGGAGGAAGCAAGCCTCGTCTAATTTTAAATGCGTTGACCACCGCGGAGGTGACGTCCCCCCAGCTGTTCGCTAACTTGTCGCCGGTCTGCAAACCGATAGCGATTAAATCGCGGCGATATACCACTGCTGACATGAATTTCATCACTTCAGAAACCAAGCGATTACTGGAAGAAGGAATTATAGAACCAAGCGACTCGCCATGGCGCGCACAGGTGTTAGTAACCAGCAGTCAGAACCATAAGAAACGAATGGTTGTCGATTATTCCCAAACGGTCAATCGCTTCACCCAACTCGACGCCTACCCCCTGCCGCGCATAGATGAGATGGTCGAACGCGTGGCCAATTATAAGGTATTCAGTACCATCGACTTGCGAAGCGCCTATCATCAAATTCCCATCCGAGAGGAAGACAAACCTTACACTGCATTCCAGGCAGGGAGGCGCCTCTACCAATTCAGGAGAATACCTTTCGGTGTCACGAATGGGGTAGCTTGCTTCCAACGGGTTATGGACGACATCATCTCAGATGAAAACCTCAAAGACACTTTTGTTTACGTGGATAATGTCACAGTGTGCGGTAGGGATCAGAGGGAACATGATAGGAATCTGGACAGATTCTTGAGCATTGCTAGAAAATATAATCTGACTCTCAACTACGAGAAATGCGTATTCTCGGCAAGGTCAATTGACCTTCTCGGCTACACGATAGCCGACGGCACAATTAAGCCTGATCCTGAACGATTGTGCCCGCTCCGTGAGCTTCCACCACCTCAGGACTTGCAGACAATGCGCCGGGTGATCGGGATGTTCGCTTACTATGCGAGATGGATTTCGCAATACTCCGAGAAAATACATCCCCTAGTGCATTGCAAAAACTTTCCACCAGATGCCGCTGTTGTAAGAGCTTTCCACCACCTCAAGGATGATATCAGTAAGTCCGTGGTTTTATCGATCGACAGCTCGGTGCCCTTCGTGGTGGAGACCGACGCTTCAAATCACGCCATAGCTGCTACACTTAATCAGTCTGGGCGGCCGGTCGCGTTCTTCTCGAGAACTCTCTCTAGAAGCGAACAGAGACACTCGGCGATAGAGAAGGAAGCGTACGCCATCGTCGAAGCGCTGCGGAAATGGAGACATTATTTACTGGGAAACCACTTCACGCTCGTTACGGACCAACGATCCGTGGCATTCATGTTTGATGGGAAAAATAACGGGAAAATTAAGAATGAAAAAATTATGAGATGGCGGATAGACCTAGCTTGCTACAGTTACGACATTGTTTACCGGCCCGGGAAAGAAAACCCTGCTGCAGATACCTTCTCTCGGGTCTACAGTTCGGCAACAATCAGTCAGGCTTTGCAAGACCTCCATGTGTCTCTGTGCCACCCGGGGGTAACCAGGATGGCACATTTCGTGCGCAGACAAAACCTTCCATATTCTATCGAAGATATTAAACAAATGAATGCTTCATGCCCTGTTTGTGCTGAACTAAAACCCAGATTCTTTGGCGCGGCATCTGGCAGACTGATCAAGGCCACTTCCCCCTTCGAGAGACTAAACATCGACTTCAAAGGGCCCCTGCCGACCGAGACAGACAACAGATACATATTCACCGTTGTTGATGAATATTCAAGGTTCCCTTTCGCATTTCCGTGCTCGGATATGACCTCGGGCACTGTCGTGAGATGTCTCTCTGACCTCTTCGCTATGTTTGGGAGACCTTCGTACATACATTCAGACAGAGGGCCGTGTTTCATGTCGGCCGGGCTAAAACAATTCCTACTAGAGCTCGGCATAGCAACTAGTCGAACGACGGGTTACAACCCACAGGGAAACGGGCAGGTGGAAAGGTATAATGGAGTTATTTGGAAAGCCGTAACTCTGGCGCTGAAATCGAGAGGACTGGGCCCCGAGCGGTGGGAGGTTACTCTTCCCGACGCTCTGAATTCCATACGCTCTTTGCTCTGCACGTCCACCAATGCAACTCCTCACGAACGAATGTTTACTCACCAGCGACGTTATGTTGACGGTCAAACGGTGCCCAACTGGCTGACCCATCCCGGTACAGTGTTCATGAAACGCCCGGTACGACAAAGCAAGTATGAACCCCTGGTGGAGGGGGTCGAACTCATTGACACTAATCCAGAGTATGCTCATGTCAGGCTCCCGGATGGCAGGGAGACCACTGTGTCGGTTCACCATCTGGCTCCCTCAGGTACTCCTCCCGCCGGTACACCACCTTCTGGCACTCCTCCTTCTGACATTTCCCCCCCAGGAACTCCGCCGGGCGACGGGGCTGCCGCGTTCCACCCGAGAGCGATCGAGGAGTCATCCCCGGCACAAGTCGAGGCTCACCAAGAGGATCGGGAGTCTCCCTCAAGTGAAACTGCTGTTTACTCCCGGAGAGGTCGACGAATAAGGCCCCCTCGACGACTCAATCTGTAAAGGGGATTATCGGCATTCTCGCTGCTCATGCTCCCATATGCTCATTATATCATATATCGATGCTCATTTCCATGCTCCTACAACTCAAAATAATCACTGCTTGGCATGTATGCTTCTGTAGACCTATTAGTCCGCGTTGCTTGAAATGTATACTCCTATAGTGCTAAAGCAATCATGGTGCGTAAGATGGGCCCCTAGTTACATTTTAAAGGTGGGGAGAATGTGGTGAATTGAGGTGAATTGAGGGACATGACGCGGGATCACATGTTGTGCGTCTCGCGTATAAGGGGAGGTCTCTGCGGCACGAGTGGTTGTCCCCGGGGCATTGCCATTTACATCGGCTGTTCACTTGATGCTCGTTAACTGAAGGTGCTCATTGACTGGTGAGAATGGAGATTATATCGAACTCCGTGCTTACGCGGATTTATTCTGCGGTGATTAATTGCACATGTATACGTTACTGCTTATGTACTCCTAGCTGAACCTGTATTCCCCGGTGTGCCCACAGAAGCGGCTCCAATCAAATGGAGTAAAGCCTAAACTCTGAAGGTTCATCTCTCGCTCTCATTTCAAACAGGATCTCATCTAAAAAAATTAATATTACCTCAACATTACCTTCACAACAACAACTACAACGCCGAGAACAATATCTCATCGAAAAAAAATTAATATTACCTCAACATTACCTTTACAACGACAACTACACCGCCAAGAACAGGATCTCATCTAAAAAAATTAATATTACCTCAACATTACCTTCACAACAACAACGACAACGCCGAGAACAATAACTCATCTAAAAAAATTAATATTACCTCAACATAACCTTCACAACAACAACTACACCGCCTTTAACAGGATCTCATATAAAAAAATTAATATTACCTCAACATTACCTTCACAACAATAACTACAACGCCTTGAACAGGATCTCATCTAAAAAAATTAATATTACCTCAACATTACCTTCACAACAACAACTACACCGCCGAGAACAGGATCTCATCTAAAAAAATTAATATTACCTCAACATTACCTTCACAACGACAACAACACCGCCTTGAACAAGTTCTCATCTAAAAAAATTAATATTACCTCAACATTACCTTCACAACAACAACTACAATGCCTTGAACAGGATCTCATCTGAAAAAAAATCCTCAACATTACCTTCACAACGACAACTACACCGCCTAGAACAGGATCTCATCTAAAAAAATAAATGTTACCTCAACATTATACCTCAACATTACCTTCACAACAACAGCTACACCACCAAGAACAGGATCTCATTTTAAAAAATTAATACTACCTCAACATTACCTTCACAACAACAACTACACCTATCGAGGTTCCTCCTGATGACTCCATCTTTGCTCTTTACTTCTTTGGATTCCTTCTTCATCTTCCATTTCATTATGTTTCTTCCATATTCTGATGCTGTGTGGGCTGTGCTTCCCTGCTGACGGACCTCAGCTAGCTTGAACATGTTGCTGCATTTGAGCCTCGAGAGTAACTGCTGAAATATATCTGTCTAGGTTCTTCCAGACATCTTTGTTCTTTTTTACTTTCACACCTCTTTCTCATTCTTGTTTTTTTTTTAAACAAATCTTCATTCTTTTTTATTTTAATTTTTTTCATAATTCTCTTTGTTCATTTATTTTCATCGTTCTCTTTATTCAATCTAATTCTGACTTTTTCTTCTCTTTCATCAATTTTACTATCTATTGCTCTCTTTCATTATCTATCTTTCTTAATAGAAGTGAATTCTTGCAGAAATTTTTCTGTAAGGCTCACTTGGCTGTGCCAACCCCCTGAGTGTTGTGGAGTAGCAGCTGAAATCCGAATCCTAACCAGGTTCCTCCCGATGACTCCATCTTTCCTATTTACCTCTTCGGGTTCTTTCTTGGTCTTCTGTTTCATTTTGAAAGGTCCTTGGTTCTCATGGTTGAGTCTTTGCTTTGAAATGCACTACCCAGCAGAGGAAACCTACAAGAACAGCTGATTCTATTCTGAAATAATGGAATCACAACAATTAAACACAAGTGGAAGCCAATTAACTTGGTGTGTGATTTTGAAGGTGATTGGTTACACCTGAGCTAATTTACAATCACTATTATAAGAGGGGTGGACACTTATCCAACCAAGATATTCTAGTTTTGTATATTTAATTAATTTTCTGAAATTTGTAGAATTTGTGGGTTATGATCTGTAAAATAAAGGAGGAAAAAGTCTGATCTAATGCAATTTAATTCCAGGCTACAAGGCAAAAAAGATGAAAAAAAAAAAAAAAAGGCAGTGTACACTTTCTATAGGCACTGTATATATGTATGTATATATATATATATATATATATATATATATATATATATATATATATATATATATATATTGTTGTGGTTTCCACCCGTTCGGCGTGCGGGCAACCACTTTTACCTAATTGCGGCCGTGCGCGCCCACCGGACGGGCAATCCAGTCGTAGCTTTCCGGATCAACGCCGAAATCCAGCTACGGGTGTGCTTTTAAAGCACACCACAAACTTGTCAATGATCTGTCAACTCAACTGCTGGCGACCTCTCTCCGGCTCAACTCAACTGAACTGCTCGGCGTCTCGGTTCGCCCTTTTATCGGCAGCCGTCGTGTTTGTAGGCGGAGGTGCCGCTCGTTCGTGGATCCGTTTCTGGCAGAAAGATGGCGGTGCCGTCGAGATGAAGGCGAGGAGGTGTTTGTTTTAAAATAACGATAGCAAAAGAATAACGGCTAACTGAAGATGCACAGCCCGGCACATGCATAATTCCCTTTAGACATCGGTGGGGAAAATCTAACCTAGAACACACACTTATCGACATAACTGACCTAAAGAACTTGAATGGTGTTCTGTGAATTTCCACAACCGTAACAATATATATATATATATATATATATATATATATATATATATATATATATATATATATATATATATATATATATATATATATATATATATATATATATATATATATATATATATATATATATATATATATATATATATATATATATATATATATATATATATATATATATATATATATACAACATATATATTATGAAGAAAAAGCTCTTTCGAACAGCCGACTCACTGACTGACTCACAGATTGATATTAAGGATCGGAACCTTGTGGGTGATGTTTAATGCTGAAATTTTACGTGCTGATGGACATCGAAGTCAGTACACTGGAAAAAAAAATCACAGAATCGTCGGACAACATCCATAAATGAAATTATAAATAAACTAGTACGGGCCCGTAGGGGAGTGCCAGTATGTGCAGCCCTCTCTCGCCCCTCTCTCACCCCCACTCTCATTCCCCCTCTCTCACCCCCCTTCTTCCCCCTAGTCTCACCCTTCCTCTCTCTCCTCCCCTTTTCTCTCCGCCCTCTCTCCCCCTCTCTCTCCCCCCTCTACCCCCAAGTCTCACCCTTCCTCTCTCCCCCTCCTCTCTCGCCCCCTCTCTCCCCTCCTAGTCTCGCCCTTCCTCTTTCCCCCATCCTCTCTCACCCCTCTCTCTCGCCCCCACTCTCATCCCCCCCTCTCCCGTCCCCCTCTCTCGCAGATATTGGTCGACAGATAAATGGCCGTAACTTGGGAAGCGCTCGTCCGATTAATATCAAAACTTGAAAAGGCACATCCGTGGGTCCCCAGCAATATTCCTGGCAATTTTCAATCAGATCAGACCGTCAATCATGCAAAAAATAAATAAATAAATAAAATAACAAACATTAATTGTGACGTCATTCGTGACATCATAGCACCATGTCCTGTCATTGGTCGACAGATAAATAGCCGTAACTTGGGAACCGCTCGTCCGATTGATATCAAACCTTGAAAAGGCACATCCGCGGGTCCCCAGCAATATTCCTGTCAAGTTTCAATCAGATCGGACCGTCAATTGTGCAAAAATAAGTAAATAAATAAATAAATAAACAAACATTAATTGTGACGTCATAGCACCGTGTCTTGTCATTGGTTGACAGATAAATGGCCGTTACTTGGGAACCGCTCGTCCGATTGACATCAAACCTCGAAAAGGCACATCTGCGGGTCCCCGGCAATATTCCTGGCAAGTTTCAATCAGATCGGACCGGCGGTCGTCGAGAAACGGCGGTCGCAGACAAACAGACAAACAGACAGACACACACACAGAGATTGCTGGAATTATAGATAGACTAGTGTAGGCCTGTAGGGGCGGGCCCGTAGGGGCGTGCCCGTAGGTGCAGCTCCGTGCCTGCAGTATCAGGTCCCCAGAATCAATTGTGACATCATATCAAACGAAGAAGAATTGTGACGCCCCCTCTCTCTCCCCCCCTCTCTCACCCCTACCTCCCCCCTACTCTGTCCCCACTCCTCTCTCGCCCCTCCTCTCTCACCCCCCCTCTTCCCCCCCTCCTCTCTCCCCCCTCTCTGTTAATGTATTCACAAATGTATACCAAGCACAACAATTAATTCCAACCTTGGGAAAAAAACAGCTTTCAAACCCTTGGGAAGCAGCTGTTTCCCTTGGGAAAATTCAAACCTTGGGATTAATTAATAATTTATACAATTAATTCAAACCCTGGGAAAAACAGCTTTCAAACCTTGGGAGACACTTGGGAAACAGCCGAAATGGATGAGGAAGAACGATATCAAACTTTGAAAAGGCACATACCCAGGTCCCCAGTGTCGATTGTGATGTCATACCAAATGAAGAATGGTGACATCAATCGTGCAAAAAATAAATAAATAAATAAACATTAATTGTGACATCATTCGTGATGTCATAGCACCGTGTGCTGTCATTGGTTCACAGATAAATGGCCATAACTTGGGAACCGCTTGTTTGATTGATATCAAACCTCGAAAAGGCACATCTGCGGGTCCCCGGCAATATTCCTGGCAAGTTTCAATGAGATAGGACTGGAGGTCGTCGAGAAACGGCAGTCGCAGACAAACAGACAGACACCCACACAGAGATTGCTGGAATTAAAGATAGATGAAAAAATAAATGCAAAAAAAATGCAGGTGAGTGACCCAAGACAATGGTGAAGCATAGTAAATTTGTTTTCCAACGGACATCGAAGCCAATACACCTCGAAAAATCACAGAACCATCCGAGAGCATCCGCAAATGAAAATATAAATAAATAAATAAAAATGAAAATAAATAAATGAGAAATCAAATGCGGGTGAGCGACCCGAAACAATGGGGAAGCATGGTTCGTATACAGACACAATGTGTAAGTACACCCTGCAAGTATATATATATATATATATATATATATATATATATATATATATATATATATATATATATATATACATACATACATACATACATACATACATACTCGTATGTACACACAATCTTCTTCTTCTTTCGGCTGCTCCCGTTATGGGTCGCCACAGCGGATCATCCATATGATCCGCATAGTGATTTGGCACATGTTTTACGCCGGATGCCCTTCCTGACGCAACCCTCGTCGCCTCTTACGACACAGGGATACGGTACACCTATTTTAACCGGGGTATACACCGGCCCAGTATACTGGTACTCATTTCGCCGACCTCGGAAGGATGACAGGCTGAGTCAACCCCCTGGTGTATTAATTCAGTGGCCCAACGGGGCTTGAACTCAGGACCTTTTGGATCCCAAGCCGCTGCCCTAACCACTGCGCCAACACCAGGCTCATGTATGTACACACAATCTAAATAGAAATATATATATATATATATATATATATATATATATATATATATATATATATATATATATATATATATATTGAGGGTAAAATAAAAAATTATAGCTTTTTTGTCCAAAGATGTCAATATTTTTTCCCTAAAAAATATTTTGACTTGAGAAAGTTTGTTCATACAAGAACATATGTATCCCCAGGCATACATACTATATATTTCCAGATACAGGGACATTAGTACTATCCTCTGGTGGAAGAATTAACACACAATATTAATTTTTATTGAATTTATTTCCATTTGCCTACCCCTACCCCCTTAATTTGAAATATGTGCACTTTGTGCGTTTTCGGTCCAAACAAAGGATAAACGCCTGGCTATAGCTAATACATTAATTGGATTAAGACAAATTCTGATTTTAAATACCATAGCTATGTTTATTTGTTAATATAACATAGTCAGTTCAAACTTAAAAAAAATTATACTAATTCTGGATTTTTATTTTCAGGCATGGAGGGACATGAACGGTGTGCCATCTGCAAACAGGATGGAGGAGGCCCATCAGTTTCAACTCCAACAGAAAAGGGGTGTTCAGCCATCAACCAGGCCAGCAGCGCAAGGAAAGACAGCATTCACACTGTACCTGGGGAAAGGGTGTACAAAGACTGCCGGCGTATGTACTGCAACCCACATCAGATAGCCAAGGATACCAGGAAAGAAGAGTCAAAGGCCAGTACAAGCAGTGATAGACATGTACTTAGGTCATCTGAGGAGGGGTTTTCTTTCAACACTGATTGCCTTTTCTTGTGGTCGACCAGCCAAGTTTGGGAGGAAGCGGAAGATGCAGGATGTGCTTCAAGTAAAGACAATTGAATTGAAGGATACGCTCCTGGCAATTTGCCGTGAACGAGCCGATGTTTGGTCAGATGCTGTGAAGGCACGGATTCAGCATGTGCATGACTTGCACGCAGCAGATGCAGTTTACCACCAGACATGCAGTGTTAACTTTCGCAAAAATAAACAGATAACAATAGCTCATATGATGGACACCGAAGAATCGAAGAGGACAAAGCTTGGACGGCCTCGAGGCGATGAGAAAACAGCAGCATTCTTGCAAGTGGTAAGATATCTTGAGGAAAATGATGATGAGCAGATCACCATCATTGATCTCATTGACCTCATGACACAGAAACTGGCAGGCACTAACCACGAAGCGTACAGCTACACCCACATGAAGGCGAGGCTGTGGGAACACTTTGGTGACAGGATAATCCAAACTGCGATCAACGGCAAGCTGAACGTGGTCACCTTCAGGACAACAGCCAGGGCAGTGCTTCAGGAACATCACAACAACCAGCAGCAGGAAAAAGACACTACTGAAGGGAAAATCAAGCTTGTACAGGCCGCTGCCAAACTCATCAAAGAAGACATTAAAACCATTGAAACATCCCATTAAGTCTACCAATGTGGTGATGACCTGCAATCGCAAGAGGCTGGCATTAAATACATACCAGATACTCTGCTGGTACTGCTTGAAGGACTGTTTGTGGGAAAGAAAGATGGTGAGAAAGTGGCTTCAATTGGGCAAGCCATAGTGCAGGCCACTAGACCCAGAGTCCTACTGGCACCACTGCAGGTTGGGTTGGGTGTGCAGCTATATCACCACTTCTCATTGACTCCCTTCATCATCACGGGTTCTGCTGTTCATATGAAGAGGTGCATCAGTTTGAACGAAATGCTGCTCAGTCACATGGAACAGACATCCCTAACCTGACAACAGAGTTTGTGCAGTATGCAGCTGACAATGTGGACCATTACATTCGCACAATGGATGGCCATGGCACATTCCACGGCATGGGGATGATTGCCACCGTCACCCCTGGAACCAGATCAGGCCGGCCAATACCCAGGGCTAAGGTGACGTCTTGTGATGTCACAATGGTTGGAAGCATGCAGATACGGTACCACAAGGAAGAAAGTCACGGGATGACAGCAGTGACGTACCAGAAACTTGTCAACCTAAAAGCCCAGAACTGCTCTAAAAATCTTGATGTTCTGTGTAAGACATTCATCTTGTTTGGGTCCCCCAGACCTGCATGGTCAGGAATGATGCAATTCATACACAAGGGTGACCACCCTGGCAAGGCGGCTATCATGTTTCTGCCCATGATAGACATGAACAACATTTTTGGACAAAAAAGCTGTAATTTTTTATTTTATCCTCAATACATTTCACTTTTTTTATAATTATTCTTGTATATCAATATACTGACCATAACTAGAAACAATTAGAATGCAGAGAAACATATATTTACATATTAAAATATCAATCTTTACAATTTTCTCATTTTCCCCGAAGCCGGGTGGCGGCCATATTGTATTTCCATGATTTCAGGACTTTCCCCCCCCGGAGGATCCCTTAGGACTTTTTTTTCTGTCACTGAGGACATATCCAGGAATCAAAATCTGTTGAGTTTGCTTTTGTTGCAATTTGTGTGAGGTCATCCGACATTTTGCCTGGACTATATGACATGTTTAAGGATTGATATGTTCTAAATATTGCAAATTACTAAATAATTTTTAATTAGCAATTTGTGGATTACCAAGTAATTGTAGTCATAATAGCACACTTTAAATACAGAACTGTATTGCAGATTCAATTATATTGCATTTTGGGTCAAATGACTGGAAATGTTTTGGTCATTGTTTGATTAAGTGAATAATGAATATGCAACATTTTAATTTTGTCTTTTGGCTTACATTTCATTTTAACCTTGTGCTGTTGAATGTAAAGCTCTTTCACAATCCACATCATCAAATATACAAAGTTTCTATTTTTTATGTCTGCATAAATTTTATGTCTACATTGGATGCAGCTGAGTCGTTGCTTACAGAGTGCAAGGATGCCACACTGGTATATATTAATACTAGTCGGGTGTGCTTACACATTGTGTAAGCATATAAACCGTGTTTCACCATTGTCTCGGGTCACTCACCTGCATTTGATTTTTCATTTATTTATTTTCTTTCTTTTTTTTCATTTAGTTATATTTTCATTTACGGATGCTTTCCAATGGTTCTCTGATTTTTCCTGGTGTTTCGGCTTCGATGTCCGTCGGCACGCAAAATTACCATGTTTCCCCATTGTCTCGGGTCACTCACCTGTTGGCTGATGTTGGCTGACGATTCTGTGATTTATTTTTTCCAGTGTGCCGGCTTCGATATCCATCGGCGCGCAAAAATTTCAGCTTTCTATGTCACCCAGAAGGCACTGATCTTTAATATCAGTCAATCAGTCAGTCAGTGGTTATAAAAGAGCTTTATATAATGTATATGTAAAAAAAAGAAAAACGTGGACGATATCTACTTTCTTGTAACAAGGTGATGACTTATTCAAAATTCCGTTAGATTTTTTTCCAGTGTTATTAAAATAAAAGTTCTGAAGGAGATTGCCACTCAGAAAATGCTGGGCCGGGGCCAGCGCATCTTTGCTATCGGCAAACATAGCAAAAAACCCAACAGATCCCTAAAAGTGAGATGGTGTTATCGACCTTTATACTGTTGCGTAGGAGTTGGTCAAGCAGCTTTATGTGTGTGCCAATTAACTAAGACCTTTTTGCCTCTTCTGATATTTTATAACTCTAACTGACTGCAGCAAAAGGAAAGTTTTCAACTTATGATCCTCTGGTGAAATGACATAACCATCTCTCAACTGAAAACCTCCTGAAATTTAATTTGTGAAATAATACATCATCCCTGTGGTTTAGTCACCAGAGGGTTTACACTTGACCCATCAAGTTACACTGGAGTTAGGCCACAGCCATGTGTGTCAACCATATACGTCTTGATAATTCTGATCATTAACTTTTCCTGCATCTCAGCAACATTTTGTCCACCAGAGTTTGATGCCTCTTTGACCCCCTCGGCAAATAAACCGAAAGGAGACTTTGCCCAGTTGAATGAATGACATACCTGTCCAACTACTCAAACAATTTCATCCAGTGAAGTACTGCACATACAAGTATGCAAAGTATAGCAATAATTGTTCCGTGACATTTTATTATCATCGCCGACCAAAGCATTCAATTCGAAGGAGAAGAAGAGAACGTCAGTGATTTGAAATAGAGCACCACAATGCGGTGATCTCACTACACATTAAATATAACTTAAAGGTTGCAGAATCCGCATTAAAAGGAAACGTCATTAAAAATTGATGGGTATAACTATAGAAATGGTTGGTATAACTACAAGTTAACATGGTGAAACAGCTTAATTACCTGTGGTAATGAAACGACGTATCTCACATTTCCTACCTCTTACAACGCTTCACATCATCATCACCAAACGTGGTAGGAGTCATTATTAACAATGTCTGAGAATTCCGATCGATGCAGTCCAAAATATATCGTTTTAGCCCCATCTCTCAAAGGTTTAAAAATTCCAGGATCTGGAATCAAGTTTGGATTTTCACCAAAATCTAATCAATTGCTCCTTGGTCCATAAGGTATCCATCCACCCAGCAAGTTTGGTACAAATCCATCCACAAGATTTTGAGATACCCTGCTAAGAAACAGACAAACTTCAGTGGGCACAGGTAAAAACAGAAGTTTGTTCTAGATTTGAATATACTCTCGAAATTGGGTGATGGTCAGATCGATCACTGATATACCTGCAGCTACGTCGTACTGTCAGTACAACAGAAGTCATTTGTTCTTGAGTGATTAAAAATAGCAGTTTAAACCTAAGCCAATTTAGTTAGGTCGAAATAATATTGTGTGAATGAGCAAACTGCGGACGCCGTCTGCCGAGTGATGCACCAACGCAAAGGTTTTCACAAACAAAGAATAAACAAACTACAACTTTTGAAGAACATAAATTCGCCACATGTGATGAGTGGCGAGCGCATTGAACAACCCCGCCACAGACGTTTTGGACCTTTAGGCACCTTACGACCCTTTAGACCCTTTAGACCAGTGTTTTTCAACCTTTTTTAGACCCACGCACCACTTTGATTTTCAAAAAAATCGTACGCCCCACCATGATTGGAGACACTACAGTATATACTACATATGTATTTAAGAGGCAAAGCTATGAAAGCGATCATATATTGATTCATTAATTCTGAATCCTCATGCCCCACCAAAATATTGCCACGCCGCACCTTTAGAAACACCGCTTTAGACCTTTACACCCTTGAGACATCCTGAGACCATTTAGACCCCTTTAGTCCTTTTAAGACCTTTTATGACTCTTCGCCGACCCTTTCAACACTTTAGACCTTTTAGACCCTTGACACCCCTTTAGGGTCTCAAAGGCTTGAAGGGTCCTTTCACTGGACAAAAACTATTGGGATGTTTTTCATCAATTCAGGACCTGCTCAAACTATATAGTTTTCATTGTGTGAATAGAATCGTCTTTTCAGCCCCCACAGCCCATAATTTTCAATCGAATCGAACTGAAAACGAGCTGAATACCATGAATGACCCCGACGTTGAATGAAAGCTGATTACCAAATGATGTTGATACTTGAGCAGCCGATTCCCAAACACAACAAGATGGCGACGATGCGCGACCCCCCCCCCCCCCGCCCCTTGTATGTCATGACGTCGATTTCTTTGATAAAATAAATGTAGATACAAATTCCTGTCAGCTTGACGACACAATGTAAGGTGACATTTCAGTTAAAGATGACAGAAGCACAAATCTATCCATATCTTAACGAAGACACGTCCTTTGTGCGTGACTGTTTAAACGGTGAAGACGGACTGACCACGTGCCTGGGCGTGGCCGAACTCTATGATTGACAGGAGCTCTGAAGCACTCGAGATGTGATTGGTTACTGATCTCGTGGACGGTCTGACGACCAATCACAGCAATGATGTAAATGTGAGGAGGATGAGGAGGAGAAAACAATTTTAAAACCCCTCCTATTGATGGAGTCAAACGTCGGGGTAAGTAATGTTATCACTTAATGCACATCCAACTACATCCCACCCTCCATCGGTAAACGAGCATCTGTCCCACTTGGGACTATTCATTACCTCCATCACCGAAGGTGAAGACGGTTATGTCTTCACCCCCTTTCTGTCTGTTTGTTACCTGCAAAATCGAAGATTTTTGAAGTATATTGGTTACTCCATTGTGTTATTCTGTTTGTCTGTTTGTTTGTCTGTTTGTCACCTTCAGGTCACAATTTTAAACTGATCTTCACGAAACTTCACCATGTGGTAGAGTTTGGCATAAGTAAGAAGCATCTTGTTCTTGAGGTCAAAAGGTCAAAAGAGGCCAAAGGTCAACAACTAAGGTGGTATTTCTAAAATCCTCAATTTTCATCCCATTGACTTGAAATTTGAAGAGGATTTGCATATCAGGTCACTGAATTCAACCACCAATTATTTTTGAGGTCAAATTTATTTTATGGATTTTGCAAGTATAGTGCTCTGCGTGACGTCTTCTTGTTTGTTTGTTTGTTTGTCTGTTTGTTTGTGTGCAGGATATCTCAAAAAGTTGTAGACGGATCCAGATGAAATTTTGTGGACAGGCTCGGCGTGTGACAAGGACGAACTGCTTAGATGTTGGTGAAGATCCGGATCCGACGACTAGAATTTTTAAAGTGATTCTTCACCATTGAGAGATAGAGCCAAAAACGATGTAGTACTGTATAGCATGATATTTCAAAAATGTATTCGGCCCGATATGTTCTCGTGGATCAGGCATGACGTGGTGGAAGTAGGCGCTCTACCGCGTGCCCTTTTAGTTTTTAGTTGTCTTTATTCAGAAATATCACAACAATGACAGATTGGTTCGTTTTGCACAACGATGTTAATTTACAAACTGATTTTATGATGAAGCTTGAATCTAAAGATGAGCATCACCTCTGTGTTTAGCTGAGCGATTTGAACTAATGAGAAGCCTGTATCCATGTGAACCTGTTGTGTAATACTGTATTATGCAAAATGACGCTCTTTGACACCCCCTTCCCCGTCCATATCCCGACCTCCCAAACTCTGCAGAGGCAAATCTAGAATTTTCAGAAGGATGGGGAGGAGGGCTCCAAGGGTCCAACAGGCTGTCAAAATATGTGTTGTCAGCACCATACCATAGATGCAGAGAAATAATTGGATGTCTCTGGCAATAAGCCCTGAAAACAAAGCAATCTTAAAGTGAACTTCTATAGTGGCTCCTTTGAGGTATAATAGTTTTTTTTTTTCTGAAGGGCGGATGACATGGCTCCCCTCACTCCCTCCTTTCTTAACTCCCTCCCCCCTCCCCCTCCCCGCTCCACCCTCCCCAAAGCCACACCATTCTTACCTCCCTCATAATCTCCTGATGCCTCCCCAGCCCTTCCTTCTCTTGATTTGGATGCACCATCCCTTTCTAATATAAAGTCGAGGCTCATGGAAGAGCTAGAACATAGGAGGTGAGCAGTGAGCCTGGATTTTGGGATTTTCACCAGAAATGAGTTACTCGCAAACCGCATGTGCCCTGGAAAAAGCGGGGAGGTGAGGGTGCTTGGGTGGGAGAGGGGAGAAGGCAAACGAGCATGGGAAGAGTAGAGAGTGTAAGACGAGAAAGGAGGCAGTAGAAGGCAGACAGGCTACCAACCAGTCTGCTCTGTAGATGTACATACTGTAATACATACATTGCCTTGAAAGAAAGATGCAACATTTTGACTGTAACCATTGCCTTGGGAAAGGAATGTCTGGACTCCCGAGTTTCCTCACACTTTGCTTCGGTCTTTCAACCAACAAAGGAATGGACCACAAAAAATTCCACCTGCAGTACAAATGAACGGACTGGAGTTAATGTGAGTTGGAGAGGCCATTAAGCCCATCAGAGCCTTTGCTATTAATCCCAACTTTTGGGTGTTATCCATTTTCCATACTTTTTTTAATGCTGAGCATCAAGCAAGGAAGCAGCACATGCCATTTTAAAAGCCTTTGATATGACTTGGCTGGGATTCAAACTGCTGACCTCCCAGACTCAAACTGCTAACCTCCCAGATTCAAACTGCTAACCTCCCAGACTCAAACTGCTCACCTCCCAGACTAAAACTGCTAACCTCCCAGATTCAAACTGCTAACCTCCCAGACTCAAACTGCTCACCTCCCAGACTCAAACTGCTAACCTCCCAGATTCAAACTGCTAACCTCCCAGATTCAAACTGCTCACCTCCCAGACTCAAACTGCTCACCTCCCAGACTCAAACTGCTCACCTCCCAAACTCAAACTGCTAACCTCCCAGACTCAAACTGCTCACCTCCCAGATTCAAACTGCTCACCTCCCAGACTCAAACTGCTCACCTCCCAGACTCAAACTGCTAACCTCCCAGATTCAAACTGCTAACCTCCCAGACTCAAACTGCTGACCTCCCAGACTCAAACTGCTGACCTCCCAGACTCAAACTGCTAACCTCCCAGACTCAAACTGCTGACCTCCCAGACTCAAACTGCTGACCTCCCAGACTCAAACTGCTAACCTCCCAGATTCAAACTGCTAACCTCCCAGACTCAAACTGCTAACCTCCCACACTCAAACTGCTAACCTCCCAAACTCAAACTGCTAACCTCCCAGATTCAAACTGCTAACCTCCCAGACTCAAACTGCTGACCTCCCAGACTCAAACTGCTCACCTCCCAGACTCAAACTGCTAACCTCCCAGACTCAAACTGCTCACCTCCCAGACTCAAACTGCTCACCTCCCAGACTCAAACTGCTAACCTCCCAGATTCAAACTGCTAACCTCCCAGACTCAAACTGCTGACCTCCCAGATTCAAACTGCTAACCTCCCAGACTCAAACTGCTAACCTCCCAGATTCAAACTGCTAACCTCCCAGACTCAAACTGCTAACCTCCCAGACTCAAACTGCTGACCTCCCAGACTCAGAGCAGACACTCTAACCATTATGCCACTGAGGCTTCTTGAAGGTCTTTTCTCTTTTTCTTTCCAGTATGACTCGAACAAGATAAGTTTCCCGTCATAAAATGAACATTTGAAAAACGCCAAGATATAAGTCCGGCGATATGCGGAGGCTTCATGCACATCGTTGTACGTCTTCTGTTGATGGAATTATCATGACGTACGACAGTCACTGTCCATCGAGCTTGCCACGCATGGAAAGAAAAACCTGCAGGTCAAAACCTCACCTTTTTTAACCTGATATTTTCTGAACCTCCGAATGTAACGCAGTTCTGCAGCGATGATGGTACCCATTTTGACATTCTCCGTGCGATGATAAAATAACTGCCCATACTTTCTTGCACTTCATGGGTAAAGAGAAAAAGCAATTAGGATAACTGTGCATGTGTCAGTTTGAACAATCACACATTACTAGCTTGGTGTCCTATCCACAGACCATCTCACCTGTGCACATCCTTTTTCTCTTCCACCAACAAATTTCTATTTCCTCTCTACCTTTACAATCACAATCTGTTTCTTCACTGTTGCATTAATAACACAAACTATTTCAGTGGATCATGCTTTGATTTATTACACACACCTAACTTTGCAGATCTTTTTTGTTTTTGTTGTTATACTTTTTTTGGTGGTGGCATGATTTCATGCTTTCAACTGGCTATGAACAATGGTTCATCATATCACCACTGGTGCCACTGATGCAATGCCCCTATTACCAGTACACCAGTACTCATTCACCAACCTCAGAAGGATGAATGGCTGAGTCAACCCCACCTGGTGTTAATTCAGCAGCCAACAGGGCTCGAACTCAGGACTCTAAGATCCAAAGCCAGCCATTCTAACCGCTAAGCCAACACCAGGCTTTACACATTATCCATTTTAATTTTTTTTACTTCTGTGCAAACACCTGCCTGTATTATCTCATTTCAACAACTAACTGGCGTGTAGAAACATATAGCCTTAAAAATCGACAAAATTGCACTGCAATAGAAGTCTTGTTTTCAAATCATGGATTATGTAGTCTGAGCCCTAAATTCAAATTTCCAGAAAGTCCAAAATAATGCAAATGGTGTCGGTTTTGACCCATATGGCGCCGCACCACAACTCTATTAGCTCAACAGAAGTGACTGGAGGTTAGGCATAATGTTGTTACAGAACTTACAATCTCCTTCTGTAAAAAAGGTTTGCTCATCATAAATTACTTTCAATGAGTTTGACAATGTTTGTAGACCTACTCACAGCCTACATGGTCTACGTCTGGAACTAGATGGGGTACTGCTCTTCCCGATGACTGGTGGCATAGCATCTCAACTGTCGCTCTTAGATTCTGTATAACTCAAAGCTTTCGACATTTTTGAAATATCCCACATTGAAGCAGAAGTGAAAGACCTTTTGCTCTCATATCACAAACAGGTCAGTAACGTCTGTTTTTGTTTTACCACCTCTCCTGCATTCTGGCTCCCTCTGCTCCCCCAATCCTCTGACCCTCCCCAGTTCCTCCATGAAGCACGTTTTCTTCCATTAACCCCTACCTAGTTAAACTGTCACCTCACACTTCCATGAGCCTAGACTTTATATACAAATTTATTTTTGACAAATTTGAGGTCAGTGCATTTGAACATCCACCAATAAGCAAATGTTTATTGAAGGAAGATGCCTCACTTCCATTTCTGGAGGTATATGAGTATTAATAAAGTTAACAAATTATGTGAAACACACGACACATTTGCAGACTTCGCAAAAAAATAAGTGAATAGGAAACTTTATAACATTTGAAAGAAGTCACCCTCATCATGAAGCTGGTTTGAAGACTGTAGTTTCAAGTCTCAAGGAGGATGGTGCGAGGCCTGTCTATTCCCACAATACAACATTCAAGGTACTTTCACCCAATTCTTACAACAGTGTTTTCTATTTGAAAGACTAGCACATTACCCATAAGGTGATTGTGTCACACCCCCCCACCTCCCTTACAGTCTCACACACACACACACACACACACACACACACACACACACACACACACACACACACACACACACACCCACACACGCACACACACACACGCACACACACACCCACACTTTTTACTGGGAGACGATTTAAACATGGAATTCTGACAAGCCCTCACCAAAAAAGCCCGAGTCTCCCGCTCACAACTCTCTCGTATCTTTGCTACACCCCCCCCAACAGACCACAAAGCCTCAACCCCCCCCCCCCTTCCACAGCTAACCCATATTTACGCTCACCCTCCTGCTGATAAAAGCAAGCAGGCATTCCCAAATCGAAACAGCAGAACATACCAAGCTTTCTGCTCCTCTATCATGCCATCACTGACTTCACAGAAACCCATCACAATTTGAAGAGAAAATAGCTGAAAATAATAGCAAACCTGCGTAACACCGACAATAAAAATGCTGCTTGAGAAAAGGGGTTCTAAAGTGTAAATGTTAAAGGGTTCTAAGGAGTAATGCTAAAGTGGTGTAATGGGTAATTCTCGAAGGTTCTAAAGGGTAAATTCTAAAGTTATAAAGGGTAAATTCTAAAGAGTAATTCTAGAAGGGTTCCAAAGGGTAGTTCTAGACTCTAGAACTTTTTAGAATCTAGAGGCTTTTAAAGGGTAAATTCTAGAGGGTTCTAAAAGGTAAATTATAAAGGGTAATTCTCAAAGGGTTTATCGAAGAATTTAATTCCTCTTGAATAGTTTAAAACATTTATTGAATACATACGCATCATGATGGAGGATAAGAGGAAATTCAATAACACAAGCAACACGCCTCTTCCTCTGAACCTACTAATGCATGGATCTTGAGGGGTTTTTAAAAAAAGCAAAAGTGGGGAGGGTGAGATTATGGAATGATATCTGGTGATTTTCAAGACAAGGTAACAGTGAGGCTTGAATTTTTGTGGTTGGGGAAGAGATCACTCAAAAGCCTTTTGACAGTGGTTAGTCAGAGGTCAGATTGAATTCAAGCGCTGAAAAACAACTTTACGATCAGGAGGTGATAAGAATTCAAGCAGACATCTGGACATTATCGAAGCACATATTCCATTAACACGAGACTCCAGCTTCAAAGGGCCTAGCCAGACTTTTCAGATACCAGCATATAATTATTTAATGACCCCTTAATACATTTTAATAAGCTAAAGAGAATAATAGCTAATTCTATTCGACTTTAAAAGGTTAAATATTATTTGGAAGGCCAGTCTTTTTGGCGGAGAGAGTCTTTTACTTGCCAGGCTGGTAACCTTCCAAAACAGAAAAGAACTAGAGGGGGAGCACTCGGTAGAGTGCAAAACCCCCGCCGCCAATACTGCTGGGTCACTCAAGTGAACCTGATATCCTATTCATTCAATTTGACATCGACAGTGCTCACAGAGTTATAGTTTGCAACTTTCCCTTTTACTTTTAACTTTTACATACTCAATTAATTCGTCATAACTAGATTCCTTGAGACAGAAATTGATTTTACGTGGGTATATGCACCTGAAGTTCCAAAATCAGCCGCAATTATAATTTTGGCATGTTTTTTTGTTGGAAATCACTTAAAACATGTAGAAATGCAAAAAAAATAAATAATCGAAATTTTGTTGAAAAAAAAAGTTGCAAAATTTTTTTTTTCTCTAACAATTTTTTTTGGGGGAGGGGGGGTGGAAATCACTTAAGACATGGAGAAATGCAAAAAAAAAAATTCAAATATTTTTTCAAAATGGCCGCCATAGCGGCCATATTGGATTCTGGATCAAGTCCAAAATCTAATGGCATTATACTTGGACCATACCTAATCCCCCCACCAAGTTTCGTCGAAATCCGTCGAGGAGTTTTTCCGTAATACTGTTCACAAACAAACAAACAAACAAACAGAAAGGGGTGCAAACAGTAACCTCCAATCTTCGATGGCAGAGGTTAACTATAAGGGCACTCGGTAGAGCGCATAGCTCTGCCACACAATGCTTGATCCACGAGAACATATCGGGCCCAATATATTTTTGAAATATCATTCTAGATATCATTTTGATCATATTTCTGAATGGTGAAGAATCACTTAAAAATTAAATAATTATCGTATGCAGATCCGGATTTGGATCTTCACCAAAATCGAACCAATTCTTTCTTGTTACAGACCCAACATGTCCACCAAGTTTCGGCTGAATCCGTCCACAACTTTTTTTAGATATTGTGCTATATATTGTTCCTGGCCCGATCTCTCAACGGTGAAGAATCACTTAAAAAAATTCTAGCAGTCAGATTCGGATCCAGATTATCATCAAAATCAAATCAGTTCGTCCTTGTCGCACACGCAACCTGTCACAAAATTTCATCCGAATCTGTGCACAACTTTTTGAGATCTCCTGTACACAGACCGACAAACAACCAGACAATAAAACAGACAGACAGACAGAAAGGGGTGAAAACATAACCTCCTTCACCTTCGGTGGGGGAGGAAAATATAAGGCTGCTTAAAATGAAAAATATATATATATATATATATATATATATATATATATATATATATATATATATATATATATATATTCAAAATTACATACATGTTCGAGCCCATAAATGTGATAATGTTGTATTCGAATCAGACATTTCACATGAAAGGATTATAGCAAAGCATTGTGCTATATGCTAAAACCTTTATTTCTCAAGTTAATTATCAATCGAGCATAATTGTCTACATTTTTCCTTTTCTCATCACACGTAAAACAATTAGGCTAATCTTGGAGAAATTTGCCTCCACAGGGTAATTTCTAAAGGGTAATTTTTGATGGTTCTAAAGGGCAATTTTAGAGGATTCTAAAGAGTAATTATAGAGGGTTCTAAAGAGTAATTCTAAAAGGTTCGAAAGTGTAAATTCTTAAAATCCAAAGGGTAATTATAGAGGGTTATAAAAGGTTCTAATGTGTAAATTCTTAAAATCTAAAGGGTAATTATAGAGGGTTCTAAAGAGTAATTCTAAAAGGTTCTAAAGTGTAAATTCTTAAAATCTAAAGGGTAATTATAGAGGGTTGTAAAGAGGAATTCAAAAAGGTTCCAAAGTGTAAATTCTTAAAATCTAAAGGGTAATTCCAGAGGGTTCTGAAGGGTAATTATGGAGGGTTCTAAAGGATAATTCTAGAGGGTTCTAAAGGGTAATTATGGAGGGTTCTAAAGGGTAATTCTAAAAGCTTCTAAGGGGTAAATTCTAAAGGGTAATTTTGGAGTGTTCTAAAGGGTAATTCTAAAAAGTTCTAAAGTTCAAATTCTTAAAATCAAAGGGTAATTCTCAGGAGTTCTAAAGGGTAAATTCTAGAGTTATGAAGGGTTCTAAATGGTTCTCAGGGGTTCCAAAAGGTAAATTTTAAAGTTCTAAAGGGTTCTAAAGTGTAAATTCTAAATGGTTCTGTTGTAATGGGTAATTCTAGAATGTTCTAAAGTGTAAATTCTAAATGGTTCTGTTGTGATGGGTAATTCTAGAAGGTTCTAAAGGGTAATTCTAAAGGGTTTTAAAGGATAAATTATAAAGTTCTAAAGTATAATTCTCAATGGTTCTAAAGTGTAATTCTAAATGGTTCTAAAGTGTAAATTGTTCTAAAGTGTAACTTCTAAATGCTTCTAAAGTCTAACTTCTAAATGGTTCTGTTCTAAAGGGTATTTCTAAAGGCTTTTAAAGGTTAAATCCAAAAGGGTTTCAAAGGATAAATTTTACAGTTCTAAATTATAATTATAAATGGTTCTAAAGTGTAAATTCTAAATGGTTCTGTTGTAAAGAGTTCCAAAGGGTAATTCGAGAGGGGTTTAAAGCGTAATCCTAAGGGGTTCTAAAGGGTAATTCTAAAATTTTGAAGGGTAAATTCTAAAGTTCTAAAGTATAATTATAAATGGTTCTGTTATGAAGGGTTCTAAGGGTCAATTCAAAAGGCTTCTAAAGGATAATACTAAAGCTCTAAAGTCTAATTCTAAATGGTTATAAAGTATAAATTATAAATGGTTCTGTTATGAGGGTTTCCAAAGGGTGATTCTCAAGGGTTCTCAAAGTGTAATTCTGAAGGGTTTTAAAGGGTAAATTAGAAATGGTTCTAAAGCATAAATTCTAGTGGGTTCTAAAGGGTAATTCTCAAGGCTAAATTCTAAAGTTCCAAAGGGTTCTTAAGGGTAATTCTAAAGCATTGTAAAGGGTTAATTCCAAATCGTTCTAAAGGGTAAATTGTAATGGGTTTTAAAGGGTTAAAAAAAAAAAGTAAATTGTGGGTGGAGTCAGGTGAGCTGTCTCACCAATGGGTGGAACACACACCGCACACATGCATGGCTCCTTTTACAGTATATATAGAAGACTTAAATGCTCACTTGACACCTCAATGCACAAAATTCGTGCTTATGCATGTAGGTTTGCCATAAAAGTTCATTCTGCTTTTGTGTAAGTTGCTTGCACACACACACACACACACACACACACACACACACACACACACACACACACACACACACACACACACACACACACACACACACACACACACACACACACACACACACACACACACACACACACACACACACACACACGACTATCTTCATGTCCATCTCAAACTTTGGATTGCCTGATTGATTTTGGAGAAGGCTTATTCTACACTTATCTCCATGCAGCTGTTCCCTTGGTGGCTATGTGTCAGCAAAGAAACTAAGTATTATAATGGAATCATATAGCACTGAAACAGAGTCTTTCTCAAGTGCACTCACTTAACTTCACAATTTGCAACTACTGTAGATGAAGGTGCAGCCCTTATCATGTTCTTGAATATTCATTTTTGATACCCCTGATATAAAAGATGCCTGGTGTTGGCTTAATGGTTAGGATGGTGGGCTTTGGATCCTAGAGTCTTGAGCTCAAATCCTGCTTGGCTGTTGAATTAATACCAGGTGGGGTTGACTCAGCCTGTCATCCTGAGGTTGGCAAAATGAGTACCAGCTTGCTGGTATGCTATGTCGGAGTGTCAACCCATCGTGAATTATACCCAATAGCCCAGGAGATTGCTTAGGCAGCACCAATGCTCTGCATAAAGTATCGTCCCAATGGATGGATGGAACTACAGCCTTTGGTAGAAACGGTACACTTGTATTTTACATTTAAAGGTTGTAGCTTTAAAGGCCAGACATACAGTACATGATAGAGACACCCGGTTCAGTGGAAGTTTTTGTTGATTAGTTTCCTTCTGTATCTACATTCCACAACACACTGTATGTGCTACATGTTAAATATTTGTTTCGTAGTCACTTCTATCATGTGTGGGTGGCTTGGTGGTGGAATGAATCAAGACTTGTTATACTTCTCTCAACGATAAAGGCCCGGTTACACCTTGACGTTTTAGCCAACGCATGCCGATTTTTGAATTTTTTTTCTAAAACGCTGGCACACGTTGAATACGTTATGGGTAAGTTTTGATAACATTGAGAGCACGCTGAAAAACACTGCCATACGTCGTTGTACGTTGGCTTTAAACGTTGTACTTTTTGGTTGTCCTCAAATTTTTTCATGCTTGAAATTTCACGACGTATGCCGGCGTATGACTCACACGTTCCGCTACGCTGGCCACAAGTTGTATGCACGGTCTGCGATCGTTGACAGACGTCAACACATGCTACTTGTAAGTTAATCATAAGTTGAGACACGCCGAGGTAATGTTTAGCGTACCCGAAACTTATTTCTAACCTATGATTAACGTGTTGTTGGCACGTTACGCGATCGTTGCCACACATCGACAGACGTTACTTTTAAGTTACTCATAGGCTGAAAGACGTCGGTATAATGGATTGTCCTTGCGTCAGCGTCCACGGCCACGGCCAGGACACTTATTTGCAGCATTCTTCAAACTTTTCTTCGGCATGACGAGGATGTTCACACTTCGATGTCAAGCTTGGCTATGATTCCAATTGTCCATCGGCAGCGTCTATTTAAAATAGTCGAGTTTGAGCGTTTTAACACGTTCAGAAGAAACGCTTCAAATTTCCAAACCCCAGCGACAAAAAACAAAGGCGAGTGACAGGCATTTAAATCGTTCATTGTAAACAATGAAAATAGTTGAGTGGTACCGTTTAAAAGTCGTTGAGTGTAAAAAAAATCCAATTGTTGAGCGCAAGCATCTACTTTCAATCGTGGAGATGCAGCCATTTAAATCGTTGAGTGGCAGCCTATGAACCTACCCGTGGACACGCGGACGCAAGGACGATCCATCATAACCCACACCCTCCCCCTCACACTCATCTACTACTGCCAACATGAACAAACTACTACTACTACTAATACTAATACTGATACTGATACTGCTGACATGGACATCGACTCAAAAAGGACTCGAAAACACTGTTGGGTTCCCCTTTTATGAGCAGCATTTTTATATACCAATTCCCAAAACCGCTGGGAACACGTCTTTATATGGCAGTTGTAACCTAGAAACACGTTAATTTTTTTTTTTGTCGACCGGAAGACGTCATTGGAATACGTCTACATACGTCGATGTGTGTTGGGACTACATAAAGAATTGGTTCAAAGCACGTCAAACATAAGTTAGAAATAAGTTTCGCGTAAAAAAGACATTACCGCGACGTGTTTCGACTTATGAGTAGCTTATAAGTAGCCTTTGTGGACGTGTGTAAGCGTCCACATATCGTGTGTACAACTTATCCCCATTGCATGCAGAACGTGTGTCATATGCCGAGTACGTCGTAAAATTTTGAACATGTTTAAAATTTCTTGACGTACTCTACTTACTACGACGTATGATAGCGTGCTTTAGCGTTGTACTCACGTATACCAAACTTACTCATACCGTATTTGACGTGCCCCAACGTTTTAGACACATTTTTCTTAGGTCGGCATACGCTGGCAAGATCTCCAAGGTGTGACCGCGATGTTGACACTTCCATTTCTACGGCAGTTATGATTCGAATCGTTGTGCGTCAGCCTTTTAATAGGCTACGTCACGACATCGTCGGCGATGCGTGCAACGCGCTATGCCTAAGTTAGACTATCGTTGGGCATAGGTTGTGTAGGCCGACAACAGGTTCAGCATTCGTTGGTATAAGTTATCTATAACACAACGAAACGTTCTGTGTCCATTACTAATATGTTATGCATACGACCAACTCGTTATGAATACGTCCGAATCTTAAAAAAAAAACATCAAAAGTTCAACATCAGCCAGCGTTTTACATACATTTTAATATGTTGCCATCGCTGGCTAAAACGTCAAGGTGTGACCGGGCCTTAAGGCTTTGATTCCCATGGCTGTTCAGGAAAAATAAAACTGACCCATTCATGAGGTGGGCTCTACGAGGTCAAATAACTAGCTCGTAGAAATGTCAATGTGGAGCTGCAACAACCTGCACAAGGTTATGGCACCATCACCTACTGAATCATTTTTGAGATGGATATGTTTGTATTTATCAGCAACAGATTCTGGCGGGATAGTCCACGGGTTTGCACACTTGAATCTGGGCTGTCAAGGCTGTGTTCGAATCTCGACCCAGCTGTAAACTCTCAACCTGGTGTTTCATGGGCAGGGCGAAGCATAAATGTGTGCGCCATTCCTCGAATGGACGTTAAACTTTCGGACTAGTCTACAATCGTTCGCTGTTTGTCGTGAAAGATCGCATGGTGTCCTTCACAAAGAGGAGGCGAGTT
The DNA here is from genome assembly GCF_056783735.1 of Eptatretus burgeri. Taxonomy (NCBI): domain Eukaryota; kingdom Metazoa; phylum Chordata; class Myxini; order Myxiniformes; family Myxinidae; genus Eptatretus; species Eptatretus burgeri. The sequence goes on along the minus strand of NC_140965.1, from coordinate 96,890,271 downwards.
ATAGCCGGCACCCTGAACAAATTCCAAATTTCTGCTCTAATCTACAGTGGGCACTGAATCAGCAGCACTGCTGCACTCCCGGAGAAGCATTATGCAATCAGCAGTCATGTGCTGCCTACAGAAGGAAAGGATCAGCACCGTCTTTTGAGGGACAGGTAACTGCATGGTTGTCTATTAATTGGGACATACATATTTAAATCATCCCTGGGAATTGTAAATATGAGTAGAGGGGAGGGAAGGAAGGAAGGAAGGAAAGAAGTTGGCAGAACTTAAGAATAGAGAGGAGGAAATGGGATGTATAAATGGCAGGGTAATGGTAGAGGGGCGAGTTAAAAATATGGAATTCGTTCATGGTGCCGGTGATAGCTTTCCCACTGAAGGACACCGTTGGATATTTAACATCGAACAACGACTGCCTGCAGATGGTCACCCAGTTTAACGTCTATCTGAGGGATGCCAAACACATCGACGCCTCACCCTGCCCATAAAAAACCAGAATGATACTTTATAGCTGTTTTGGTATTTTAACCCAGATAAGGCAGCTTAGAACCTTCAAGGCAAGTGTGCGTACTTCTCAGCCATCCTGCCAGCCTTAATTTCGCTTAAGTTTTAAGAACACTGCAATCCAGATACTCCATTCAAAACAAAAAAGGCAAAAAACAAACAAACGAATTCACTGCTTCGGGCGAAGCTCATGGAAGAGCGCTCCGATAACGAATAGTGTTGTGCACAATGATAAAAACCCAATTGGAAACAGCAAGTGCAGAGCTCACAATTTCAGGAAGTCCATAAAGCATTGCTCAGACCCAAACACCATTTTCAAAGGACATCATTCGTTGGCTTTGCCCGTTACGTTAACAGATATCTGTGAGCGGATCTCTCCTTCTCCATTACCCCGAGGGATGGACCACGTGAGGTCGTGTTTCATTCCCGCACGGTGTGCATTGGCTCCGAGCTCATGAAGCTGCTGAGAGTCCCAGCGTGCAAGCTCCATCCCATTTATCATATTTTATTTGATTTCTTGTCTCCACCGTGTCATGCGTCTCGAGTCTGCAGGTGGTGCAAAAACTTTGCCGTTATTTGATTGGGTCAATGCGACTAATTTTAAGAAAAATGGAGGTGCACACATTGGCAAAGACTGCATGTTTTTATCAGGAAATGAAAGCATTAGTAGGAGTTTAATAGAATGGATAATAGATTAGATGTAGTGGGAACCTGAACTGAAAGGAACGCTCATAATCAGAATATTAGCAGGGTGTTTATTACCTTCTGGGTTGGAAATCTACATCTTTTTCTGAAGGTCTTTGTAAATTTTCCTTCTGTTAACAAAACTTCCATTCAATTGTTATATTGTGGGACTTTATTACAAAAAAAAGTTTAACATCATATTGTTAAACCTCATTTTATAATACATACAGTGGCTTCAGAAAGTATTCACACCCCTCCACTTTTGTCACATTTTGTTGTGTTCGAGGCTGAATTAAAAATGGATTAAACTTAATTGTTTGTCACTGATGTACAAAAAATACCCCATGATGACAAAGTGGAAACATGTTTTTAGAATTTTTTACAAATCAATTAAAAATGAAAAGTTGAAAAGTCAATAAGTATTCAACCTCCTGAGTCAATACTTTGTAGAAGCGCCTTTGGTGGCGATTACAGCTTCAAGTCTTCTTGGGTAGGTCGTTATCAGCATTGCACATCTGGATTTGGGGATTTTCTCTCACTATTCCTTGTATGTTTGATCAAGCTCTGTAAAGTTGGGTGAGCAGATTCTCAATGGGATTCAAGTCTGGGCTTTGAACTGGGCCACTCAAGGACTTTCACGTTCTTGTTCTGAAGTCATTCCAGTGTTGCTTTGACTGTATGCTTGAGGTCATTGTCCTGTTGGAACATAAGCCTTCGCCACAGTCTAAGGTCTTTTGCACTCTGAAGCAGGTTCTCCTAAAGGATTTGCCTGTATTTGGCTCCATTCATTGTTCCCTCTATCTTTGCAAGTCTCCCAGTCCCTGTTGCTGAAAAGCATCCCCACAGCATGATACTGCCACCACATGCTTCATTGTAGGGATGGTGTTAGATGGGTGATGAGCTGTGCTTGGTTTCCGCCAGACGTAATGCTTTGCATTCAGGCCAAAGAGTTCAATTTTCATCTCAGAATATTTTGAATCATCTTCCCAGAGTCTTTCACGTTCCTTTTACCAACTCCAAGCTTGCTGTCATGTGCCTTTTTCTCAGGAGTGGCTTCCATTTGGCCACTCTCCCATAAAGCTGTTGAGACTGTTGTTCTTCCAGCAGGTTCTCCCATCTCAGCCAAGGAACTCTGTAGTTCTGTCATTGTAGTCATTGGGTTCTTACTCGCCTCCCTGAACAATGTCCTTCTTGCCCGGTTGCTCAGTTTGGTCGGACGGCCAGCTCTACGAAGAGTCTGAGTAGTTCCATATTCTTTCCATTTCCTAATGATGGAGCTCACTGTGCTCCTGGGAACTTTCAACACTATAAATTATTTTATACCCTTCCCTCGATCTATGCCTCCTCACAATTCTATCTTGGAGTTCCACGGACAGTTCCTTGGACTTCATGGTTGAGTTTTTGCACTTACATGCACTGTGAATTGTGAGACCTGATATAGAAAGGTATGTTTCTTACTAAATCATGTCCAATCACTTGAATTGGCCACAGGTGGACGCCAATCAAGTTGTGGAGACATCTCAAGGTTTATCAAAGGAAATTGGATGAACATGAGTTTAACTTGGAGTGTCATAGCAAAGGGGTTGAATTTTTGATTCAATTGATTCAAGACATTTCAGATCTTCATTTTTAATTGTTTTGTAAAAAAATTCTAAAAACATGTTTTCACTTTGTCATTATATGGGGTATTTTGTGGAGATCGGTGACAAAAAAATTAAATTTAATACATTTTAAATTCAGGCTGTAACACAACAAAATGTGAAGAAGTCAAGGGGTGTGAATACTTTCTGAAGGCCCTGTAACTTTCTCTCAAATAAGTAGTAAGGATCCATGCAGAATACTTAACTGTTAATGAGCAGGTTTCAGGCTTTAATGATGAACACCATTGTGTTACATGTGTAAAACTTTAGAGCACCGCATGTGAAGCTAAACAGCGAGACTTTTAAACTGGTTAATAACATTCCAATGGTGGAAATAGATTCTTCAGGGGAGGACAGGTGCAAATGAGGACTGAAGTGAAACAAAAATGAGATACGAAGTCGTTGGGAAGATAAATAATTATAATCAAATAAGCCCATTCCTTTCACACCAAAAGGCACGTCGGGCTGCTGAGGCAGTTTCATTGGCAAGAACAGTCATGTACAGGTCACTGTTCCAACACAGGTTACCACAAATGGTTATTACCCCAATAAGCTGGTACTCATTTTGCTGACCTCAGAAAGATGACAGACTGAGTCAACCATACCTGTTATTAATTCAGCTGCCTGACAGGTGCTTGAACTCAAGACCTGAGGATCTCAATTCAGCCATCTTAATCATAAAGCCAGCACAAGGCATGTTGGGAAGATTAAGAATGTGAAATTAACAAAAACCTTTTGGACAGGGTACTTCACTTCCAAGGGTTTTCCGGTTTGGTTTCAGACCAGGTCACTCTACCCTGGATATGCTGCTTCTGCTCTCCCAACAATGGATGGAGGTCCTCAATGCCGGACATGAAATCAGAGCCATATCCTGAGACATATCGCGTGCTTTTGACACGGTCTGGCACCCTGACCTGCTCACCAAACTCTCTTCCTATGGTATCCAAGGCCATCTCCACTCATGGCTCGCAGACTTCCTCTCCTGTCGCAGTCAAAGCGTGGCCCAACATGGAGTCCTCTCCTCCTCCTCTTCCTGTCCAGGCTGGAGTTCCTCAAGGTAGCGTTCTGGGCCCTGTTCTTTTTGTGGTTTTCATCAATGATCTCTCCGACTCTCTGGAAAATCCTCTTTATCTCTTTGCTGATGACTCCACCCTCTGCCGTACCATCTGTCATCCCTCAGACCAGCAAGCAGCAGCTTCTTCGCTCACTGCAGATCTGGATAAAATCACAAACTGGTTCAACATGTGGAACATGTCTTTCAATCCAGACAAATCTCACACTCTCACTATGTCTCTCCAAAAGAACAGTTTAGAACCCCCCCCCCCATCCACTTTCTGAACAATCCTCTGGAAGAAGTCCTTTCTTTCAAGCTTCTGGATCTCACGATCTGCCATGATGTTTCCTGGGAAAGCCACATTTCCAACCTGACCTCCAAAGCCAGTCGCCGACTGGGAATCCTCCGTCGCACAAAGTCCTTCCTCGGCCCACCTGAGCTCCTGACCACTTACAGAGCTATTGTCCGCAGCCTGATTGAGTACTGCTCTCTCCTCTGGGCTGGTGCTCCTACCTCCCACCTTTCTCGGCTTCACGCTGTAGAAACCAAGGCATTTCGGATCATCGGCATCTCCTGCGATGAGGCTGAGCCTTTAGGCCTCTCACCACAGGAAGGTCGGTGGTCTTTCTGTCTTCTACCGTTTCCCCTCCAGTCTCGCCCCCCTCCCCCGCTCTGTCTGCGATTTTTCCCCACCATATTTCCGCAGGGCGCTCAAGGTCGGCCAACAACCCCTTTCTGGTAAAACTAACAAAATCACGAATCACTGCTCATCTTCACTCTTTCATTCCTCTTTTTCCCCACCTTTGGAATAAACTCCCTCACTCTATTTAATCCCATTCTTCCCTTGGGGCCTTCAAAACAGCTATTCACCACCACCACCACTTATCATCCCCCATCCAAATCCTTGATCTTTTCTACCCCCGTTAATCCACCCCAAGCCCACCTCCTTAAAATTCCCTGCTTTCCTTCCTGAAAGTCCGTGTAATGTCCATCTTCCCCATGTTCCCCGTCACATCCCCATCCTTCTCCCTTCCACAGTTCACCTAATGTGTCTGTTCCCCACTGTTTTGTCCCTCCCACTCCCGCCCCTCTTGTCTCATGCCCCCTTGCTGTGCGTTGTGTGTTAGCTCTCATACGAGCCTCGACAAGGTGTACAAAAAAAAAGGTCCATACAAAGATATTAAAGTAGAAATCCATCCATCCATTGGGACCATACTCTGTGCAGAGTGTTGGTGCTGCCAAAGCAGTCTCCTGGGCTATTGGGAACAATCCTGGACGGATCGTCACTCCGACAGAGTATACTCAAATGGCTCAATCATCCCAGCAAGCTGGTACTCATTTTGCCGACCTCAGAAGGATGACAGGCTGAGTGAACCCCACCTGGTCTTAATCCAACGGCGAGGCAGGATTTGGATTCAGGACCCTAACCATCAAGCCAATACCAGGCATAAAGTAGAAATGAACCCTTTGTTTGGAATGTAAGATGCAAAAATGGCAGAATTTTTTTTACACTTCCCCACTCATTTACCTCTCCTCCAAATTCATCAACGTTTTTTTTTTACCTTCTCTCCTCATTCTCCTACAGACTTAACAACAATCTTTCACTTATCCCCATATTGAACTATTCTCCTTTATTTTTCCCATCTTACATTCACTTTATTTTCTTATTACTATATATACATATATATATATATATATATATATATATATATATATATTTTTTTTTTTCATTCAGCTCTCACCTCCTTCTATTCCTCTGGTGTGGAGACAAAGAAAGATATCGGGTCTCATAGGCCAATGGAATGTGAAGTGCTTTTTGCGAGTTCCATAAGAGTGCTGCATTCAGTATTTAGTTTATCTCAAATGTTTAACTAAACTGCCCAAACTGTAGAGCAAGGTGGAACAAAATATCCCTGTTGGGGATGGTCTGGCAAGATTTACCTCCCCCAACACCTCCACCTTTCCCTTATACACTGATGAGCCAAAACATTATGACCACCTGTCTAATATGCTGTTGGTCCTCCATGTGCCACCAAAACAGCGCCAACCGTCGAGGCATGGACCTTACAAGACCTCTGAAGGTGTCTTGTGGTATCTGGCACCAAAGCATTAGCAGCAGATCCTTCAAGTCTTGTAAGTTGCGAGGTGGAGCCGCCGTGGATCGGACTTGATGGTTCAGCACATCCCACAGATGCTCAATCGGATTGAGATCTGGAGAATTTGGAGGCCAGGGCAACACCGTGAACACTTCATCATGTTCCTCAAACCATTCCAGTACAATGTATTCAGTGTGGCAGGGCACATTATCCTGCTGAAAGAGGCCACTGGCATCAGGGAATACCATTGCCATGAATGGGTGTACCTGGTCTGAAACGATGTTTAGGTAGGTGACGCGTGTCAAATTGACGTCCACATGAATGGCCAGACCCAGGGTTTCCCAGCAGAACATTGCCCAGAGCATCACACTCCCTCCACCGGCTTGTCGTCTTCCCACAGTGCATCCTGGTACCATCACTTCCCCAGGTAAACGGCGCACACGTACACGGCCATCCACGTGATCGAAAAGAAAACGGGACTCATCGGAACAGGCGACCTTCTTCCACTGCTCCAAGGTCCAGTTCCGACGCTTGCGTGCCCATTTGTAGGTGCTTTCGATGGTGGACAGGGGTCGCATGGGCACTCTGACCAGTCTGCGGCTACGCAGCCCCATATGCAGCAGGGTGCAATGCACTGTGGATTGTGACACATTCCTCCCGCGCCCACCATTAAAATTTTCTGTGACTTGTGCCACAGTAGACCTTCTGTCGGTTCGGACCAGATGGGATAGTCTTTGTTGCCCTCGCGCATCGATGAGTCTTGGCCACCCAACACCCTGTCGCTGGTTTGTGGTTTGTCCCTCCTCGGACCACTGTCGGTAGGTACTCACCACTGCTGACCGGGAGCACCCCACAAGCCTTGCCCTTTCAGAGATTGCTCTGACCCAGTCGTCTGGCCATAACAATTTGACCCTTATCAAAGTCGCTCAGGTCTTTACTCCTGCCCATTTCTCCTGCATCCAACACATAAACTTCAAGAACTGACTGTTCACTTGCTGCCTCATATATCCCACCCCTTGACAGGTGCCATTGTAACAAGATAATCAATGTTATTCACTTCACCTGTCAGTGATCATAATGTTTTGGCTCATCAATGTATATACACACATATGCCTGGTGTTGGCTTCATGGTTAGGGTGGTGGGCTTGGGATCCTCGGGTCCTGAGTTCAAATCCCGTTCACCTGTTGAATTAATACCTGGTGGGGTTAACTCGGCCTGTCATACTTCCGAGGTCGGCAAATGGGTGCCAGCTTGCTGGTATCCATCCAAGATTGTGCCTGATAGCCAATAAGACTGCTTAGGCAGCACCAACGATCTGCACAGAGTATGGTCCCAATGGATGGATGGATACACACATCCTCCCTGATGCTTGGGTTTGGTGCTGGCAGGATAACATACAGGTATGCACAACCCCCTCTGAGTTATCTTGTCTGGGTTCAAATCTTGGCCAAGCTATAAACTGTCCTTCACAAAGAGTAAGTGAGCTATCAATAGTAAGTCGGTGAGCTATCAATGGTATGCTGAACAAATGACAAACTTCTGCACTGATTAACACTGGGAAGGCAACGACAAACAACCCAGCGTCATCCTTGCTGTGTGGATGCTTTGGCAGCTTGAATCTCCCTTCGGGCAAAACTCCAGTATTAGTTTAATTTTACATTAATGGGTGGTGTGTGCTCAGATGGGAATGCCAAATAGGCCAACCCACAGTGAAATAATTCTAACTGCAAACCCACACCTTTATTTCCTGTAATGCCAAAGGGTGTTATTAACTCGCTTAATAACATCGCAAGACAATGTAACAAAAATCATAAAAACCGAAATAAAACTAACACAAGACATTGTAAAAATGCAGTAATGTCACATAAGCCTTTAGCCTGCTTGCGATAATGTTGCCCAAAAACTAAGCCTTTCCTGGAACTATGTATGTTAAAGTTTTAAGAAAGAAGATCAAAGTGATTTTCCAGAATCATTGCTCATCTTCACTCATTCGTTCTTCTTTTTTCCCCACCTGTGGAATCAACTTCCACATTCTCTTTAATCTCATTCTTCCATCCAGTCTTCAAAAGACAGCTGTTCACCACCATCTCAGATCATCCCCCATCCAAAACCATGATCTTTTCTACCCTCATTGACCCTCCCCAAGCCAACCTCTTTCGACATTTTCAGTCTTTCCTTCTTGAGAGTTTGCTTCTGTATCCACCTTGGTCATCCTGCACATCCTCCCCGACCCTTCATTCTTCCCCACATCCCTTATTTCTTCAATCTCCCTCTAATTTGTCCCTTTACCCTGCTGTTGGTGTTTTTCCTTTCTTTCTGCTCTTCCTTTTGTTCTCTCATATCCTGATTTGTTCTCGCTTCTCGCTCTTCCATGAGCCTCGACATTATATACAAAAAAAAAATTAACATCAAAATTTGTGAACCACCTATTATAAAACTGCGATACCAAAGGAATATAATGCACGCTGGTGTAATTTGTATGTTCTGACACATATATCTGTGTAATAATCATAATTTACTCCCCCCTCGATGCCAAGATGCTTGGTGGTTAAGGTGGCTGGCTTGGGACCTTAGGGTCCTGAGTTCAAGCCCCTGTCAACCATTGGAATAACACCAGGTGGGGTTGACTCAGCCTGTTGTCAGAGTTTTGTGAAATGAGTACCAGTGTACTGGAGTAATAACCATTTGGGGTGACCTGCATTGGAGCGGTGACCCATCCAGGACTGCACTCCTTGCCAATGAAACTGCCTCAGGAGCCCTGTGTGCCTTTATGGTGTGAAAGGAATGCTATTATTATTAGATGCCAAGAATTATCCAAAATGTGGTTGAGAAACTCACACCAGATCACCCCCCCCCCTTCCTCCCCCAAAGTGAGAACTCAGAGATGCAAACAGTCTTACATTCCAGCTCGAAGTGCAATTGTTAAATTCACAACAGAATAAGGTGCAATATTCTTGTTTTGTCCGAAGCCCTCATTGTCAACAATTTGCCTTGCACTGTCATACATTTCACATATTTTAAATAATTATTGAATGTTTTAAACTTTTTAATGTTTACTAAATTCATTTATATTGGGTTTTTTGGGGTGGTCGCTCGACGACCGTTATTCTCAGGTTTTCCGTCTGTCTGTCTGTATGTAATGGACAGCTCTGGAGGCCAGAGGAGTCAACCGATTTTGATGAAACTTGACTGGTAGGTTCAAACTAGGATCTCGTTCTATGATTTTGAACACCGTTGCTATGGAGCCACCGTTTCCTAGCAACGGGACTTTGAAATTTTTGAAAAAAATCCGAAAAATATTTATATATAAATATTTTTTTTTAGAAAATCAAAAATCGCCTTCCGCGCTTTTATGCGCACTATAATCAACCTCTTTGTCAAAAATTTTCAGCCCGATCAGTCAAAAACTATATGACTAGTATGAAATTATGTAGCGACCACCTATGTCGCCTACCGGCTTGTTTGGATATTTGTATACCTCGTACACTTATTTTTCATTTATAGACCAACTTGTTGAATTTTTTTGTTGTTGTTTGCATGCTTGTGCTTGATTTTGAAATGTATTTATTTATATATATATATATATATATATATATATATATATATATATATATATATATATATATTTTTTTTTTTTTTTTTTCTGGAAATGTTTTCTGGCTTATTTTTTCTCATTCTAATGTAAACATGACTGTTTTAGTCTTCGGACTATGGTCTTGTATGTTTTTTTTACATTAATAAAACCGGACTGATTGTTATTATTATTATATAATTAGTTAAATATCACAGAAAGAACATAGACATAGGTGGCACTTGTTTTCTCAAAATTCACATAATAAGGAAAATGCTTTCAAGTTCCGTGATTAGACAGACCTCCACCGAAAGGCACTGAAAGATATCAAACAAGTGCAGCCTAAACCGAGATAATCAAATGAGACACAGCAGACCAATGTCTCATGTATTCACAGACTCATTAAAGGCCACAAGGTAACTTCACAGACTGAGTATTTAATTTGTGGATTGTTTTGCTTAAATTCCATCCTGGCCTGTATTCCAACTGTGTTAAATAACAAGAGAGTTCATAGAACATGTTACCCCACACTGTTCAATTATGTTCTTCAATTGAAATAAAATAATGATTTTAAAGTTCCTTTAAAAAAATTCCAGAAGTTTAGCACAATTGAAGCAGTCTTATACACTACTTTGTAGAACGTGTCCAAGTACTACAAAACTGGGTGTTCTTGGAAGTGACAAGAAGGCGATTTGTGTTCTCCAGTGTTCAAATTTATAATTAATTTTAAATTTAATAAAGATTGTAAAGAACGTATAAATATATTAATTCCAATGGTTTACTTCCGTTTTATCTCCATTGGCACAGTGTCTACGGCATCACCCTATATTACACGTCACATTAGTTATTTGTGCTTATTGTTTGTGTCCTTTATAACATCCTTAAAAACAGTAAGTTTCCTGTTCAGAATGATTTTCAATTTTGTATGACTACCAGGCAGGCAGACAGACTAAAAAAAAATTATTGCACTCCTCTGTGCAAGTGCGATCCGGAGTTCGGGACAAATTCAGAGACAAAGTACAGTTAGACGGCAGGCTTGTCTTTCGATTGACATTCCATTTTGTGTTCAAAATATAACATTAATTTTATATAAGTTGTTTCTCAATCATAAACTGACATTTGTGTGCAGACGGACGGAGAGACGGACAGACATGAACCAATTGCTTAACCCTGCTTTTCACTTTGCGTGCATGGGGTAAATATACTGAAAGGAGTGATGTTAGATTCTGCTCTGGGAAACACTAAAGATCTTTGTTGTCTTTACTGAAGAGGCTAAAGTCCTCAATCCTGTTTCGCCAACACATATTGCTCTCTTTAGCATGGGGACTTCTTCCCTACCAAGGTTGAGAGGTTTTCAGTCAATCTTGACACTTTCTCTGCAATTCGACCTGACAGTATTGACACTGTTTTACTCAAGAACTCTGGTTTCCTCGAGGGTTGACCAGTTGCACAGAGTCAAGGGTTCATAGGAACTTCTCCACCTTCTCAGGTGCAAAAACACAGTCCAGGAGCAGTTGTGTGTGACTGCAAATGGTTGGTACAGAAAGTGAGGGGTTAGGGACACAATATTTGGAAGCAAACACAGAATTGAGGCATTCGGCCTTCTCACGAGTGGAGTCGGCTGTGGTACCAATTGAGGAGAAGGAAAGGATGGAACAAGGAAATCCAACATAGGTGAAGGCCATTCAGCCCATCATGCCTGCGCGAACACCACATCAACCCATTTACACAAGATCCAAGGAAGAAGGGGGGGGCAAACTCCAGAAACAGACTTAACGGGGTGCCACCAGGTTTTAGAGAAGTTGAAAGAGGAGGGAGACAAGTTTAAAAGTTCATTGTTGAGGTTGGACAGAGGTTGTTTTCTGGCTCTCCTGAGAGTGGACACTCACTTGTTGTGGACTTTTTAGAATGTACTGAGATTGGCTTCAGTCAGATTTACCTTCCAGGAAGAGAAGCCAAGTTGTTTCAGAGCAACTGCCTCACCACAGGAGTCAGTCAGTGTACCATGGCAAGGAATAGTGGGGAGAGAGAGAGAAAGAGAGAAAGAGAGAAAGAGAGAAAGAGAGAAAGAGAGAAAGAGAGAAAGAGAGAAAGAGAGAAAGAGAGAAAGAGATTTTTCCAGGGTATTGTGATTTTTGCCACCCTCTCCCACACCCCTTTTGGGTGGTCGCTACACTACCGTTATTCTCAGGTTTTCCTTCTGTCTGTATGTATGTAATGGACAGCTCTGGCGGCCAGAGGAGTCAACCAATTTTGATGAAACTTGACTGGTAGGTTCATACCAGGATCTAGTTGTATGCTTTTGAGCACCGTTGCTATGGATGCCACCGTTGCCTAGCAACGGGACTTTGAAAATTTTGAAAAAAATCCGAAAAATATTTATATTTATTTTTTTTTCGAAAATCAAAAATCGGCTTCCGCACTTTTATGCGCACTATAATCAACCTCTGCCAAAAATTTCAGCCCGATCCGTCAAAAACTGTATGACTAGTATACAATTATATGGCGACCACACATGTCGCCTCCCGGCTTGTTCGTTTGTGAGTCATCAGTTGGTTTGTTCCTTTTCTGTTTCATCCCCACTTTCCCCTTCTTCTTCTTCTTGCCATTTTACTCAGCTTGTGTGCAGCTTGTTCACCACCCATGTGTCCTTCTCTCCCTCCCCTTGATCTCACTCGCACTTTCACCTCCACCCTGCTGTTTGTGTTTCTCCCTTTACATTTTGTTCCAACCCATTCTGCTGCATCACTTCCATGAGCCTTGACCATGTAAACATCATTACTATTCATAAGAAAGGTTTTAAGTCCATAATTATATCCATGACTGGTCAGCTTTCTTCACATCATAAGTAAAGGAATGGACTCCGTCATTGCTGTCTAACTCGGGCATTACATCTTCTCCAACTCTCATAATATCTGATCATCAATTTGGTTTCTACCCTGACGATTCTATCATGGACATATTGGTTCTTTGAACTCAACAATCGATGGATGCACTATATCTCAAACAAAATATCGGGGCCATCGTTCTTGACATCTCTTGAGATTTAATACTGTCTGGCACGCAGCCTTTAGGCTAGCACACTGGTACTCATTTTGCTGACCTCAGAAGGATGACAGGCTGAGTCAACCCCCTGGTGTTAATTCAGCAGCAAACAGGGCTTGAATACAGGACCCTTGGATCCCAAGCCACCACCCCAACACCAGGTTATACAAGCTCATTATGGTTGAACAATATAGGTGTCAAAAATAGGCTCATCGTTATAATGTGGCCTATCATAGCCAAGGGGCTAAAATAGATTTGAAGCACGGCAAAATCATTTGGGGCACATGCCCCACGTGCCAGTGCGCAACAATGCCCTTGGTGGCAAGTACAGCGATATCCATCCATCCATCAGAACCATACTCTGTGCAGAGCGTTGGTGCTGCCGAAGCAGACTCTTTGGCTATTGGACACAATCCTGGACGGTTCGCCACTCAGACATAGGATACCAGCAAGCTGGCACTCATTTTGCCGACCTTGGAAGGATGACAAGCAGTCAACCCCACCTGGTATTAATTCAACAGAAAAGCAGTATTTGATTCAACAGCCAATCAGGATTTGAACTCAGGACTCTGGGATCCCAAGCCCACCACTCTCTCCATTAAGCCAACACCAGGCAAACAGCAATATCACCTGGGTGCTGAAGCAAAAATGGAAACTTTTTTCTTTTTTTTTCGGCAAGGTGCGGGAGGTTGGCAAAGGTGGTTTTATAGGGTGAATAATACATACTGACCATGCTCTATCCCTTGACTCTCACACACAGAACATCACACTCAACACAGATGTACACAATCACCATCCATACTCTGCCTACCAGTCCTATTCCTGACTATTCCAATGCTTCCAGGTACCTATCTAATTCTAATTTAACATTATCTACTGTTTCTGCTGCCACTACCTTTCCAGGTAGACCATTCCATGCATTAACTACTCTCTGAGTGAAAGTCCCCTGCATTACTACCGTCTTAACTCTCGTCTTCTTTACTCTCAGGCTATGGCCCCTGGTCCTATCACTGTCTCTTCTGCTGAGAACTCTTTTGCACATATTTTCTTGATACCCTTCATTATCTTAAACCTCTCTATCCTCGCTATTTCAACTACTGCGTGCCCTCGCTACTCCCTCACCACCGCATTCCCTTGCTACCCCCTCACCACCGCATTTCTTTGTTATCATCACTATTCCTTATCACCACTGCATTCCCTTGCTGTACCCAAACCACTGCCTGCACTCGTTAACATCTCATGTGGTATTAAAAAATTGAACAAACGGAGAGAGGCACCTGAGATGCCCCTTGCCTAGGACGTCATTTGATCTCGGGCTGGCCCTGATCTTGGTGTTTTTCTATGTTTAAAAGATGCACGCAATAATATAAAAACACACATCAGAGGTACTGCCGACGTCATACTATACATGATACAACAGCAATTTCCATTGTATTAATTGGTGTGCAACTGATGAAACAGGTAAACAATAATTATTCAATTTAAAATGTCAAAAAATATTCATCCAGTAATTAAACTTATTCCATCACAAAAAAAAACAAGTTCCACTCTCCCTTGTAAATAGAATGTGTAAAAAAAAAAATTACAGCATTTTGTGACCGTCCATAATAGCAGCATTTCCTTATGCATACCCCTGAAACAGCATTTAATGTATGTGTTTAGTGAGTCACCTCTTTTACCTGTCATTCCAGAGTGACCTCCTTCATCTGCCATAATGACTGCCTTTCTTTAACATAACAAATGAGGCGATTATGATGGGACATGACGGAGATGTTTAAGATAATGAAGGGCACAGAGTTAGACCAAATCAGTGCAGAAGAATTATTTAGCAGAATGGACAATGATGAGACTCCTACATCAAATTTCCTCGTCTATCCTTGTGTATGACCTCATCATGAGTTTACTACCTCGTTTAGTTGCTGCCGACACAAACAAACCAAACAAGGCCAGAAGACTATCGGGTAAGGACAGATTAAGGTCACTGTGGCGAAGCACATTCTATATTTGCATGCTCTTGGGGTATGCATGACGAAATACAGCTATTATGGAAAGCGTAGAGATAAGGAAAGTGTCAGTGATGTTTAGTCTTCAGGGGTTCATCTGGACCAAGGTCAAGATAGAATGCAAACAACAATAGTTAGTCAGGTGTCTCAAAATACCTTGGAAGGAAACACAAGGAATGCAGACACAGGAGGAGGCCATTTGGCACATCATGCCTGCGCTCTAAAAACATCACATTAATTCAATCTATCAAAATATCTTAATGCACGATTGCTAATGATTCATCTCAGAGAGCCGATCAGCGTCGACAAGGCCTCACAGTGACTGTCAACTACAGCCCTCACCAAAATCTCCTATGAGAATCATTAGGTGTCAAATAAATCTGGTGAGAATGTGAACGGATCTCATGAGAAATTATTTTCAGCATGGAAGGACTGAAAGGATGGCCGAGAGGTACGCACACTCACCGCTAAGCCGTCTAACCTGGGTTTGAGTTGTAAACCCAGCTGTAAACTGTCTTCCCAGTGTTGCACAGGCAGAGCGAATCATCAATGTGTTTGCCGTCCCATGGATGGCCGTTAAACTAGGTGCCCCGCCGACCGGAATTACTTGCTGGAAGTTAAAGACCCCACAGTGTCTTTTGCGAAGAGTAGGCGAGCTATCCCCGGCACCCTGAACAAAGTACAAATTCCTGCCCTAAATACTGCTGGTAAGGCAACGCCAAGCCACCTAGTGCAACCCTTGACAAGAAACTGCTTTGGCAGGACTGAACTTGCCTCCGGGCAGACCACCAGAATACTGTTGTGGTTTTGGAAGACCACAAGGAGTTACATCCAACACATCAAGGAACCCTGGAGTTGAGATATATCCGTAGTATTTTGTTTGGTTAGATTACTTCTCCCTTCATATCAGTGGAAGGGAAAGATGCATTGTGAGTGCAGTTAGAGTTACCCCATTATCTTTTCCCTCCTTCTCAAACTCCATTCTTTCTCTCATCATTCTTATACTCCATTTCTCAAGCCTAACTCTCAGACCTCATTCTCATACTCCATTCTCAAACCACATTCTCAAAACACTTGTTTAACACAAATTTAAGTGGCGTTCCATTTCACCAGCACTCCGACCATTTAAGCCACAGCGGTTGGGCATTTGCATGGGCATCTAGAGGAATGTATGGCCCTTCTGCTCGCCCTGTCCTCACCGCGATAATGAAAAAAACCCAGCAGCCCTGCCCATTGCACTCCGGGGATGAATCACGATAGCTGGATCACAGCGCACCAGCCAATCGGCATTGCTCGATGCCGAAAAGTGGACATGAGTTGCGACAGAGGCGAAGGCAATGATATCCTTGGCAGAACAGTTCATATGAGTTCTGAGCGAGAGGAGACAATTGAGTTCAGTTTGGAGAGAGAAAGAGCCCTGTTCTGAAGAGTCGAGCATCAATTCCGAGCGTTAGTTCCGTGTGTCGGTTCGAAGAGTTCAAGGTGAACCATGTCAAAGGCATAGGGAACGCGATGGAACGAGCACTGAGAAACACGAGGCGGAACGAGAGTGGGGCCGCAGGCTTCCAGGTGTGGTTACCATCTTATCCCTGTCCAAATCTCGTCAGAACTGACTTCTCTCTCCACACGTCTTAGGTCCAGAACAGTTCTTTTCAGAGCTCACATTACACGCACCTGCATACACCGTGCTTTCCACCTGCACTTTTCAATCACCCACACCATACACCTTGTTTGTTGCACGTAAGCCGTCCCACTCAGGTACGGGTGAGTTCGCGGTCGACACCATACCCCACATACTTCACTTTATCTGTCTATCACCCTGCTTATCTTGTTTCCCACAGTGACTGAGGTACCTGTGTCAGGAGATTTGTGGTAAGATGAATGAATAAAGGGTTTGTATGCTTAAGCGTAAGATCTTTCTTTGTGACAATGTTTTTGCTCTGTAAATAACTGTTTTGTCTGTAAATATGGGTCCTTTGAAAAATCTTAGAAAAACTTTCCAAACTGCCCCAACATCATCTTCTCCATTGGGTAGACACTTGTGTGTAAATAGTGGATGGGAGTTTTGCCCCGCTGTTTCGCTACAGTTAGGATTAGTGAACGTCCCACTGACATTATTGCTCGACCATGCTGATTGAACAGGAGTGGGGCATTGAGAAGCACGGTTCCCTATCTGGGGGGATTAACTTTCCAGGAAGGTAATGCAGGAATTGGACGTGAGGACCCTACCTAAATTAATCATCTCAGACAGCATCCATGGTTGCTTAGCAAAAGGTTGTACCACGGAGTTATCTGATGCTCATCGGCTTCAGGGTCAAATGGCGGGAAGCGGTTCTTAGAAGCCACTCATGACCCGGCCGGCAAACCCATAAAAATAAGAATAAAATACGCAAACGTTATTATGTGCAGCATTGAGCTTTACAGACAAAACACAAACTTTTGGTAAATCTTCCTAATCGTGCAATCAGTTTTGCTGCACACTCTGCTATTTTGATGGAATTTCATGTAAGATGATTGACGAATGAAGAAACATGGCAAAACAATACGAGATATCTGCTTCCCATCAGGTTTGTGGAGGTTCTTTAATAAGCTTTCTGCCAGGGGTGGAGGTGGAGGTGTGGGGGGGGGGGGGAATGATGGGGAGGGAATTTTCAGGCGTATTAAAGTATATTAAGCAAAGTTCATCACTCATTATTATGTAACAGCTCACTGTACTTTCAAGTCACCAAGGAGTCAGAGCACAGGGAATGCATGAGCACAGATGGCACGAGGAGTGGTCTTGCACTCATTTGTAGCAACGTGCCTGGAGGGAGGTGGATCAAGTGACTGAGAGGTCTTTGATTGAGGGGCCCAGCAATGAAAGGGGGTTTTCAACAAAACATTGGTGAGCTGAGAGAATGCAATGCAAAAGGAAGAGGTTATTACAATATGCTTTGGCCATGTTGTCCCTCTTGCTCTCCTTCACCCTCTGATAATTTGTACCACAATTTGGAATTTGTTTTTCTTAACGTGACAGAAGGTATCACTCACTTGGAACGTTTGTCAGCAGCATAACCACGGGATTCCTCCGCCTGGAGCTGATGCGCAACAACATCGCTCCCCCCTTAGCACGCGCCAAATTATCTCCATTAGCGGGGGTGGTGCTTGTCACATTGTGAGGCAGATAAAGTCACAGACACCGGAGTTAAAAAAGGAAAAACCTCTCCAAGACTGTGCAATGGTTCCCATTGATTTGCCAAAGTATGGATACATTCCAGGTGCACACCGAACTGATACTTTAATATGGCGGAGGTAGACATGATGGTTGAAATTGTTATTCCTCTCTCCTACGTCGGTGGCCTTACGTGCTTTCAGGTCTTATTGGTGTTCAACTCGGGTGCCCGAGATGGCATGGCCTGTGCAGATGACAATGGTACACGGTATGGAACTTCAGAGAGAATTGGAATAACAAGTGAAGTTCCGTGCGGGCAACAAACTTGGCAGAGCCTTACAATCAGATGGATATTTAATCCTCTCCAGGAGAACAGGGATATCAAGGTTATTTCTGGGGAAACGCAGTTCTCAGATGTAATTGCATAATCTGTTGCCTTACAGCTTTAAGTGGAAAACTTTCTGGGTTTTTTTAACACCGAGAAAAAGCTGTGGAGGAGATGGGGTACGTGTGGGGGTGGGGGGGGGTTCGGGGGAGAGAACTTTCAGGAGTATAAAGTATATTAAGGAAAGTTCATCACTCATTATTATTATGTAACAGCCCAAATTTCACTTCCTGCCATACTGGTGTGGCTTCAGGCTGCAAAATATGTCGATATGACCTTCCTCGCTGCCTCTAGGCATTGGTAATAGAAACGGGGTTTTTGTGTGCAAAGTCGAGGCTCATGGAGAATTGACGTCACAGAGTCGAAGGCAACACACTGACATTGGGGCTGTGGGACAAAACGTGGATGCAACAAGGTGACGAAAGAGCAGGAACGAGAAGAGAACAGTAAGCAAAGCAGCCTGAAAAAAACTTAAATAAAGTTGTGTGATTAAAAATACTACAGAAAATCTTGCTTCTGCTCAACCAGCCGGAGAGCGTTGTTACGTCAAGTGTTCCAGCAATATCATTTTTGGCAACCTCACAGCAAGCCAACAATTAGTCTGTGTTGTTGACAACAAATATGTCATCAACATAGATAAAAAGAAAACTTCATGAGAGTGAAGAGATGCACTGAGGGGCCACCTGGGCACATAAACAGATGATGCCCTTTGGCAAGTGTAATAGAGGATGCTTGTGCTCTTTTTTTTCTGTCTGGCAGCTGTGCTCTCGTCTTGCTTGCAACTCATCATCATCATCATCATCATCATCATTATCATCATGACAATGAGTTGAAAATACTGCTGAGCAGCATGACAAGTCCTGCCTACCACCCAGGTCATACTGCTGTTCAAGAAGAGCCAAAGCGAAATGCACAAACTGCTCAAGAGTATGCGACTCCAGAACACTTCATCTTATTATTGTTATTCTCCGAGCTCTTCTTCCAATAAAATGCAGAGACCTCCAACGAGTATTATCGCACTGAGGTCGCATTTCATTCATGTTGCATCACTTTTGCTGTCTTTCACATCTTCAAGTGGACTGCATCACAAGAACCATCTTTAAAAGGTAAGCACTTTATTCACTGCAAGTGAAGTTATGTAAAGTGCATGCTGGATTGAGGGTCTTACGGTGGTCCCAATTGTTTTTTTTACGAGTGACTGTTCGGTGGTGGATTGTGTTCAGTGCGATGTTAACACTTGTATGTCCACTTTTTTGGATGAAACAAATTGCTTAGTATCTATCTATAATTCCAGCAATCTCTGTGTGTCTGTCTGTCTGTCTGCGACCGCCGTTTCTCGACGACCGCCGGTCCGATCTCATTGAAACTTGCCAGGAATATTGCCGGGGACCCGTGGATGTGCCTTTTCAAGGTTTGATATTAATCGGACGAGCGGTTCCCAAGTTACGGCCATTTATCTGTCGACCAATGACAGGACACGGTGCTTTGACGTCACAATTAATGTTTATTTATGTATTTATTATTATTATTATTATTATTATTTTTGCACGATTGACGGTCCGATCTGATTGAAACTTGCCAGGAATATTGCTGGGGACCCGCAGATGTGCCTTTTTGAGATTTGATATTAATCAGACGAGCGGTTTCCATGTTACGGCCATTTATCTGTCGACCAATATCTGCGAGAGAGGGGGAGGGGGGAGAGGGGGATGAGAGTGGGGGCGAGAGAGGGGGCGAGGGAGGAGGGGTGAGAGAGGAAGGGTGAAACTAGGGGGGAGAGAGGGGGAGAGAGAGGGGGTGGGAGTGGGGACGAGAGAGAGAGAGCGAGAGAGGGGGACGGGAGAGGGGGTGTGAGGGGGGTGTGAGAGAGGGGGTGGGAGTGGGGGCGAGAGAGAGGGCGAGGGAGAAGGGCGAGAGAGAGGGACGAGAGAGGAGGGGGAGAGAGGAGACGCGACTAGGGGTGAGAGAGGGGGAGAGTGAGGGGGGAAGAAAGAGGGGGAGAGAGAGGAGGAAGAGAGGAGGGGTGAGACTAGGGGTGAGTGAGGGGGAGAGAGGGGGAGAGAGGGGGGAGAGAGAGGGGGAAAGAGAGGGGGCAAGAGAGGGGAGGGAGAGAGGCGTGAGAGAAAGGGGCGTCACAATTCAAGAGAGGAGAGAGGAGGGGCGAGAGAGAGGGGAGAGAGGAGGGGGGAGAGAGGAGGGGCGAGACTAGGGGGGAGCGAGAGAGATTGGGGGCGTCTCAATTCTTCTTCATTTGATATGACATCACAATTGACGCTGGAGACCTGAGTATGTTTCCCAGGTGTTTCCCAAGTTATGGCCATTTATGATACGGTTGGTCCGATCTAATTGAAATAATGCCCTAATCCAGTCGTCGTTTACGCCCCTACAGGCCCGTACTAGTATATATAACTCTGTAATTGTTATTATATATATATATATATATATATATATATATATATATATATATATATATATATATATATATATATATATATATATATATATATATAACAAATCAGACCAATAGATCTTCGTCCAGGATGTGAGATTTGAGTGTTGACATGCCTGACACGCCAAGAGGTCCGTTTTGTGTTCTCCGGCGAGAAGAGGACATCCATATTATTGTCTCCCATCCTGGCTTTGTAACGTGCAGCACGAAGCCAGTTCAGACAGCTCTCGTGGATAGCCGAGACAGATTCCATTCATGTCGCAATGCTGTGCTTGTGGTGAAAGGACTGCATCGAACAAACCTCATGAGAACTGCATCTTTGTTTGTGGTTTCCCTGGATCGTCCAGATCGATGGCTGTCTTAAACCTCATTGATTTGTAGATGCGTGTCGACCAATCTGCTGATAACAGTCTGATGGAAACCATTTTGACATCAAATTTCACTGGAGGACATCCCAGCATTCTTCATCCCAATAATTTGCCATTTTTGGGCTTCATCAAGTCTTTTACAGGCCATAGTAATCCACTCAAGAGAAATATGCAACAATATCATTATCTTCTCTAAACCTTGATCAGGTGAAACTATTTTCAAAGTACTGTACCAACTTATCAAGTTGATACCCCTACTGCGTGCTACATGCTGGTGTGCAAAAATTGCCTTGGCCTAGTAGTGATTGGAAAACACAGAGCATGTTGAGTGGGAGGGGAAGGTGAGGGGGTACCATTTATGTTTGAATGACATTTTAAATTAGATTCATAATTGTCTTCACAAAGAGCACCTTTTGTCGGTGTGCTTAACCTACCTCCATGTGTACATGTCAAATAGGATTTTCGGGTCCATTGTCATGGGAACGGTCATAAAATATTTGGAGAAAACGTTGCATAGAAGTATAGTTTGACCTCATCTTGAGTTCCATGCTCAGTTATGGTTACTACTTTCCAAAAACGTTTGTAATTGTAAAAGAGAAGGTGCACCTCAGGGTGAGAGGATACTTACAGGAGTATGAGCGAGCTGGCTTCGATTAATCATGAAGATTAAAAAAGAAAGAACTGTTTTCTTGGCGTTTTTTTTCTTTTTGTATACATAGTCAAAGCTCGTGGAAGAGCTAGAACACAGAGCGGATCAGAATGCAACATAACAAAAGAAACATCAGAAAGAGAAGGGGAGAAATGCCAACAGCAGGGCCGAGGGAGAAAATAGATGGAGATGGACAAACAAGGGATGCGGGAAACAATGAGGCATGAGGAAGAATGCAATAGATGGACAAGATGGATACAAAAGCAAAATTTGGTGATGTGGGAGGGCCGGGGTGGTTTAAAGGGTATAGAAAGGATCGTGGTTTTGGATGGGGGATGATCGAAGATAGTGGTTGGGGGGGGTGGGGGTTGCTGGTGGACCACGCATGCCCTGTAGATATTTGTGGGGGGGGGGGAGAAAACACGGAGAGGGAAGAGGATCCATTCATCCATCGGGACCATACTCTGCAGAGCGTTGGTGCTACCTAAGTATTCTCCTTGGCTATTGGGCACAATCCTGGATGGGTCGCTACTCCAACACAGGATACCAGCAAGCTGGCACTCATTTTGCCGAATCCGGAAGGATGACAGGCAGAGTCAACCCCACTTTGTATTAATTCAACAGCCGAGGAGGATTTGAACTCAGAATCCCAGGATCCCAAGCCCACCAGCCGAACCGTTAAGCCAACACCAGGCATATGCAGAGGAAGCAGGACCAGAAAAGAGGTGGAAGAAGACAGATAGGCCACCAACCTGTCGGTGATGGCAAAGTGATAGACCTATAGACTTAGCTTCATTGCAGGAGGTTCAAATGATCTTGAAGGCATTGGCATCCACGCTGTCAAGCTGAGCAAGGTGTGAGGCAGAGGTGCCAGCCCAGAGGGGAGAGCAGTGTTTCATCAAGCTGTGTACGAAAACCTTGTAGGTGGACAGGTGTTCAGGTGTGCCAAGGAAGGACTTTGCATGATGAAGGATGCCCAGTCGAACTTTGAAATGTGGTTTGCTCAATGAAGATCATGGCTGAGAATGAGACCAAAGAGTTTGAGTGACTGACCTTCTTCAAGAGGATTGTTGAGAATTTTTTTGTCATACGGTCCTATCCAAGAGAGTGAGTGTGTGGGATTTCTCAGGATTAAAAGACATATTCTCAGTGGTTTGACCAGCTTGTGATTTTATCAAGGTCTCATGAGAGGGAAGAGGCTGCTGCCTGTAAACTGAAGGATGAGGGATGTCATGGCAAAGGGTGGAGTCATAAGCAAAGAGATAAAGAGGATTTTTCAGTCAGAGAGATCATTGATAATGATTAGGAATAGTACTGAGCCCAGAACACTGCCCTGGGACACTCCAGCCTTGACAGGGAAGGTGGTTAAAGGATTCTATTGAGAGCAATATGTTGACTTCAGGAGTAGAGGAAGTCAGTAATCCAAGAGTGGAGTTGGCCTTGGATATCAGAGGCAGAGAGTTTGGAGAACAAGGCGGGATGCCAGACTGTATCAAAAGCTCAAGATATGTCGAGTGAGACGGCCCTGATCTCACGTCTGACATTGAGGGCCTCCATTCATTGTTGGGAGAATGGAATCAGCATGCATAGTGAATGTGACATTGGCTGATTCCAAATCGATGGTTTCTGATGAGGTAATTGGAGGAAAGGAATTATTTTTATTACCTCTGCCATATTTTCGACCCCTGCTAATCCACCCCAAACCCACCTCCTTCAAATTTCCTGCTTTCCTTCCTGAAAGTCCCTGTCGTGTAAGGACCTGAAAGTCCCTGGAGTGTCCATCTTGTGCACCCACCCCATCCCTCTCCCTTCCACAGATCTCTTCATGTCTCTGTTCCCCACTGTTTTGTCATTCCCTCTCCTGCCCCTCTTGTCTCCTGCTCCCCTTGCTGCGCATTTGTGTGTGTTGGCTCTCATACGAGCCTCGACAATATATACAAAAAATATATATACCAGTACACTCGTACTCATTTTGCCGACCTCAGAAGGATGACAGGCTGAGTCAACCTCCTGGTGTATTTTAATTCAGCAGCCAACGGGGCTTGAACTCAGGACCCTAGGATACCAAGCCACCACCCTAACCACTAAGCCAACACCAGGCTTATGTAATGCAGTGATGTTGGCTGATTTCCTAACAGATGGAAGATAACCTATGGTAAATGCTCTATGAGCATGTTTTTTAGGACGCGTGAGCTCATGCCATCCGGTCCAGGTGCTCAATCAGAGTCGAGGGTTGACAGGAACTTATCCACCTTCTCAGGTGCAAAATACAGAGTCCAGGAGCAGTTGGGTGTGACTGCAAATGGTGGGTCAAGAGAGAGTGAGGGGTTTGGGGACACAA
This sequence comes from Eptatretus burgeri, assembly GCF_056783735.1. Classification (NCBI taxonomy): domain Eukaryota; kingdom Metazoa; phylum Chordata; class Myxini; order Myxiniformes; family Myxinidae; genus Eptatretus; species Eptatretus burgeri. The sequence continues at coordinate 96,866,330 of NC_140965.1, read as the reverse complement.
GATTTGGAAGCAAACACAGAATTTTGGCATTTGGCCTTCTCATAAGTGAAGTCGGCTGTGGTGCCATTGGAGGAGAGGGAAAGTATGTGAGGGGGGGGGCATACTCCAGAGACAGACTTGACAAGGTACCACAAGGTTTTAGAGGAGGGAGGCAAGTTTGAAATTTTAATCTTGAGGATGGACAGATGTCAATTTCTGGCTCATCTGGGAGTGGACACACAACTGTTGTGGGCTTTGTGGAATGATCTGAGGTTGTCTTCGGTTAGATTTGCCCTCCAGGAGGAGAGTGCAAGTTGTTTCAAGGAAACTGCCTCAGCACAGGATTAAGTGTACTATGGGCAGGAGGATGGGTATGATAACTGAAGACGACAAGGGATCAATCTGTACATCAGGGAGAGCAGGTTTCTGCAGAAGAATTCCCAGAATGAGTTCATATCAGGGGCGGTAGAAAGGAGGCCTGTCCAAGAGTGTGATGGCTGCAAGGCGGAGGGAAGCTGGGAGGGTGTGGGGCTGTGGGGAAGCTGGAGTGAGGGGGTGCAGGGCTGGGGCAAAGCTGAGGGGTGCAGAGCTTGGTTGAAGCTGGAGGAGGGTGGGGAGAAGCCCGAAAGGTGCGGGGCAGGGGGAAATAGAGAGGTGGAGGGCCGGGGAGAGACCGTGAGGGTGAGAAGTGATGGTAAGCTGAGAGGAGGTAGGATGAGGGGAAAGATGAGAGAGGGTGGGATGATGGGGAAGGAGAAACAGGGTGGGATGAGGGGGAAGCAGATGGGGGGGGTGGAGGAAGGGTACTGACATGGAGGGTTTTGACAGCATGAATGGACTTGAAGGGAAATTTCTTGTCGTGTACACATAACTTCTTATCTGCAAAATGGGAGTCTCAGGATTCCCAAACTGGGAATATTGCGACAGACTTCTAGGGTGGGGTGGTAAAAATGTTTTTGGTTGAAGGCAAGGAGGAAAATGGTGCTGGAGGTGAAAGAGGAGGTTGGATGAAGTAAGCGTTTTGGAGTGAAATTTTGGGAAATATGCCTTTACAAGAGAAAAAAATGTTAATGAGGAGGTATCATTGATGAAGAATATGAGTAGATTTGACAAAATTGTTTGCACAAGAATGGAAGTGAGGCTAGAATATTTCACAAAAAAAAAAAATTAATGGAATATTCTGCCAGGAAGAAAATCAGACTTTAGGATGGTAGTCATGCTTAGGCACAGAAAATAAAAGGTTTATAAAGTCTCACATCTAGTAGCAGATGCCCGTAGACTTCTTTGGTATTTGACAATCTGTGCTGCCTTGCTTACCATCTGTTGGCCTGTGGTGCTAAATTGTCTGTGTATTTGTCAGTTGGTCTGGGGTGCCTCATCCGACGGCCAGTCTGATGTGCAAGCAACCATATAACTATACTGAGTCTGTCTTTTTCACTCAAAATACTTCAGTAAAATATTTTGAGCACCTGACATCATTATAGCTATTGGCCTTGATGGAAGCCCATCTCGTGTGCTTTTGGAGCAGGCTGATAAACTCGTGGTACCAATTGCCAAGCTATTTCACTTTTATTTCATGCATCAGATTTATTTTTCCTCATGATTGAAAAGAGGGCACTTATCATTCAAGCTTCCATACCGTGCAAAAACAAATTTACATTTGAGCACTTTCATCCCATTTCCTTACTTAGCTGAGCATGGACATGAAAAGGCTTGCTGACAGAGAGCTGCACTTTTATTTCAGATCCAATAGTATAATGAATGACTAAGAGTGTGGTAAAGTGTTGCTATTCTTCTCTCATGGCCAGAAGAAGCTACACTTGTTGCCTTAAATGGAAAAGGTGCCTTTGACTGCATAAGGCACATGGGCTTACTTGCCAAGTTAACAGTCGATGGCATGTGTAGCCATCGTTTAGACTGGCTTGGCTCTTATCTCAGTGGTCACAAGCTTCGGGTGACCATTAAAGGAGCTGCATCTCTCACTTTGTCCATCAATGCCGGCAAGTCAAAGGTAGCATACAGGGTCCAACACTTTATACCATCTTCACCAATTATCTCAGTAGTATGTTTAAACACTGCAATCTTGCCATAAAATATAAGCCAACAAGTAGAGGTGCATTCAAAGTACACCACCCCATGCTAAAAAAAAAGAAATAACAAATCCTCCAGCGCGTGACATCGCCGGGGTGCCTTCGGCGCCTGGCCATGCCGCCTTGCAGCACATGCAGTCGGTATTGGGAGGGAGCGGTGTACAATAATTGATTTATTGGTGGAGCGGTGTACAATAATTGATTGATTAATTGCATAATTAAAATAAATAAATAATAATCGTAAAATAATTAATTTCTCAATCAATTGCCGAATAGCATACCAAAATCACCACCGTTTCATCAGAATCTGTAACTTTTTGAAAATTAAGTAATTAATCGAAAAATGAATAATTAATTGATTTATTGATTGATCAATAAATCAAAAACACCCTTTATAGCCAAATCACTTGGTCACTGTCACATCCAAATATCAGCTTCATCGCTCAAAATATGCCTGAGATATTGCAAGGATGAGAAATAAAATAAATACGTAATTAATAAGTCGATAATAATTAAGTGATTAATCAATTAATTGATTAATCAAAAAATAAAGAAATTTTTTTTTTGCCAAAGCACATCTTCACAAGTAATTAATTAATTAATTGAATAAATAAAAAAATAAAGAAATCTTTTTTTTTTGCCAAAGCACATCTTCACTTTTGTCCCAAAATTTCAGCTTCGTAGCTCAAAGGATGGCTGAGATATCGCTCGGACAAGCAAGAAAGAAAATAATTAATCGATTAATTGATTAATCAATAAAGCAAAAATACTGTTTCAAGCCAAATCACTGAGTCACTGTTGTGTCTAAATATCAGCTTCCTCGCTTCGAAGGTGCCTGAGATATTGTCAGGATGACAAATAAAATAAATAACAATTAATAAATCGATAATAATAAAATAATTAATCAAAATGAACTGATTAATAAAAAAAAATTTAAATTACTGTTTTTGCCAAAGCAAATCTTCACGTTTGTCCCCAAATTTTAGCTTCTAAGCTCAAAGGATGGCTGAAATATCGGCCGGACAAACAAACAAGAAAGAAAACGGAGTAAAAGCTGAGTACTCCCTTCCTTTACCGCCCGGCGATGACATCATGCATAGCTTGGAAATGGAATTGGGAAGGAGCGGTGTACAATAGATCAGGTCAGGTATGGGAGCATGTGCCAGAACAGCGCGTCCCTGCGTCCACTTTCCGCCGGTACTCCAGGGGCCTCCGTCTGGCCATCCCCCAGGCAGATGCCAGGCCCATCCCCATCTCCTTGAGATGATGGTCAACCTGCTGCAACCATGAGGCACGTGGTCGGCCCACTGGCCTCCTCCACTCATGAGACTCCCTCGCTGAGAGAATCTGGTGAGCAGGATCAGCATCAGGAAAACGAGCCACATGTCCATACAGCCGCAACTGACGCTCACGGACTATGCAGGTAACAAATCTCATCCGAGTCTCTCTCAGCAACCGCTCGTTGGACACAAAATCCGACCAGCGATAGCCAAGGATTCTCCGAAGAGACCTGGTACCAAAGGAATTAAGTCTCCGTCTCAGATCCTTGGTCAGAGTCCAAGTCTCGCACCCATAGAGCAAGACTGGAAGTACCAAGGACCTGAAGACTCGGACTTTCGTCCTCCCGCACAGGTACCGGCAGCGCCACACCCCATGATCCAGTGAATCCATGACTCCCCAGGCCCGACCCAGACGTCCATTGACCTCTGACTCGCAGCCAGCAGAGACATGAATATCACTGCCAAGGTAAGTGAATCTCTCCGTGACCTCATCATCCTCACCACAAACAGACACAGACAGGACAGCAGCATCCAAGATGTCACCGAAAGCCTGGATCTTAGTTTTGACCCAAGAAACCCGTAATCCCAGGGGCTCCGACTCCTCATTCAGCACCTTGAGGGCCCCCAAAAGGATGTCTAAAGTCTCCGCAAAGATGACTGCATCATCTGCAAAATCAAGGTCCGAGATCTTGATATTCCCAAACGATGCACCGCAACTTGATCTCTCCGACATCCTCCCTAAAATCCAGTCCATACAAGTGCTGAAAAGTGTGGGGGCCAGTACACACCCCTGACGAACTCCAGTAACAACTGGAAATAAGTCAGAGATGGTACCACCACACTTCACAGCACTCTCAGTACCAGAGTAGAGTTCAGACATCAGATCGATCAGTTTTGGTGGCACCCCACGAAGACCAAGAATCCTCCAGAGGACATCCCGATTCACTGAATCGAACGCTTTACAGAGATCAACATAGGCTGCAAGCAGCCCCTGCCAAAACTCTCGTCTGCGTTCGGTGAGGACACGAAGTGCAAGGATACGGTCAATCGTTGACCTCTTTGGTGTAAAGCCTGACTGCTCTGGACGCTGGTGCTCAAGCAGATGGTGGCGAACCCTATCAAGAATTATCTGAGCAAAGACCTTGCCCGGCACTGAGAGCAGCGTCACCCCTCGGTAGTTGTTGCAGTCTTGGCGATCACCCTTCCCTTTCCAGAGAGGGACAACAAGGCCCCTCTTCCAGTCAGTTGGGATGATGCCTGTGTTCCAGGCAGAGCACAAAACTGCATGCAACGACACGAGTGCAGCATTTCCACCAGCCTTGAGAAGTTCGGCATGGATGCCACAGATCCCTGGAGCTTTGCCCCGTTTCAACTGGTTCACCGCAGCCCGTGTTTCCACAAGCGAAGGTGGACCACAGTTGATTCGAGGGTCAGCAACAGGGATTGCAACACCCTTGACGTCCAACTCGACAGCTGGGGGATCAGCCTGGTACAACCGCTCAAAGTAACCGGCCCAGCGGGCCTTCACTTCAGACTCCTCTGTCAAGAGCCTACCACTCTCTGCTCGAACTGCAGTGCTCCGAGGGATGGGCTTGGATGAACGTAATGCGCGAATTCTCCTGTAAGCGGGACGAGAATCACCTGTCCACAGGTGATGCTCTACCCCCTCACAGATTCCTCGCACATAGGCCTCCTTGTCCACCCTCAGTGCACGTACACTTTTACGCCTCAGCTTCCTGAACAGCTCAGCTCTGCCATTCAGCCTGGCCCATGGTATCCAGTGTCCCTTGAGAGACAAAATTCTTCTTTGCCCTGCGGTGAACTCCAAGACATCCACCGGCAACATCAAGGACGGTGGTCTTGAAGGCGCTCCACAACTCTTCAGGATCCCCCAATGCACCCAGACCCCCCAAGTGTCCACTCAGCCTGTTTGCAAACTCCTCAGCTACTCTCTCATCCCTGAGCTTGGCAACATCCAGCCTAGGCTGGGATGGTACCATTCTCCAGGATTTAAGGTGCAGTTTTAGAGTTGCTACAACAAGCCTGTGGTCAGTATTGAGGAACTGAGCACTCCGGTAGACCCTGCAGTTCTGGATCATCCTCCAATGACCGTCAATGAGGACATGGTCAATCTCCTTTGCCACACCACCAGCGTTGGAATACCAAGTCCAGCGATGAGCTTGTGGGCGCTGAAACCATGAACCAGCCACCCTAAGTCCATGACTTCTTGCAAAGTCAAGGAACTTAGTGCTATTCTGGTTCATAGTTCCTGACCCATGGGGACCAACACACACCTCATAACCATCCCTATCAGTTCCAGTCGATGCATTGAAATCCCCCAAGACTAGAAGTGTATCTCGTCTGGGGCACTGATCAACCACAGACTCGAGTGTGGCGTAGAATGCATCCTTCACGGTGAGATCACTCGCCTCAGTCGGAGCATAAACAGAGACCAGGGAAATGACACCTAAGGAGTGACGAATCCTTAATCTCATAATACGCTCGTTGACCGGTGTTACCTCAATTATCATTGGGGTCAGCTTATTGGACACAGCTACAGCAACTCCTTGGGTATGGTAACCATCAGAGCGACCAGACCAATAGTAGGTGTAACCACCCACCATTATCTCGCCGCAATCCGGTCTCCGAACCTCAGAGAGAGCTGCAATCCCGATGTCCAAACGCTTGAGCTCAGATGATAACAGAGACAGGTGATCATCCTCTCTTAGGGATAGGACATTCCAGGCACCCACCCGAAGGGACCGCCTCAGGTCAACCCAAGGAGACCGCCGTCTGGTGGACGACACCTCAGCACCACTCCGACACACTCTCCTGCAATCTGACCCAGGGATGTTACCCCGTGGTTTCCCTCCTATCAATAACACCATGCTTAATACGAGGACATCATGTATAATTAGTAGTTCCGACAAACAGCGAAGTCGAGACCGACAGATGGTCTTAAGACGGTGCAGCAAGTTGCGATAAGTCATATTTGAACCATCCAAGTATCAAGTAGTGGCCATGTAACGTCGGCTTACACATGGTCTTCCAGCTGATCCTGCACCAGCAGCAGCATCGTATAGAGTCAGAAAAATATACACAATATAATAATTGTTTGGAGTGGGGTTTCTTTCATCAAAAGCTCAGTTGGTAAACAAACTTCAATAACATCCCAATAATGTAGCCAGCACATGTCTTGTCTATTATTCTGGCAGCCCAATCTATCCATCAATTCTTATTATTGCAGGCCAGCAGTTTGTGAGAAGGAAGCTTGAGTACACACTGCTTGTGGAATTTGATGCAACACTGATTTGAGGTTCTTTATAGCAAAACAGAACCATGCATTGATCATCATACAAATCGGTACGGACTACGTGCCCAAAGAAGGAATTCATCCACTGCAACAATGTTATATCATGAATAGCTCACGTCATTTCCCAGCTCTGCATGTGTTGCACTTCATGAGCTCGCTCCTCCAACATGTTCTGTTACTCGTCAATCCACTGCCCAAGCACCTCATGTAACCTTGGTTTCCATTGGATTTCACATATCCAGCAAAAAATTAATAGCAGCCACTCAATATCAGTTTTCTGTATGGCAGTCAAGGTTTGGAATTCTCCATCAATGTAAGTCTTTAAGGGCTTCGCAGGATAGACCAGACATAGGACACTCACATTAGAGCTGTCTCACCTCAATTAGATTCCCAACTCAAATATAAACTGTCACCCTGATATTTTGTAGTCAGAGCATTGTATCAACGAATGTGCCATTAATCAGATAGGAGGTTAACCTAGAGTACTGACACTGTTTTCTGGTGGATGGTAAAGATCTCACTGGATGTGCCTTTCAAAAAGAGAAGGTAATTGTTGCAAGCACCCTAACAAAATCCCATATCTCTGCCCTAACCAGCTGTAAGGCTCATGCCCATAAACATATCGTGGTGGTCTTTGAGATGCTCGCAGTGCACCAAAAGATCAGCAACCTACTGGGTTATGGTATTACACCATAAAGAACACGCATGCTGTTGGCTTTCAATGGACCAAACCTGCAGTTTGACCAGGCCAGAGAAGGTGCAAGTCTGCATGCACAGGTCTCTTATAGTAATCCTCCTCCTCCTTCATATGCAACACAAGGCTGCAAGTAGCATCATTGGCTGAGGGTGCAGCTATGCTGCTGATGCAATGCCCCTATTACTAGTACACTAGTACTTATTTCACCGACCTTGGAAGGATGACAGGCTGAGTCAATCTCACCTGATGTTAATTTAATGGCGGACAGGGGGTCAAACTCAGGACTCAAAGGTCTCAAGACAGCCACTTGACCCATCAAGCCAACACCAGGCGTTCTTATAGTAGTAACAGTTTTAAACTAGAAGAGCACTCGGTAGATCGCATAGCTCTGCCCAGTAATGTCTGATCCAGGATAACGTATCTGGCCAAATACATTTTTGAGATATCATGCTATATATCGTTTTTGAGCCCGATCTTTTAATGGTGAAGAATCACTTTTCAAATTCCAGTAGTCGGATCCGGATTTGGATCTCCACCAAAATCGAATCAATTGGTCGTGGTCAAACAGCCAACTTGTCAAACCAAGTTTTGTCCGAATCCGTCCACAACTTTTTTAGATATCGTGCTATATATTAGTTTAGCCCAATCTCTCAATAGTGATGAATCACTTAAAATATATCGAATCCAGATTCAGATCTTCATCAAAATCTAAACAGTTCATCCTTGTCACACAATCAACCTGTCCACAAAATTTCATCTGGATCCGTCCACAACATTTTGAGATATCCTGCACAAAGACAAACAAACAGACAGACAAACAGACAAGCCGGTAGGCGGCGATGGGTCGCCGAGCATGGAAAGTATAAGATATAGAGCAAAATGGATGTCATATAGAGGATAGGAAATCACCTTAAGATTATGCATATCAAATCTCATCCAGTTCCATCTACTGATAACTACTCGGTATCCATTAGAATGAAAAGTACCGAAAATGCGGTTTGAAATCGGAAATCCCCAAAGTTCGAGGGGGTGTTGTGGGTGAACAAAGATCTAAATCGAAAATCCGGCTCGATCCTTAGTGCACAATGTATTCCAGACGATTAGTGTGAATTTTCATGACCATCCGACCATAACCCTAGGAGGAGTAGCATTTGGCGCGAAGGCACCTCCAGCTGTCGCATATTATCGATTTTTGCACTAATTGACCATTGACCCCTGACCTAAGCGAAATCGGCCAATATATCCTGAGGCAAAGTTGTAGTACTCATTGAGTACCATGAACCCGCAAAGTTTCATTCGTATCGATGCACTCACCTGGTCGCTAGGGGGCCTTCAATTTTTGCCAATTTTCGCGCATACCCTAATTGTAGGGGGCGATGCGGGTAAAGTATTCCATATATCACAAAAACCGGAATATATTTGATAGAGCATCACCTGTAGATAATTCGTGCCAAATTTCATAACCCTACGTGGGATAATGGCTTTCGGAATTGATTTCACGTGAACGGTACCGATTTTGCAGGTTTTTTGGTTGTTGCTAGGGAACCAAAGCGTCCCTAGCAACCATCACAATTTCCAAAGCACTAGGTCGTAACATGTACCTACCACCCGAGTTTGGTCAAAATCCGCCCATGTTTACTACCAGTTATGCTGATGACAAACGAACAAACCTCCAAACAAACATCCAAACAAAGAGACAGAATTACTGACAATAAAGGTCACCTATTTTGGCGACCCAACAAACAGACAGAAAGGGATGAAAACAATCTTCTTCACCTTCGGTGACGGTTATAAAAACACAAAACAAACCCTTTTCATGTCTTTAATGGGAGAACACATTGATGATTTCTGATGAAACAGCATGATTGATTTGTTACAATCTTTATCCGTCTCGTCATGTGCAGAATGTATTTATGGCATTCAAAATAATGATGATTAATTGTTCTGAATGTATGGGAAATTACTTGTGTTAGGCAGGTATTACTAAGACGTATGATGGCTTTTTATTATGTATAATCAGCTGTGGCCTTTTCTGAATCCACTTCTTTGATTTTCTTGAATGATTTCCTCTGATGAGAATCGAGAAATAACATCGATATCATAAAGATCAGTTTGCTTTAAGTTATAGCTTTGCTAATGAAGGTACAGCCCTGGGTTCCTCCGAAGTTTGGTTCTATCCAAAATAAGTTTTAGCAAAGTCAAAGTAAAGCCCTGCTCTCACTCTGTGTTCTGACACTGAGAACACACCAAACAACCCTTAGCAGTTTGACATTTCAATGAGAAGGATAAGTGGGAGGACCCAATTACCTATTGACCAGAAGGTGAACTACCTTCTCATAAGTGACTGTACTTGTCCAAGAATGACAAGCTTGCAGACTTTCCCTTCATGGTTATTGCTTTTGAAGAGGTCTCTCCTACATTCTGCGACTCTTGGCAAGCCTCGCTGGTGAAAACATGTCACAGAAATATAAATGAGGATTATTATAAGTATGGAAATGTAGATCAGTTGGATCAAATTAATGACTTTATCCTGTCTCAATTATTTAATAAATAGTAGAGGAAAACAAAAAGATTTGATGCAAGCTGGGAAGAAAAGATGAGTATCCGAAACGGCTCAAAGCAGACGCAGGTGTTACCAACACCGACATTTAAAATTCTGGATCACCTTGCAAATTTGAGCTGCAGAGGTAAAGAAGAATTGAATGATACTGGATTGAGGCAGTGCAAGATTTACACTTAATTCTTACAATACACGTTATTACCTCCACCATCGAAGGTGAAGGAGGTTATGTTTTCATCCCCTTTCTGTTTGTCTGTCTGTCTGTTTGTGCGTCTGTGTGCAGGATGTCTGAAAAAGTTGTGGACGGATCTGGATGAAATTTTGTGGACAGGTTGGGTGTGTGACAAGGACGAATTGATTAGATTTGGTGAAGATCCAAATCCGGATCTGGATTCGAGAGTTATTTTATTTTTTAAGTGATTCTTCACCATTGAGAGATCGCGCCAAAACCGATATAGTATTGTATAGCATGATATTTCAAAAATGTATTGGGCCCGATATGTTCTCGTGGATCAGGCATTACATGGCGGAGGTACACGCGCTCCACCGAGTGCTCTTCTAGTTTATACATGTTGCACTGTTAATACTTTGGAAATAGTTAAACAAAGCGCCGAAAGTTTGGCTCCACTGCATCCCAAAGCTATTGGGGATTCTCCGGGCCTTCATCGAAGGTACCGTTCCGTGAACGGGTTTGAATCAGAAGCTTGAGGCAAAAGCAATTAGTTCGTGCACACAGAGGATGTACTCTCAACAGACAAACAGTTCCTTCCCCATGAACACATCATTGGCAAATCATATTTCCATTGCAAGTTTTAGATTTATAGATATGGAGTTTGTTTTTAGTTGTCTGATCCCATGGCAGTAGAACGGTTATCAACACAGTTCAAAAGGTGTTCTGACTTTTTAGAAAGCAGTCTTTGAAAAGAGCATCCATCATATTTTTACAATTAGACATCTCTCACAAAACAAGAGCTCCATTTACCATACTAAATTTACTGTAAGTACCCCAAATAAACAATCCATTTAAATATTTTTCACAAAATAACTCAGCAATATTATGCCATTCTGCTTCATCTATTTAACACCGTGTTTATTAGCTTCATCCTCAGTAGTCTCCAATGGGTGTATCTCTCTCAATATGTATCCATCCATCCATCGGGACCATACTCTGTGCAGAGCATTGGTGCTATCTAAACAGTCTCCTTGGCTGTTAGACACAATCCTGGATGGGTCGCCACTCCAACACAGTATACCAGCAAGCTGGCACTCGTTTTACCGACCTCGGAAGGATGACAGGCAGAGTCAACCCCACCTGGTATTAATTCAACAGCCGAATGGGGTTTGAACTCAGGATCATGGGATCCCAAGACCACCACCCTAACCACTGAGCCAACACCAGGCATAATCATGAATGTTCATTATGGAATAGTTCAAAAAGAGAAGCCTTTGTGTGCAGAGAGAAGTGGGACGACGGTCGACCGGCTGTGTGCAATATTGGTGATCTATCTGAATTTTAAGATGTTTAAGAAGCAAATGGGCTCTTTCTAAAGAAGCTTGGAGACAGGAAGCATGAGCAAGAGTCACACAATTAAATTTTAAATTGGAATTGGAACAGGGCAGCACATGCTAATGTAAATGCATACATTTGCGGTGTGACACAATTTCCTTCCGTTGAAATCTATGACAAGCTACCCTGATGCAAACTCGCCACCCTGGAAGCATGAGAATCCCCTTTTCCTCTAAATGCATCTTTCATTCAATGCAACCGAAGCAATCAATTGGCTGGTAGGATAAGCTTGGAGGTATAGACACTTCCCCTTGAGTTGTCTAACCTGGGTTTGAATGTCATATTGGTGTTTCACAGGCAGGGTGAAGGAATCGATGTGATAGCCGTCCCTGTGATGGACATTAAAATTGGCATCCCGTCTGCCAGAATTAGTTGGTGCGTGTTAATGATCTCACGGTGCCAATCATGAACAGCCGGCGAGTTATCACCAGCACCCTGAACAAGTTACAAATTCCTGCTCTAACCTCAAGAGGGCATTGCGTCAGCGGCACAGCTTCGCCCTCAACCAATTATGTTCGTCACAGACTTGTGCTGCATACAAAATAATAATAAGAACGTTCAGGCAGTGTATGGTTTCCACCTGCAATTTGTGCTGAGCTTGCGACCAGGTATAATTCTGGCATTGTGCACGAATAGAGCAAACATAAAGCTGTCACAATACGCCTTGAAGTGAAACCATCATTGTTTTTTGCTCTCGGTTACTCACTCACCGTTCATCAGCCGGATAATGGAATACCAAAAGTGAAGATCATCAAATGTAATCTTGGCACATCATCAAATGTAATCATCATCATCAAATGTAATCATCAATGTAATATTAGCACATCATGAAATGTAATCTTGGCACATCATCAAATGTAATCATCATCATCAAATGTAATAATAATCATCAACATAATCTTAGCACATCATCAAATGTAATAATCATCATCATGAAATATAAGCATCATCATCAACGTAATCTTAGCACATCATCAAATGTAATCATCATCATCAAATGTAATCTTGGCACATCATCAAATGTAATCTTGGCACATCAAATGTAATCATCATCAAATGTAATCTTGGCACATCATAAAATGTAATAATCATCATCAAATGCAATCTTGGCACATCATCAAATGTAATAATCATCAACATCATCAATGTACTCTTCGCACATCATCATCAACATAATCTTAGCACATCATCAAATGTAATCTTGGCACATCATCAAATGTAATCTTGGCACATCATTAAATGTAATCTTGGTACATCATCAAATGTAATCTTGGCACATCATTAAATGTAATCTTGGTACATCATCATCATCATCAAATGTAATCTTGGCACATCATTAAATGTAATCTTGGTACATCATCATCATCAAATGTAATCATCATCAACGTAATCGTAGCACATCATCAAATGTAATCATCATCAACATAATCGTAGCACATCATCATCATCAACAGAATCGTAACACATCATCAAATGTAATCATCCTCATCAAATGTAATCTTAGCACATCATCAAATGTAATCATCATCAAATGTAATCTTGGCACATCATCAAATGTAATCATCATCATCAAATGTAATCTGAGCACAACATCAAATCTAATCATCAAATGTAATCTTGGCACATCATCAAATGTTATCATCATCAAATGTAATGATCATCATCATCAAATGCAATCTTGGCACATCATCAAATGTAATCATCATCATCAAATGTAATCTTCGCACATCATCAAATGTAATCTTCGCACATCATCAAATGTAATCATCAAATGTAATCTTGGCACATCATCAAATATAATAATCATCATCAAATGTAATCATCATCATCAACGTAATCTTAGCACATCAAATGTAATCTTGGCACATCATCAAATGTAATCTTGACACATCATCAAATGTAATCATCATCATCAAATGTAATCATCATCAACGTAATCGTAGCACATCATCAAATGTAATCATCATCAACATTATCGTAGCACATCATCAAATGTAATCTTGGCACATCATCGTTATCGTAGCACATCAAATGTAATCATCATCATCAACGTAATCATAGCACATCATCAAATGTAATCTTGGCACATCATCAAATGTAATCATCATCAACATAATCATAGCACATCATCAAATGTAATCATCATCAACGTAATCTTAGCACATCATCAAATGTAATCTTGGCACATCATCAAATCTAATCATCAAATGTAATCATCATCATCAAATGGAATCTTGGCACATCATCAAATGTAATAATCATCATCATCAAATGTAATATTGGCACATCATCAAATGTAATAATCATCATCAAATGTAATCTTGGCACATCATCAAATGTAATAATCATCATCAAATGTAATCTTGGCACATCATCAAATGTAATCATCATCAAATGTAATCATCATCATTATCAAATGTAATCATCATCATCATCAAATGTAATCTTAGCACATCATCAAATGTAATCTTGGCACATCATCAAAAGTAATAATCATCATCAAATGTAATCTTGGCACATCATCAAATGTAATCATCATCATCAAATGTAATCTTAGCACATCATCAAATGTAATCTTGGCACATCATCAAAAGTAATCTTGAAATCCATAGTTTTCATATGAATTATGATACCTCCGGCATGTCTGATTTTGGAATTCCAATGGTAGTACTTTATTTCTTTTTTAAGTAGTGTACGTTTGCAAAATTGCTACTTTTGAATGATGTATGAATGATAAACGAATAGTGATTATGTCATTGGGACCCAATAAGTTATTTCTCATTATCACATCAAAAGGATATAACTGTGGATTATGGGGTTGGGTTTCCGAGTACGTTCAGCTGGTCATTATAAAGTAATTACAACTTGTTGTTGGATCTATCAGGCTCGTTGATGGAACATTTCAGAATTTAAGGAGGGGGAGAGGGTTAGCAGGATATCAGCTTGGCTGTGGGGTGGGGAGGGGTATCAGCCTGGCTACAGAGGGGAAGGGGGGGAAGAGTGAATATTTGTTAGATATCATCAGCGTTGTCTATTAATATGTACATTTATATATCAGTATGTACATTTATTTATTAATATATATCTACAGTCATGGCCAAAACAATTGGCACCCTTGGATTTTTTTCAAATAATGCACAATTTCTTCCAGAAAATTGTTGAAATTAAAAAAATATTTTGGTATCCACAAATGTATTTATTTGGTTTGCAGTGAAACAAAACCAAAAAATCTGAAAAAAACTTGCTAAATCTTATCTTATTCCACACAGAAATCCGAAAATGGCCCAGACAATATTATTGGCACCTTTTTGAAGTTGTTCGAAATAATTAGATTTTAAGCAGGTGATTCTCCTTCACTTTGGAAGTGAACTCACCTGTGGTGGGTTGCAGGTGCCTGCAATATAAAAAATCACTTTCAACCAGTTTGAACAGAAAAAAGGAGTCATTCCACTGTTTTGTGTCACTGTGTGTACTACAATGAGCATGGAGGAAAGAAAGAAAAACAGAGAATTGTCTGAGGAGGTCAGACACAAGCTTATAGCCAAGCATGGACAATCTCAAGGCTACAAGTCCATATCCAGAGACCTTGATGTTCCTGTGTCCACTGTACGCAATGTTATCAGGAAGTTTAAGGCCAATGGCACTGTAGCCAACCTCCCTGGACGTGGCCGCAAGAGAAAACTTGATCGAAGATTGCAGCGAACGATTGTTCTAATGGTGGAGAAAGCACCTCGATAAACTGCCAAACAGATTCAAGCTGACTTTCAGACACAAGGTACGACAGTTTCAACTCGCACCATCTGTCGCCAACTCAATGAAAGGGTGTTCTATGGGAAGAGACCCAGGAGGACGCCAGTGCTGAAAGAGAGAGAGAGAGAGAGAGAGAGAGAGAGAGAGAGAGAGAGAGAGAGAGAGAGAGAGAGAGAGAGAGAGAGAGAGAGAGAGAGAGAGAGAGAGAGAGAGAGAGAGAGAGAGAGAGAGAGAGAGAGAGAGAGAGAGAGAGAGAGAGAGAGAGAGAGAGAGAGAGAGAGAGAGAGAGAGAGAGAGAGAGAGAGAGAGAGAGAGAGAGAGAGAGAGAGAGAGAGAGAGAGAGAGAGAGAGAGAGAGAGAGAGAGAGAGAGAGAGAGAGAGAGAGAGAGAGAGAGAGAGAGAGAGAGAGAGAGAGAGAGAGAGAGAGAGAGAGAGAGAGAGAGAGAGAGAGAGAGAGAGAGAGAGAGAGAGAGAGAGAGAGAGAGAGAGAGAGAGAGAGAGAGAGAGAGAGAGAGAGAGAGAGAGAGAGAGAGAGAGAGAGAGAGAGAGAGAGAGAGAGAGAGAGAGAGAGAGAGAGAGAGAGATAACCAAAATCCTTCTGGGAGAATGTCCTGTGGACAGATGAGACCAAATTAGAGCTTTTTGGTAAAGCACATCATCTCTATGTTTACAACAAAAAAAAACGAAGCCTTCAAAGAAAAGAACACATTCCCTACAGTCAAACATGGAGGAGGTTCAGTGATGTTTGGGGTTGCTGTGCTGCCTCTGGCACTGGGTACCTTGAATGTGTGCATGGCATCATTAACTCAGGAGATTACCAAGGCATTTTGAGTGCAATGTTCAACCCAATGTCAGAAATCTGGGTCTCCGTCGAAGGTCATGGGGCTTGCAGCAAGACAATGATCCCAAACACATTTCAAAAAGCACCCAGGAATGGTTCAAGACAAAAATGCTGGACTCTTCTGAAGTGGCCAGCAATGAGTCCAGATCTGAATCCCATTGAACACCTGTGGGGAGATCTGAAAACAGCAGTTGGGAGAAGGTACCCTTCAAATCTGAGAGAACTAGAGCAGTTTGCATAAGAAGAGTGGGCCAATCTGACAGTGGAGAGGTGTAGGAAGCTCATTCATGGCTATAGGAAGTGCTTGACTGCAGTTATTTTGTCCAAAGGCTGCGATACCAAATATTAAGTCGAGAGTGTCAATAATTTTGTCAATGCCATTTCTTTTTATTTTCTGATTTAAAAAGAAATATTAAGTTCTGAATCAAAAATAAAGGTTCTGTCATATTAACAGTTAAATATAGAATTGTAGAGACCAAATACTTTTGTCAATTTCAATGTATATTTCGAGAAAATTGTGAGTTATTTAAAAAAAAGTGCAAGGGTGCCAATATTTTTGGCCACAACTTGTACAATTCTTTATCATGATGTAATTTATTTATCAATATGTACATTTATTTCTTAATACAGTCAAAGCTCGTTACTATGCCACCCGTCGGGACCGAGCAAAAGTGGCATAGTAGCGAGAGTGGCATAGTAACGAGATTTTGTAAAAACGGCCTTATTTTCTCAAGTTACCCATCTGTAGTTAATCTTTAGACAAAATTTATTCCAGCAAGTAACAGGCACGACTGTTGTATAAGCTAAGCGAACGGAGAACATACACACACTAACAGAGTTCACACACTAACATATGGCATGGCGAGAAATTCACGACACACAAAGCTTTCAAGAATCGTCGGCTGGCGCATCTTCTTTCGGCGGATCTCGTGCATCTCGTTGTCTAGCCGATCGTACGCTTGCATCACACCGGGCTTCCCGCTTCTCTGCTGCATGAACTTCCGGACGGTGCTACAAGCGCGCTGGGCTTCCTCGAACGGAACGATTTCCTCCACGACAGTTACCTCGTCATCTTTGCTTTCCACCTGCTCCTCACTGCACAGAATCTCCTCCGCAATCTCCTCCAGCGTGAAATACCCGCCAGTCGCGAGGCGCTCGTCGGCTTCGAGAAAGTCAGACAGCTCGATCTCCTCGTTCTCGTGCATCTTTTCCTCGGCAGGTAGAGCTTCCCAGATGTCGGGCAGCTCCGCATCCTGTGGCTCAGTTTGGATCTCCTCTTCGATGAACTTGGCCTTCGCGAAACAGTTCCTGATCGTCGACTTGCCGACCTGCTCTCAAGCACGCCGGGCGACGTGTAGAGCGTCGAGCAATGTGAACTTGAACTCCTTTCCCTCGTCTATGGCCTCAGGCCAGCAGCATAGCAGGAGCTTCTTGTAGTGGCGCATGAGGTTCTCTATGATTCCCTGATCCATTGGTTGTGAATTGGCTGTCGTGTTGGGTGGGAAGAAGACCAGTTGGATGTTGTTCAGCTATAGCTCGGGAGGGTGGCCAGAGAAGTTAGCGAGACAGACCAGCACTCTGCGTCCCTGCTGGCCGAGTCGTCCGTCCCACGCACGCAACATCTCCTCGAAAAGCTCCGCCGTCATCCACGCCTTCGATTTCGCCTTGTACTTGACTGGGATCTCTTTGTTCTTGAAGGCACGGGGTTTCTTGGAATTGCCAATCACCAGAAGAGGGAACTTCTCGCTGCCGCTCATGTTTGCCCCAACCAGAAGAGTGATCCTTTGCTTACTTTTCTTTCCTCCAGTACACCGCTCTCCCCTGAAAGCCATGGTCTTGTTCGGAAGCAGCTGCCAGAAGAGTCCAATCTCGTCCAGGTTGAAGACGTCGTCTGCGGAGAACTGCCCGAGTAAGGGCCGGAGAACCTGTTGTTGCCACTCAAGAAGGGATTGCGAATCCACCGCTCCAGCTTCGCCCTGCACTGTCTTGAACGTGATGCCGTGGCGCTTCTTGAAATTGCCCAACCAACCGTCGCTCGCCATGAAGTCTGGGATGTGCATCAGCTCGGCCAGTTTCATCGCCTTCTCCTTGATCAGATCGCCGCTGACAGGCACATTCTGTCCTCTTGATTGCTTCAGCCACATGAGCACTCCCTCATCAAGCTTCGGGTCGTGAGCCTGCGTCAACTTCATGCGGTCCGATGGAAATCCAGCTTTGATTGCAGCCTCGATTGCATCCTTCTTGCTGAGAATGCCCTTCACGGTGGTTCTCTTAACTTCGACGCCCCATTTCTTGCTAATCTCCCTGGCCAACTTGGACTGATTCGGCTCCTTCTTCGCGGCATCGATGATCTCCTTCTTCTCCTTCAGCGTAAAGTCGGTTTGCTTGCGTTTCTGAGCTGACATTATGGGCTGAATTTGAAAAAAAATGATGTCACTGTTGTACGTGTGCCTGCGTGTCTGTGTGTGTGCTCGCGCTTTTTTGTGTCTCGTTGTGAGTGTTGTGATTGGCTTGTTGTGGCTGGCATCGGGGAGAAGAATCGCGTGTTTTGACACAGTCTGACTATGCGCGTACGTATTGAGTTATGTTGTGCGCAGCTGGACTGTAGTTCGTCGCTTCGCCTTTGGACGTGAGTGTGATAATCGAGCACTGCGCAATACAGACTTTTTCACGACTCGTGCCTTTTAACAGTCACACAGTAGTGGCATGGTAGCGAGAGTAGGGGGTGGCATAGTAAATTTATTTTGTATTGAATTTTGTCGGGACCGAGCAAAAGTGGTATAATAGCGAGAGTGGCATAGAAGCGAGGTGGCATAGTAACGAGCTTTGACTGTATGTACATTTACTTTTTTAATATGTACATTTATTTATCAATATGTACATTTATTTATTAATATGTACATTTATTTATCAATATGTACATTTATTTATTAATATGTACATTTATTTATCAATATGTACATTTATTTCTTAATATGTACATTTATTTATCAATATGTACATTTATTTATCAATATGTACATTAATTTTTTTAATATGTACATTTATTTATCAATATGTACATTTATTTCTTAATATGTACATTTACTTTTTTAATATGTACATTTACTTTTTTAATATGTACATTTATTTATCAATATGTACATTTACTTTTTTAATATGTACATTTATTTATCAATATGTACATTTATTTATTAATATGTACATTTATTTATCAATATGTACATTTATTTCTTAATATGTACATTTATTTATCAATATGTACATTTATTTCTTAATATGTACATTTACTTTTTTAATATGTACATTTATTTATCAATATGTACATTTATTTATTAATATGTACATTTATTTGTTAATAAGTACATTTATTTATCAATATGGACATTTATATATCAGTATATACGATACATCTATTTATCACTGTCAGTCCATTTATTTATCATGATGTACATTTATTTCTTAATACTGTATATGCATTTGTAAATATCACAGTTGAAAGATCCCAAGTACATTTGTTGGTGGTCTATATTTTATATCCACCAGCAAATGTGTTTTTCATTTTCAGCAAGTTTCTTGAGTGTAAATCTTCATGACATTCCCAACTTCTGTTTCAAAATACTATTTCACGTACAGTATCCACAACTACTAGTTGAGTAATACCAATTATTCCCAGCTTGTTGTGGGGTCGGCCAGCAGGGAAAACCTTTTGTCACAAATCTTTGATGAAACGGCTTTCTGCCTGACTGAGCCAGTATGACGTTCGACTGCAGGTCACTGTAATTTGGAGCTTTTTTCAGGGTGCCGGCGATAACTCGTTTCCTCTATGCAAAACACTCCATGGGATCTTTAAGGTCTATCAAATAATGCTGCCAAGATGGGACACCCAGTTTGGGACAGCATCCATCCGAGTCACGGCACACACATTGATGCCTTGCCTTGCCTGCGAATCACCAGCATGACAGTTTATAGCTGGGTCAAGATTTAAACCCAGGCTATATGGCTCAGAGGGGAGTGTGCATACCCCAAGGCCATCCGACCATCTATTGTGACTAAAAGATTGGAGGGAGAGATATCCCACCCCGACCACTTGTCGCCCCCAAGTACCCTTCTTCCCCGACTGTTCGACCATCTCTGACTATATTCATCAATCTTAGTGTCTGAATGTATTCGATTACATCATGATCCAATGACATCCACAAGAAAACAACACCGACGCTCTCTCCATTATGGAGAAAATCACTTTATGGGTGAATAAATGTGTGTACCTTTTACTCCGTTGCACTATTTTATGGCCACTCGTAAAATTATATTGTTGCGAATTCGTGCCCGCCGGCGTGCGGACGGCCACGTCACTCGAATCGCGACCGCGTCACCCACCGGACGGACAATTCAGTCGTGACCCTGCGGGAACTATCGCCCGGAGCCAGTCACGGGTGGGCCTTTCGACCTCACCACAATCGTGCCAATCGGGCACCCGCATCGGATAGGGTTGTTCGCCAAACTCGACCTACCTGAGGACCCACGCGGATGGTCAACCGGGCGATCGTACCTCGCCGCAGGTCGACTCCGGACACGAGCCGCTTGGGCGGCCCGTTCCGTACTATCGGGATAACCGAGCGGTGTTATCGTTGACCTCGACGGTTCAGATTATTTACCGGGCGTTTTGCACCCACTACGAACCCTTTACGTGAAACAGGATGGAGGGTCAATAAAGAAAAGACGAAGCGAAACGGGAAAACAGTTCACACAAAGTACATTTATTACGCGGTACACGGAAAGCACACATATACAGCCATACAGTCAAAATGCACATATAGCAACCAAAACAAAAGCAACAATGACGCAGAGTTACTACCGACTACGCGCACACACGGCAACACTGATATAGTACTACTTTCCAGACGGCGCCAACACACATTTACTCAAAAGCAAAGGAAAGAAGCCACCCTCCTAGACAAGGGGGCAGATAGACCTGTAGGCCAATTTGTGCGCGTGACCTGGAGGAACGGCCAGGTCCGCGAGACCGGGGGGGTCCTACCCGCGTCCTCGTGATGCGTTGGCGGGCGAGCCGCAGATGTGGCCGCGTGGCTGTGCCCTGACTCCGTGCTCTTTGGCGGATTTCGTTGGCACGACGTTTGGAGTGGGGTGGGAATGGGGCCCCCTTTTTGCACTATCTCAGCGCAGGGGAAAAGGGGAATTGTTGATGCCCTGGGGGAGGAGAATGGCTGGCTGGCTTGGGTCCCGCGACGAGCGATCCCATACCGCGACCTCGTCGCCGACTGCCGTCCTTCCCGCCTCGGACCCGAGCTCCTTTGCCTCTTGCCGCAACTCTTCTCAGCCGACTCCAGAACCCAATTCGATGACACACCGATGACTTCGCCACCCGACTCGACTCTGCCACACCGATGACTCGACTCACTCTGCCCTGATTCGCCTTGCGCTCGCCGTTTTATAGGCCGGCAGGAGAAAACAATATGCAAATATCCGGATCAGGATGACCTCGGGGGCGGAGCCACGCTTGCCAATTGGACGGAGGAAAAGTGGGCGTGAACCTCCCCTGATCTGAGAATTTGCAAATATCGATTTCACACAGACGCGCCTGGAGGCAGGGCCAAGCCGCCCCGCGCTTGCTAATTGGACGTGTAGCGTTCTTGATCCGCATTCTCCCTCAGAAAGGCCGCTATTTGTGCTCGCGGCTCGGTGCGTTCGGCACCAATCGCCGAACGGGCCCGAGACAGCCCGACGCTCAGTGTTCACAGGTGGTGCGGGAATGGCCGTAGAAGGAGAGAGGTGAAGGTGGTGGAGGGTTTATCGGTGGTGGTTTGATGGTTATGGTGCCGTTTGGGAATGGCGGTGATGCGATGATGTGGGAGCGAGTTGTGAAGGTAAAGGTCGTGGCTGTTGGCGTTGTCCGAGGGTTGGAGCGTGGTTGCAGTTGGTGACGATGGCTGGCGTGGTGGTTGTTGTGTGATGGCGGTTGAGACGTGGTTGGTTCAAAATAAAGATAGAACAGAAAAAATAGCTAACTCAAAGGATCGCAGCCCGAATGAATCACATAAATTCCCTCTATACAACGGCTTTGGGGCTAACTACACATGTACTTAGAGTTATCTCACCTACGGGCCCTGAATGGTGGTTTGCAAATTTCCACAGCCGTAACACTATCTTCAGTGCCCTGCAGACTTTATGTGAATATTTAATTTACATTTTGTAAAACGAAGCAATTCCACTTTCTCAATGGAAATGATGCCCATTATTTTAATATACCCAGGATCCTTGTGACTGGCGAATGTTCTTTTGATCTCTCGGAACTAGTTGGCCATGCGAGTTTGATGAAATGTATGAATAATTGTCCTAATTGTTCGGACAAAGCAATCTCATCAGCTTCTCTATAAATATCCAATTCAAATTAATCTTTCCATCGTGTTCTTCATATATTCCTTTTTTGGAGGTTCCCTGTCTCTTGTCAAAGGTTTTATAATCTCATTTTAACTTTTTTTAACCTCGTTGGCTGGCTCACGGTCGGTCATCAGGAGGAATGATAGCCAAGAGCAACAGCAACAAAAACCACTTTCACTTCATGGAACAATAAAATCCTCATTGAAAACAGCCAGTTGTTTCGTTTTTTAAAATAATTTGTAGACACATTGTGTGTGGACTTGCATACGCTGTGATGTCTATTCAAAGGCCTGAGACAATGTTGTGGACATGTGGGGGGTTATATAGCGTAGCTTTGCATACTTTACAAAACTGTGGAAATTTTCCTTCAAAACACGATTCAAAGGTGATGGGTAAGGATGCCATTGGATAGAGATTGTTGCATATGACAAGATGTTTTTGTTTTTGTATACCTTGTCGAGGCTCGTATGAGAGCTAAAGACAATGCACAGCAAGGGGGGCATGAGACAAGAGGGGCAGGAGTGGGAAGGACAAAACAGTGGGGAACAGAGACATTAGGAGATCTGTGGAAGGGAGAGGGATGGGGTGGGGTATATGGGGAATACGAAATGGACATTACAGGGAATTTCAGGAAGGAAAGCAGGGAATTTGAAGGAGGTGAGTTTGGGGTGGATTAACGGGGGTAGAAAAGATCGAGGATTTGGATGGGGGATGATAAGAGGATGGTGGTGAATAGCTGTTTTGAAGGCCTGGAGGGAAGAATGGGATTGAACAAAGTGAGGAAGTTTATTCCAAAGGCAGGAAAAAAAAGAGGAATGAAAGAGTGAAGGTGAGCAGTGATTCGTGATTTTGGTAGTTTTACCAGAAGGGGGTTGTTGGCGGACATTGAGCGCCCTGCGGTGGGGACAAGTCACGGACACAGCGGGGGGGGGGGGGGAGGAGACGGTGGAAGACAGAAAGACCGCCGACCTGCCTGCGGTGAGAGAGTGATAGGCCCAAAGACTTAGCCTCATCGCGGGAGATGCCAATGATCCGAAATGCCTTGGTTTCCACAGCATCAAGCCGAGAAAGGTGAGAAGCAGAAGCACCAGCCCAGAGGGGAGAGCAGTACTCCATCAGGCTGTGGACGAAAGCTTTGTATGTGGTCAGGCGCTCAGGTGGGGTCAGGAAGAGAAAGTAAGGGGTCAAAATGGCTGCCATATTAATTCTTACACATGAGTAGATATACCAGTCCATGACAAGTGATGGGATGGTATGGGATTTGATAGAACAGTAACAACCAACAAATACAACAACAACAACAACGAGAAAGAACAATTAAAGATTGCAGATTCTCCCCAGCACTTGATTTGTGTGATTCATGTGGTGCACTTTGTGGGTGTTTGTGTGCTGGTGTGTTTATGTTTGCACGGTGTGTAGCTATTGCATTTATGACATAAGTTTATGTTCAAATAGCGTACAAACAGACCTTTTCAGTTTTTTTTGTATCGATTCATGTTTCAATTGTATGCACAATTTTGTTTGTGGGGGGGGGGGCAGGGGATGGGGTAGATATTAGCTTAGAGCAGATATAAATGTAGAGTATGCTATGATCTGTGTATGAGTGGTTATCCCATTTTGATGTGATTAAAGTAGGGAAACAGCTTAAGAATTGTCTGTTTGAATGTGCACCACACAGAGGATGGTGTGTGGTAATAATTAATCAAGGATTAAAGTTAAGAAAATTGTACGTATGACCACCCCTTGTAATGTACCACCGGATGAGGGACCGGCTGAGGTCGAGAAGAGTGATAGCTCTGTTGAGAATGGCTGCCCTGTCCAGAGAACAAGGGGACGAGCTTTTCGTTACCTCCCAAGGGGCAGAGTTATGGGTGTCTCCAGAGGGGCAGAATTTTCATTACCCAAAGAGGGCAGAGTTTTTGGGGATGTCTGTGGAGAATTGGGATTGCACCAAGGGAGTGAGAGAGAATCACCTTGAGCAGAAACGGTTGCTTTGTCGGTGCCTTCCTGCCTGTCTGCCTTCTCGTGTTCCTCCTTCATTGTTCCTGCCTTGTCCCATTCATTGACCTGCTCATTTGCCTTTGTCTCCTCATTGCCTGCTCGTTCACTATGGCTGAGGCCTCATCTGGTTTTCATTCTCCATCCCCATCTGTGAATATATCTGGTGCGCGACACCTTGGAGTTTATTTCTCACTGTATATAATTATTTATTATCGATTCAGTGTTCCCCCTTTCTTCTCCATCTAAACCCACTATCTCCACCGTTGCAATCACCATCCCCTGGTTATTTTGTCAATTGGTTCGGGAAATAAACCTGTTGGTTTTAAAAGAGTTAAAAGCCTTGTGTGCTTCCTGATATTCCCATGCATGCAAACCCGCCATTAATCACAGTCCAAGAGAGTAAAAGCTAATTCTGTCTATCCATCCAGAATGGGTCTTAATTGGCATGGACACGAGAGTATTTTATAATAATTCGTCCTTGTCACACACCCAACATGTCCACCAAGTTTCGTCCGGATCTGTCGGTAACATTTTGAAATATCCTGCTCAAACAGGCAGACAGACAAACATTCAGACAAGAAGGTGACAAGCGGTAGCTTGACAGGTAGGATTAAAACCATAATGTCACTGTCACCTTGACCTTTGACATATGGAGTCAAAAACATTGACAGCATCACTTTTGTCCTCTAGAATCCTCTGGTAAAGTTTGACGAAGATAGCTGAAAGCGTTTACGAGTGATCATACCCACATACATGCAAACATACATACAAACAAATGAGACAGAAGAACAAATGATGAAAATTTTTAATTTTCGTCAGAACAAACAAACAGACAAGAAGGCAACAAGCATTCGCCTGACAGGTATGACGAAAACAATGCAAATGAGATAACTGTCACCTTGAAAAACCATTGACAGCCTCACCTTTGTCCTTCGGAATCCTCTGGTATAGTTTGATGAAGACAGCTGAAAGTGTTCGTGAGTTATCACACGAAGGGACAAACATACATAGATGCATATACACATACATACATACATACATACATACATCCAGAGTGGCCACAAAGTCCCAATGCACTCATTTAGAATTTAGTTCGAGTTTATCTGTATGCTTCCCTCCATTCACCACACATTTTTGAAATTTACTCCATGTTCTTCTGGACATCTTCCATGTTGAGGGTTGTAGCTCATAAAAGCAGCCCCTGACAGATCTTTTGAGGTCTTCAACTGTTGTTAGGCAGAGATGAGAAATGTCCTCTCACAATGCCCCAAAGCCAGTTGTCACAAGTTGTTAATTCTGGACTTCGAGGAAGCCACACTATCTCAGATCCACATCCAATTCATCATCTCCTGAATTCGTCGTCAAGATATTCTGTAACTGCAAGAGCATAATGTGCTGGTGCACCATCTTGTTGCATGGTAGCTGAAGATAGCAGGACAGCTGATCCTTGACAGCTGAAGATGTCAAAACAGCTGTCAGGGGCTGCTTTTATGAGCTACAACCCTCAACATGGAAGATGTCCAGAAGAACATGGAGAAAATTTCAAAATTGTGTGGAGAATGGAGGGAAGCATACAGATAAATTCTATCTAAATTCCAACTGCATGCATAGAAAGTTTGTGGCTACTCTGTACATATGAGACAGACCGACGTATGATGAAATTTTTCAATTTTCATCATAAAAAATGAAAAAAAATCACTCAGAGAGCCAGACTTGGCAAAACAGAACAAAGTGGAACAGCACTCGGAACAGCACACAACTCCACCAGACTAAACAGTTTACATTTTGTATCCCATTGACAGGCTGCATCTTAACCAAAATCAAATTGGCTTGTTCTTGTCACTGAACCAACTCATCCACCTTGTTTTGTCATCACTCATCCACAACTTTTTGAGATATCATGATATATGTATGTATGTAAATATATGTATATACATATGTGTGTGTGTGTGTGTGTGTGTGTGTGTGTGTGTGTGTGTGTGTGTGTGTGTGTGTGTGTGTGTTGTGTGTGTGTGTCTGTGTAATATATAAATATATATATATATATATATATATATATATATATATATATATATATATATATATATATATATATATATACATATATACTGAAACACAAAAGAAACTTACCACCTTTTAAACCTTCAAATATCAACAATAACACTGCGTGTAGTAAATGTGTGAACTTATTTGTGGACAATAGTGTCCTGACTGTCAGACAAAACAGTCACGGATGGTCACTTGAACCCTCAATGGTCACTTCATAGCACAGCTGTTGAACAGCCGTTTTGACTGTCAGTGATTAGCCAAGGGGTAAGGGATGATTTTAATGAGCTGCACGTGATGTCTTGATATTGGCTTTAAAAAGGCCAGTGCAAAATGGGCATTTCAATCAACATGCCAAGATTGTCAAGGGATCAACGGCAGTGTGCCGTGGGCATATTGCAAGGCGGATTGAGCTACCGTGAGGTGGCACATTGCCTTGGCTGTTCACACCAGACGATATCGGCCCTGGTGGACAGAGACACCCTCCACAACTCTGCAGATAACAGACCTCGATCAGGGAGGCCAAGAGTCACCACTGCAAGGCAGGACAGGAAGGTGGTCCAAAGTCAGATGGCTTCAGACATTGAGGACTGAGTGGGACAGAATCCAGCAGCAATCCATCCAAAGACTGGTAGGCAGTATGCGCCGACGATGCACTGCCTGTATCCAAAACAATGGTGGCCACACACGCTATTGAAAGGGGACTGACATTGCACCCTGTGCTGTTCTGTACTGTGGAACAAACTTATGAGATGGTGTATCTTGGTCAAAAACTTGACATGTCATCAATAAAATGGCAATGTTTGAATTTGCAATTGTTGGTTTGTTTTATCTTGAACTGTTACAATTTTATTACATTTCAAACAAGTGGTAAGTTTCTTTTGCGTTTCAGTATACATATATACATGTGTATATGTATATATATATATATATACATACATATATATATATATATATATATATATATATATATATATATATATATATATATATATATATATATATATATATATATATATATATATATATATATATATATATATATATATATATATATATATATATATATATATATATATATATATATATATATATATATATATATATATATATATATATATATATATATATATATATATATATATATATATATATATATGAAGCCTGGTGTTGGCGCAGTGGTAAGGGCAGTGGCTTGGGACCCAAGAGGTCCTGAGTTCAAGCCCCGTTGAGACACTGAATTAATATATGTATGTATATGTATATATATATATATGTATATATATATATATATATATATATATATATACATATATATATATATATATATGTATATAAATATATATAAACGTATATAAATATATATAAACCAAGTCGAAAACACCAGGGGGTTGACTCAGCCTGCCATCCTTCCGAGGTCGGCAAAATGAGCACCAGTTGTACTGGGCCCGGTGTATGCCCCGGTTAGAATAGGTGTACCATATCCCTGTGTGTCGTAAGAGGCGACCAGGGTTGCGTCAGGAAGGGCATCCGGCGTAAAAACCTATGCCAAATCATTATGCGGACAACAAAACGAGAGCGAAATGGAGACGGTTGGTCCGCTGTGGCGACCCCTAACGGGAGCAAGCCGAAAGAGGAAGAAGAAGAAGAAGATACATATATATATATATATATATATATATATATATATATATATATATATATATATATATATATATACACATATATCCCTTGGAGCACAGTCAACACAATCATTAAGTAGTGGAAGGTGTATGGTACCACGTAAGACCCTGCCTCGATCAGGCCGCCCCCCACAAAGTGGATGACCAAGTAAGGAGGAGACTGATCAGAGAGGCCACCAAGAGGCCAAATGCAACTTTGAAAGAGAAACATGCCTTTATGGCAAAGACCGGTCACCATCTGCATGTGGCAACAATATCCCAAGCAATCCACAAGTCCGGCCTGCATGGTAGGGTGGCAAGAAAGAAGCCATTACTCAAAGCCCACCTTGAGTCCTGTTTGAGGTATGCAAGAAACCACTCCGAAGATTCTGAAGTAATGTGGTAAAAAGTTTTATGGTCTGACGAAACCAAGATGGAACTTTTTGGCCTAAATGTAAAACACAACGTTTGGTGCAAACCCAACAAAGCACATCACCAAAGAACACCATCCCCACTGTGAAGCATGGTGGTGGCACCATGATGTTATGGGGATGTTTCTCATCAGCAGTTACTGGGGTACTTGTCAGGATAGAAGGGAAAATGGATAGAGCAAAATACAGAAATATCCTGGAGGAAAACCTGCTGCCCTCTGCAAGAAAGCTGAAATTGGAATGTAAATTCACCTTTCAGCATGACAACGACCTGAAGCACACAGCCAAAGCTACACTGGAGTGGGTAAAGAACAAAAAGATAAATGTGCTTGAGTGGCCCAGTGAGAGCCCCGACCTAAATCCAATCGAAAATCTGTGGCATGATTTGAATATTGCTGTCCATCAATGCTCCCCACACAACTTTACTGAGCTTGGACAGTTTTGTACAGAATAATGGGCAAATGTTGTCCAATTAGGGTGTGCAAAGTTGGTAGAGACCTTTCCCAACAGAGTCACAGCTGTAATTACCTTCAAAGTTGTTTCCACCAAGTATTAACTCAGGGGGATGGACACTTATCCAACCAAAATATTCTCGTGTTGTATTTTTAATTAATCTTTTGAAATT
This sequence comes from Eptatretus burgeri, assembly GCF_056783735.1. NCBI lineage: Eukaryota > Metazoa > Chordata > Myxini > Myxiniformes > Myxinidae > Eptatretus > Eptatretus burgeri. The sequence goes on along the minus strand of NC_140965.1, from coordinate 96,837,087 downwards.
TGTAGAATTTGTTTTTCACTTGAAAGTTGTGGGTTACGATGTGTAAATAAAGGTGGGAAAAGTCTGTTTTAATGCAATTTAATTCCAGGCTATAAGGCAACAAAAGGTGAAAATTTTGAAAGGGTGTGTAGACTTTCTATAGGCACTGCAAATAGTTTTTGGCCCGATCACTCAGTTTTAAAAATTAGGCTTATGTTGACCTTTTGACCTCAAAACAGTGGGTGATTGAATTCAGTGACCTGATGTGCAAATCTGTTTGTCAATCGGATGAAAATTGAGGATTTCAAAAACTTGATGAAGTTTTGGACCTTTGGACTATGTTTGCCTTTTGATCTAAGTCGTAAAACAAACATTGACAGCTTCACTTTTGTCCTTTGGTATCCTCTAGTAAAGTTTGTCGAAGATAGCTGAAAACGTTCACGAGTTACACTGAACAACAAATTTCAAAAAAATTTTTTTACTGGAGATGTGTAAAGTGATTAAGACTAATTTGGGTACGCCGATTTCAAAAATCATAACCGTTTTGCTGTATCACGTCAGGATTTTCAGGAACAGAAATATTCCCATTGCCTAGAAGTCAGGATTTCAATGAAATTTACATATGTCTTTAACATGTCTATTTCGTACAATTGTTGTTAACTTGTGTTATATTTCTTTCTTTCAGATAAAGATGAGTAGGCGTTCCTGTACCAATCATCCTGACAACTTCTGTTATGTCTGTGGTCGGTATACCAAAAAAGATCAACAGTGAAGTATATCTACAGCATTGAAAATGAAGGCCGCCTACTTTCACTACTTCGGGTGTAAGGTGGGGGACCAAGAACAGAGCTGGGCACCACACATCTGCTGCACAAGCTGTCACACAACCTTGACTCAGTGGTTGGTGGGCAAGCGCGCGAGCATGCCATTTGCGCGAGCATGCCATTTGCGGTGCCCATGATATGGCGTGAGCCGCAGAATCATGATGATGATTGTTATTTCTGCTGCACAAGCATCGCCGGCTTCAACAAGAAGAATAAAGGTCACATCAAGTACGCTGACTGCGTCTCTGCTCGTAAACCTGTGCCTCATGATGACGAGAACCCCGTTCCAACACCTCCAGCTGATCAGAACATAGCTGTAAGCAGTGGTGAAGAGGATGGTGATGATGAACCTTTTGAACCCGACACTCAAGAATCACACCTTCTGAACCAGGTAGACTTAAATGATCTTGTAAGAGATCTCTCGCTGTCAAAGGCGAAGGCAGAGCTGCTTGGATCAAGGCTGCAGCAGTGGAATCTACTTGAACCTAACACCAAGATATCCTTGTTCAGAGCACGTCACAGAGACATGGCTGAGTTCTTTGAGATGGAAGACACGATGACATTCTGCAGTGACATCAACGGTCTGTTGAAAGAACTTGGGTGTGATCACGATCCTGCAGACTGGCGCCTCTTCATCGACTCGGGGAAGAACAGCTTGAAGGCTGTTTTGCTCCACAATGGCAACGAGAAACCATCAGTCCCACTGGCTCACGCGTTCGGCATGACAGAGACCTATGAGACTATGCGGCAGCTGCTTGATTCCATCAAGTACAATGACTTCAACTGGCACATCTGCGGAGACTTGAAAGTGGTGGCGTTGTTGTTAGGGCTGCAGTCAGGCCACACGAAATACATGTGCTTCCTTTGTCTCTGGGATAGCAGAGACGACAAGAATCACTGGACGAAGAAAGATTGGGAAGAGCGAAAAGAGCATGTACCTGGTCGACACAACGTGAAGCAATGTCGCCCTTGTCGACCCAGCCAAGGTTTTCCTTCCACCACTCCACATAAAGCTCGGCTTGATGAAAAGTTTTGTATGGGCAATGGATCTGAATGGGCGTGGGTTTTTATACCTCAAGGAAAAGTTTGGCAACACCTTGTCGGAGGCCAAGATCAAGGCTGGTGTCTTTGTTGGACCGCAAATCCGACAGATTATGAAGTACGAAACTTTTCCGACAACTCTAAACCCCAAAGAGCTGGCAGCGTGGAGGAGCTTCAAAGCTGTGACGGACAACTTCTTTGGGAACGAGCGCGCGGACAACTATGAAGAAATAGTGCAGCAGCTGCTGGAGTCCTTCAGGAAACTTGGCTCCAGGATGTCCCTGAAAATCCATTTCCTACACCAGCACCTGAACTTCTTCCCTGACAACTTGGGAGCAGTCTCGGACGAGCACGGCGAGCGATTCCACCAAGAGATTTCACTCATGGAGACGCGTTACCAAGGGCGGCACAACCCGAACATGATGGGCGATTTCTGCTGGTTCCTGCATCGTGAAACTGACACAGAGCGGCACAAACGCAAAGCCAAATGCCTAAAGCATTTTTAATTATATTCTAGTGGAGTTTTTCTGTAATTTCTCTAATTTTGAAGCATTCATGATGAAATAAATGAATAAATGAATTTTTGTAAATTTCATTGAAATCCTGACTTCTAGGCAATGGGAATATTTCTGTTACTGAAAATCCTGACGTGATACAGCAAAACGGTTATGATTTTTGAAATCAGCGTACCCAAATTAGTCTAAATCACTTTACACATCTCCAGTAAAAAAATTTTGTTGTTCAGTGTTATCACACTCACAAACAAACATACAAACAAACGTGACAGACCGACATGTGATGAAAATTTTCAATTTTCGTCATAACAAAGGAACAAAAAGACCCAAATGTAATACCCTCTGGTGAGCATACCAATCCCGTTACAATTTGGTTTGAAGTTGGGGTTCCCACTGGAATGCCCTGACGTCATCAGGCATGTCAAACACTTTAAGAAAAGTCTACTTCAGACTGAGTCGAATCAGAACGGAAGAAATATAACCCGTTGCAAATACATTTAGATGCTGTAGAATGAATTGTATGACATTGTTGATTATGCCTATGGAGTTTGCTGATGATGCACAGAACATTGCGAGAGATGATAGGAAACAGGACACACAGATGTAGTCGTATTAGTTAAAATTTAAAAAAAACCTCCGCTTCAGTGTTTTTGTTCAATATACTGAAAATCAATTTTCTGAAATTGCCTTTATATCGTTGTCCAAAGAGCCTTCTGCTGCAATCATTCAGGATCCTGCACATAAGAGGTATAACCAGGACCGAGGAGGTGATATGGCGGAGACAGATCTTGCTCCACCTTTGACACCCTTCCCCCACATTACTCTATAAAGGGAAACTGGCATCATGTATGCTCGCCAACACGGCTCTTTTGGAATCATCGTCTATGCAGTATTAATTCTACCTCATTAATATCATACTTTGGTCCAGCAGCAACGGTGAAAGAAGGCAATTTGTGCGAGAGCAGACCCTCAGGCATGCAGATGAAATGCAGGGATATATTATATCTCAGTGTTCTGCCATGGGCACAATGTGAGAATGTAACACTAAACCATACTCGATTAGTAATTGATTAAAACAAGTGGAAAAGGCAGCAGATCGCCTTGCGTTTAAAGTCAGGCATTTCCCTTCATGACACGAACACACTCGCTGTATTTTTCCACACTCAAGTTGAGTTGCTAAAGCTAGTTTTAATTGTAACATGACGGTGGTTTAGAAGGTTCAGTGAAATAGTCGTGGCAAACGCAAGGTTTGCCACCCTGCACACTTGGAATTTTTGTTTTTGACTTGAAGATCTTTTCTGGAAACAATTGTTGACACACAACACCCATACAATGGAATGGCGTTATATTTGTTTGAAAATTATACTCTTACTCGAAACACCGACCTCAGCTATTGATGGAAAACTGCAGGAGTGAGAACTCAGGATCTTGGTAGCTCAGTGAGCAGAATGAATGAGCTTTGTTTGAGCTGCTGCTCATTCCCACGATAATGTCTCTTCATGGTGTGATGTCCATATTTTGAGATGGACCTGGTGAGACCTATTTGGTATTCTCCCGGCGAGTGAAAAACACTAGGAACATAAAAGCCAATGATTGTCCATGGTCGCGACCATTCATGCCCCATTGCTCTCACTCGTGGCAAGCAATTGTGATCGGAGATTTTACCCAAGATCATCACTTTCTGATCGCTACAACCAGCGGCAACTGTGATCGGAAATTTTATGCAAGATCATCGCTTTCTTATCGCTACAACCAATAGCAATTGTGATTTGCAATTTTACCCAAAATTATCGCTTTCTGATTGCTCCAACTAGTGGCAATTGTGATTGGCAATTTTACCCAAAATTATCGCTTTCTGATCGCTGCAACTTGCGGCAATTGTGATTGGCAACTTTATCCAATATCATCGCTTTCTGATCGCTCCCACTCGCAGCAATCGTGATCGGCAACTTTACCCAAGATCAACACTTTCCAATCACAGACTACTCAATTACCAACTTGTCTGGGTGAGCCTGTCGCATCCACCCTGGCCTAGGCATATACGGAGATGGCGCGAAGCAGAAGAGGTGATCGAAAGATGCAAATACAACTTTCAAGGAATCTTTCTCAAAAAAAAAACTTAAATGCAGTTCATTCCAACATCTCAACTCCTGATGCTGCATGTGATTATCAATGGTCAGCCAACCACAAGGGAGTTCATCAGTTACTGCAAATTTCAAAGCTTTCATCTTTGCTCATAATTTTGCACTCTCTATTAGAACTGCCATAAACATCATTTGGAGATGAGATTCCGGTTTTATGAATGGGTTGAACTATCACAAGTTAAATCTTCCTGGTTCAAAATTTGTTGCTCTTGCCTCATTGAAACGCTTTTATTTTTTTAAGCCCACAAACTAACTAACCAATCTGGTCCTCTTCCCGAAGGAAGGTTCAGTGCTGAAACAAATCAACCTGATGGCATGGATTACACTGGGTGGTTTCATTTTGCCTTCCTCGTGTTAATCAGGGCAGGAATTTGGTTGGAATTTGACCGGTATGCCAGCGATAGCTCGCCCACTCTTCGTGGAGAATGTGGGGTCGTTAAAGTCCAAAAAAACCCAATACCAGTACAAAGGATACCCAGCTTAAAACCCATCCGATATACGGCACACATACTGATATCTCACCTTGACTGCAAAAACAACGGGATGACAGTTTATCGCTGGGCCGAGATTTAAACTCAGGCGAGACAGCTTAGATTGCCAAGAATTTTGATGAGTTGTTTACATCAATGAGCTGGATTTTTCAGTTTGTAAAGGCAACTTTGCTTTCTTCAACCCTCGTTCTTTCAATAAAGCCTGCATCTGTTACATTTCCTCTTTAGGTGAGAGTCGTACACTTGGGATTTCTCATAAAGCTGACGTTTCAGACACTCCTACATTTCATCTCGTTTTTTTATGGCTGGTTAGTCCTACTTATGAATCCATGGGTTATGAGATATGGGTGCAGTATCACAGAGTATAGTCGATAGTGGCAAAGCTTGAATTCAATATTATTACATTTATGTGATAATAGCATTTTCCTTTTGTTTAAGTGTTGAAGTTTAGTGTGTTTGTGCATCTTCTCACCTCCACAACCCCACAAGATTGGAATCATGCCATGCACCTTGGATGGAATATGTGAACCAACTTGGAAGGATGCTTAAATTATTTGTTAATTTCAGATTCCTGAACGTGGTTCGGAAAATATAGACCCACAAAAAATACGCAGGGCACCACTTAAAAGGGGGGTAGCCCCTGGTGTGAAAGAGCTTGTGGAGATGAGCAAAATTAAAGAGCAAACTGGTATTTAGATGGGATTCTGGAATGTCCATCACATGAATCCAGACACTTCAGACATTGGACTTTGTATTATGGCTTTTAGTCCCTCCACTTGGGAGTCAACTCACAAATTTTGAAGACTGACTCTAGAAATAAAGATACTCAACTGAAAATGGGAAGATTTTGCAATTTCTTCAAAGTGCCGCTGATAACTTTCTTACTGTTCCCAAATGAGACCATGGGGTCTTCAACATCCTCCAATCAACAAACAGTGCTGACTATCAGGACCTTCAGGTAATCATCCTTTCAATGGATGGCACATACAGTACATCGATGAATCTACCTGAATGTGAACAACCAGGATGGAGGTTTAGAGCAGGGTCGGGATTCAAACCTGTGCTACACAGTTCAAATGTGAGTGCAACATACCTCAAAAGCTATCCTTCCAGCCAATCTGTCATTGCTAAGAAAAAGATTCCTAACTAATTACACATACATGTACATTGAAAGTGATGGTCGGATGGCTGAGAGGTACACACACTCACCTCCAAGCTGTCAAGCCTGAGTTTGAAATCCCAACCCAGCTATAAACTGTCATCCCAGTGTTTCACAGACTGGGTGAATCATCAATGTGTTTGCCATACCTCGACATCACGGGGGAACCATGAGGGAGGGCTCTCCCTGGTTCCTCCCCAGATTCACCGGGAATTGCAGGCCATCGCACACATATAACTGTGTCGTGATAGGTCGCTAATCAACTGTGAATGCCAATAACTTGGCCATATAACCCAGGGTCCTCCGTCTGACAACCTTTTACCAAGGAACACCTGATCGCCTTCTCGGGGAATCGCGCCCTTGATGCGTACTTGCATTAATCAAGTTACTTACCGTATCAGGTGCAGCTGAGTGGAGCTGCCAAGTACGTACTGCCTATTAAGCAGATGTTGGAGTATAATGTCCCGGCTAAGCTAAGGTGTGGACCATGCTAGACCAATGGAGGAAAAGTCAAAAACGAGCTAGGTACATTTCTAGCAGGCACATTTATTTAAATAAGAGCGAGGAAAATTACGTGGCACAGTATGGGATTTATTGCAAATGTACAGCAAGTGAAGCAATGGATTCGTGAGGTGTAGCAAAAGACATACAATATTCATAAAAGAAGAATACACAGTGCAGAGTTATGCCGAATATTCAAGTACAATCTTAACTTACACTACGACAGGCATCATAACACACACACGAACTTGAGTAAAATTAGAAATAGCCCAGAGAGATGTCGCCGAACTCACCAGATGCCAGACCTCGTTGGACACGCCAAGAAACTGCGGCAGACTTTCAACCTCACCAGGGAAACAAGCAGCGGAAAACAGTGCAGAAGGACAAGTGTCGGCGCTGAGCAAGTGGTGCAGTGAATCAGTGCAGTCAAGTGCGGTCAAGCATGGAATCACGAGTTACTACGATGAGCCGGGACTCCTCTCATTATATTGATGCTCAGTTCAGCTGCAGGATGCAGCAACATTTACATGTACAAATTCTTCCACCATTCCGAGAGGGTCTTTCTCTTATGTATCTTTCTCTACCATCTATCTCTCGTCTATTGTGGACACACAAAGAGCAAAGGCAAAATTGTTTTTCTGAAAACCATTGATAATCATTAATCACGGTCTAATTTGAAGTGGAAAAAAAAATTTGAAATTATTTTGCCAATCACAAAGTGTCGAAAAAAGCCCGAGAGTGTCGATTTACTATTTTGCCAATGTTGTCACCTCTGGAATCCATATTGATCTGAACGGTGGTTTACATAGAAAAACAGTATATTTCAAGCTCTGTTCCAGTTTTGATTCCACCATCAAAAGCAACTCTGAAGGTTCTCAGTATGTTGAAAGTGATCAGTGGGATTTTGAAGAAAATATTGGAGACAAAATTCGAATGGAAATACT
>NC_140965.1:96719489-96824489 GCF_056783735.1 Eptatretus burgeri | reverse complement strand
AATGCAAATTAATTATTTAAAAATCATACAATGTGATTTTCAGGATTTTTCTTTTAGATTCTGTCTTTCACAGTTGAAGTGTACCTATGATAAAAATTACAGACCTATACATGCTTTGTAAGTGGGAAAACCTGCAAAATCAGCAGTGTATCAAATACTTGTTCTACCCAATGTATATAAATATAAATATATTGTTACAGCTGTGGAAATTCGCAAACCACCATTCAGGGCCCATAGGTGAGATAACTCTAAGTACATGTGTAGTTAGCCCCAAACCCGTTGTATAGAGGGAAATTATGTGATTCATTCGGGCTGCGACACTTTGAGATAGCCGTTTTTCTGTTCTATCTTTATTTTGAACCAACCACGTCTCAACGGCAATCACACAACCACCACGCCAGCCATCGTCACCAACTGCAACCACGCTCCAACCCTCAGGCAACAACAACAATGCCAACAGCCACGACCTTTACCTTCACAACTCAATCTCACATCATCGCATCACCGCCATTCCCAAACGGCACCATAACCATCAAGCCACCACCGAAAACCCTCCACCACCTTCACCTCTCTCCTTATATGGCCATTCCCGCACCACCTGTGAACACTGAGCGTCGCGCTGTTTTGGGCCCGTTCAGCGATACGCACCGAGCCGCCAGCGCAAATAGCGGCCTTTCCGAGGAAATTTCGTATCACAAACACTACACGCCCACTTCCCCTCCATCCAATTAGCAAGCGCGGAGCGGCTTGGCCCCGCCTCCAGGCGCGTCTGTGTGAAATCGATATATGCAAATTCCAGGATCAGGGGAGGTTCACGCCCTCTTTTCCTCCGTCCAATTAGCGAGCGTGGCTCTGCCCCCGAGGTCATCCTGATCCGGATATTTGCATATTGTTCTCTCCTGCCGGCCTATAAAAAGGCGAGCGCAAGGCGAGGAAAGCGAGTCAGTTTTGGTTGGAGAATGGAAGAGAGCCGGGGCAGAGGCGAGGCGAGTCGGGTGGAGAGCGAGTCGAGTCATCGGTGTGGCAGAGAGTCGAGTCATCGGTGTGGCAGAGAGTCGAGTCGGGTGGCGAAGTGAGTGGAGTCGGGTGGCAAAGTCATCTGTGTGGCAAAGAGTTGTGTTCTGGAGTCGGCTGACAAGAGTTGCGGGAAGAGGCAAGGAGCTCGGGTCCGAAGCGAGAAGGACGGCGGTCGGCGACGAGGTCGAGGTGTGGGATCGCTCGTCGTGGGACCCAAGCCAGCCAGCCATTCTCCCTCCCCCAGGGCATCAACAATTCCCCCTTTCCCCCACGCTGAGATAGTGCAACAAGGGGGCCCCGTTCCCACCCCACTCCAAACGTCGTGCCAACGAAACCCGCCAAGGAGCACGGAGTCGGGGCACAGCCACATCTGCGGCTCGTCCGCCAACGCGTCACGAGGACGCGGGTAGGACCCCCCCCCCGGTCTCGCGGGCCTGGCCGCTCCTTCAGGTCATGCGCGCATATTGGCCTACAGGCCCGTCTGCCCCCTTGTCTATGAGGGTGGCTTCTTTCCTTTGCTTTTGAGTAAATGTGTGTTGGCGCCGTCTGTAAATTAGAACTGTGCAAGTGTTGCCGTGTATGCGCGTTGTAGGTAGTAACTCTGCATCGTCGTTGCTTTTGTTTTGATTGCTATATGTGCATTTTGACTGTTTGGCTGTATATGTGTGCTTTCCATGTGTCACGTAATAAATGTGCATTGTGTGAACTGTTTTCCCGTTTCGCTTCGTCTTTTCTTTATTGACCCTCCAGCCTGCTTCACGTAAAGGGTTCGTAGTGAGCTTAATACGCCCGGTAATTAATTGGAACCGTCGAGGCCGGCGATAACACCGCTCGGTTATCACTGGAACACGGAACGGACCGCTTAAGCGGTTCGTGTCCGGAGTCGACCTGCGGCGAGGTAAGATCGCCCGGTTTACCATCCGCGTGGGTACTTAGGTAGGTCGAGTTTGGCGAACAACCCTATCCTACGTGGGTGGCCGATTGGCACGATTGTGGTGAGGTCGAAAGGCCCACCCGTGACTGGCTCCGCGCGATAGTTCCCGGAGGGTCACGACTGAATTGTCCGTCCGGTGGGCGACGCGGTCGCGATTCGAGTGACGCGGCTGTTCGCACGCCGGCGGGTGCGAATTTGCAACAATATATATGTATATATATATATATATATATATATATATATATATATATATATATATATATATATATATATATATATATATATATATATATATATATATATATATATATATATATATATATATATATATATATATGTATATATATGTATGAAAAAGGTTTTGGAAATCCTGGGAGAGTCACATGCCTTTTTGCTCAAGTCTTCTGTCAAGCTCTTGATCCAGAATATCAAGGACTTCATAGACCAACTGTCAGGAGTACTCTCTTGAAGGAGAAGTTGTGTAGCTGTATGCCTTCGTTAATTCTCCTGGTGGAGCTTTCCAAGATTGTACTGGGCTACCTGGTAAGCTCCGATTCCTTTATGACATGATCATAGAACTTGTGGAACTCCTCCGCATTTCCTTACTGTTACAAGCAGGTGCATAACAAGGAGATGGCCTTCATTGTATATGTATATTTACCTTGAATATTTATTGACACCTGTTCTACCCAAGGGAAGATATGATATGTCAACTTCAAGCCCAATAATGTACTGAACCTCTCCATTAACGTGGCCTGACCACTTGCATGTCTGGCATATTCGTCGTTCGAACTCTCACCGATTTCCTCCAAACTATTTAACAACACACACTTCATAATTAGACAAAATGTCACTCGAAGATCTTGTTCTCACAGCCCATCGAGTCAGGCAAAGTGGTCTCAGCTTACGGGGATTCTCTTTGCCAACGTGAACCTGCATTTGTGTAAAGATGGTCAATCGCTTTTGGGGAAAACTTCATCAGTTTGATTATTTCAAGGATGAGATCTAGTAGATCTCAGATAGGCTTGCATTAGCGGGAAACATCTTGAAGGCACAATTGGTCCAGCACACCAAGCAAAGAATCAAAATGGCTGAGCTGGTGTCATGTTAAATTTCAGGAGCAACACCAGAAATTCTTCCCTGCATACTTGTTGCCTCATAATATTGTTACGGTTGTGGTGGTAGATGGAGGAATTTAATAGGAAAGTTAGGATTGAATATAGTTGTTTGGACTGTGGACGTGTAGGAGACATCTCAATGTAATTAAGTAGGGAGACTGTGAGCTTAAGTGTTACATGTCACCACACTGGGGGGGGGGGGGGGGATGTTAAATAGATTGGGATTAAGGCCAAGTTCCCCAGTGTATGATTGCACCCCTGACTTTTCCCTATGTTTTTTTGTATAACAAACCAGCAATGGACCATTACAACCGAGCTGCATGACCAGGTTTGAAGAAGCCCCACTTCCAAGGCTGACGGCAGGTAAAGTCATGCCCCGGAGGCTGATGATTGTTGAGCGTGATGTCAGAAACAAGGCAGGTGTGCCAAACAGGCGATAAGAACCGCCTTTCCCGGCTCGGCGAGGGCAAGCCACACCCTGGGAGAAAAACGGTGGTTGGTGATGTCAGACAGAGTTCAGATAAGGAAGGCACGAGTGCGGAGTAAGGGACGCACGCAGTCGAGAGAGAACATAGCTAGGAGATGGCCTGTAAGAACAGGGCTTTACGGTTGGCTTTCCATTGATGCATGAAGAAGACGGCATGATTCTTGTATTCGTGCTGAGGCGGTTTGGCTCGTGTGGTGGAGCGAGATGCTGGCCTTTGGCTCTCGGTTGGGTCATGAGAGACGGACAGCCTCGTGTATGTCACCGAAGGGGACGGCGCCATTCTGCAAAGAGCGTATCGGCAGGCGCAATAGACAAAGAAGCTGCACGACAGTCGGTGAGCCTTGGGGTTGAATACCACTCAGGAATTGCCTGAAGAATGTTCCCACTACAAGTGAGTGGCTTGGTGCCATTTTTGCGCGCGTTTACACGCATTGATCCTCGACATTGATCCAGTCCCTAGATTGCGGAATATCAGGAAATCTTTCAGGGCCTTTATGTCGATTTCACTGGTAATATCTGGCAACTCAACAAATCACAATGATTCCTCATATATGTTATATACCTGGTTGTTGTAGTCAACCCACATTACGCAAATGTTGGACTGTTCTTTTCAGGAAATATCAGTCATTTCATCCGAAATAATTGAGTACCTGTCTGCTTCCTTCACTTCAGCCAAGACTGAATGTGGAACAGCAAGATCCATCTTTGTTCTCAGCTTTTTAACAATCTCGGGTGACCGAGCAAGAAAACAGTCGATCAATCAGCAGCGACTCCCACACTCTTACCTGTGAAACTTCTCGTTTTTTACATTACTAAAGCAATGACAAGCAACTTTTTTTATGGGAAATGCATTGAACAAATCTTTCACAAGAAGGTATGAGAATAATAACACCAAATTGTAGAATGTCAAGATGTCGTTTCCATCGTTGCCCACATGTGCGTGTTGAGTGCCGCACTTTCAAAAACGCTGCAGAACATGTTTCGTTCAAAGCAAGATCATAGATGTGTCACAAGAAACCTAATTTCCAACATCGAAAATTTCGATTTATGTCTTTTGCAATAAATTCGAAAATATTTAAAGTCAGAGGGAGGTGTAAATTTTAAGAGTTCCACTTAGTGCTGCGTACAATATATATATATATATATATATATATATATATATATATATATATATATATATATATATATATATATATATATATATATATATATATATATGACGCAAATCTACTTCTGGTGTTGATCGACAGCACGATGACCAATGGTGTGGTGCTTGGAGCACCAGTCGGAGATTGACCCGAGAGGGACTCGAGACTGGAGCTGCTTGTCATCGCCAGGCTGAAAACATTTCTTATTGATGGTTACCTCCGCCAACGAACGTGGATGGAGGTTACGTACTCGCCCCTGTTTGTTTATCTGTCTATCTGTCTGTCTCAAAGCAGGATATCTCAAAAAGCTATAGATGGATTCGGACAAACCTTGGTGGGCAGGTTGTCTGTGTGACAATGACAAGTTGATTCAATTTTGGCGCAGGTCGAGATCCGGATGCGAGAATTTTTTAAAAGTGATTCTTCATAATTGAGAAATGGGGCCAAGAACGATATATAGCATGACATTTCAAAAAGTTGTGAATGGGTTATGACAACACAAGGTGGATGAGTTGGTTAGGTGACAAGAATAAGTCGGTTAGATTTTGGTTCAGGTCCGGATGCAGACTTGGTCCATCAGTGGGATACGGAACGTAAACTGCTCAGCCTGGGGAAGGTATGTGCTCGACCGAGTGCTGATCTAGTTGGTCATGTTTTTCCAGTCGGTGTCATTTTGATGGCGGTTCTATTACAGAAGACTCGGAAATTTGCTTGCCAATTTAAACCCAGTAGTCACATGTCTAACACAAGAACCACCACTCTGTCTTCTCATTATAAATGTTTCTCATTACTGTATATACTTTTGCTGCCATCATTTTGAATATTTATTCATCATGAACAGCATTACAAATGATCCATTCATCAACATTTCTTTCTAAGATACTGCATTTTCACATTCATAGGCCGTCTAAAAGTGGGGGATGGGGGGGGGCAACATCGTAGCACCACATTTTGAAAGGGTGGTACCACCGTCCCCCTCCTCCCCCACTTCCTACACAATAGGAAGAGTAAGTTTTACCCGCTCCATATGTAAATATCCCTTCGTATATTTGATGAACAAAAGCTGCCAATTATCTGTCCCAAACATTAAGTTATTTTTGGTGATAATTGTGAGATGCAATTTCTGTTCTGCATTTGAAATACTAGGACCATGTGATTGAATCATCATCATCATGTTTCCCTATGCAGATGGTTCGGCTGCCACTCTGACTCAGGAAGTCAGGGCAGGAACTTGCAATTTGTTCAGAGTGCCAGCGATAGCTTGCCTAATCTTCGCGAACGGCAAACGACACCATGGGATCTTTAACATCCACCAACTAATATGGGAAGACAGGACACTCAGTTTAAGGTATATCCTAAGACCGGCACAGAGATTGATGAATCACCATAACTGTGAAACACCAGGATGAGTTTACATCTAGGTCAAGATTCGAACCCAGGTTAGACAACTTAGAGGAGTGTGTGCATATCTCTCGGCCATCATGCCAGCCCTGTGATTTAATTGGTCCTTAAAAATTGTACTTTTGTTGCAAAACCAATGGCTTGACATCTGATAACAGCATAACTCCATGTTCATTCATGTGCTGGTTGCATTATTGCTGGGAGTGCGGGCTGTACCACCATTGAAATGCCACCTGTCGGTTCAAGCAGGACTTTAGCCAGGATACAGTGACAATCACTTACTATTGGCCAAGGACTCCATGGGATCTTCAGCGTCCATCAGCATTCCTCCTAGTAGATGGGAACCCAGCTGAATGTCCCATCCAAGGGATGACGTACTCACTGACACAACAACCACCTGCAAAACACCAGGGTAACACTTTATAGTCGGGGCAGGAAACAAACCCAGACGAGACGGTTCAAAGGAGCGTGCAGTTCCACTGAACTATCCGGCCAACCCATTGCTATCCCTCAAATATTATTATTTATTCACTGCTGCATGATCAATTTCTGGGTTCTCATTTATTTATTTAATTATTTCCTTTCAGTCACCAAAATTTCAGATTTAATTTGTTCAAAACTTTCCTTTCAGTCACCAAAACAAAACAAAAATTGAACTGGAAGAAAACAAACACCTTTAATCCCAATATGAATTTTCTGTTAGACCAACCCCACTAAATTTTGTAAATGCAAAGCAAGCAAGCTATATTTTAGGCCATGTTTCGAAGATAATATCACTATGTACGCATATGAAAGGGCGGCCAGTTTTTTCCCCATATCATCACTCAAGATGGAGTACTACAGCACTCCATTATATGAAGCAGATATAAACATAGATGAAAGTGAAGCAAGCCAACAAAATATCACTGTTTGTGAATTTTTTTGAATAAAAATCAAATTATATTTCAAACATAAATTCAAAAACCCTCCATGCACAAGCTGTGTTTTCCATTCATCACTGGACCAAGGCAATTTTTCAGATCCAGCACAAACAGCACAGTGATGGGTGTGAACTTAGAAAATACACTTCCACCTTTTCAAGGTTTGGAGAAGGTAACTACCACATACCTTTGCATACTTCCATTGGTGGAACATGTAACTATATTGCCCGTAGCAGACTTGAAACCCAAAGATGGCAAATTTTGGGGATGAACAATGTTGGGATGTCATACAAGTAAAACTGGATGAAGATTTGGCTTCCATCAGGCTGTTATCAGTAGAATGATCAGCAAATATAAACAATCCAATGATATTAAAGACAGCTCTCGATTTGGACGACTGATGCTGACCTCTGATAAAGAAGATGCAGTTCTGATAAGGCTCGTCAGACGTATTATTTTGGCACAAGGATAGTGTTGCATCATCAATGGAATCTCCTTTGGGTTTATCCATGAGAACTGTCTGAAACAGGGGTCTTCGTGCTGCAGATTACAAAGCAAGAATATCTATAAGACACCCTCTTCTCACCCCAAAACACAAAACAGGCCACTTGGCATGGTGGCGGGCACATCAACAATGAAATCTCATATCCTGGAGGAAGATCCATTGGTCTGATAAAAGTAGATTTCTCCTACACACCACTGATTGTAGAATTTGGGGGTGGCATCAACCTAACAATGCCTCTATACCCAAGAATGTTGTAGAGTCCATCCCCTTTGATGGCAGATCCATTGTGATATTTGGGCTGCTTGTTAACATTGTAAACCTGACCCTGTTACTGTACAGGAGAACCTAACAGGTGAAAAGTACAGTTCTTACAAGACCTGTATTTATGGACGACAATGCCGGACCCCCGCCGTTCTTGTGCAGTTGCAAACTTGTTGCAAAACAATGCCATCACAACATTGTTCAGGCCAGCAAGGTGACTTGATATAAAACCAAATGAGCACGTTTGGGACATCCTTGGGTGTAGAATTAAGAAAATGGACCCTCTTGTGCAGACTCCGGCACAGTTGGAGGCTGCTTTGCATCAGGAATGGCAAGAACTCACTTTATATTCTCTCTGGAAGCTTCTTCAAGGAGATGAGAATAGGGTTGCAGCAGTCATTCGTTCTAATGGTGCTTCCACACATTATTGACCTCTTCAGATATTTATTATGACATCATTGGATGCCATTATTCATGGATCTTGAGTACTACATCACAGAATGTGTTGCCAGGAGCCACATTATAAAGTCACGTTTTTATTGTTGTAAAATAATGTCATTACAGACGTCCTCATTTTGTGATTGAAAATAAAATCGACAAAACCTATGAATTTGTCTCATCATTTATTTAACAATCATACGTTACCAATAAATGTTTTTATTCTTCATAAACATTAAGGTTTCTGAATAATTTTATCAGTAATTGCCATCATCCAAGAAAATGGAGCCCATGCTCAACTCTATTTTTGATGTGTACAGCATATATTACTTCAATAACTTTATTGAAGAACCTTATAATAAGGCTATTAATAACACTGAACAACAAAAATTTTTTACTGGAGATGTGTAAAGTGATTTAGACTAATTTGGGTACGCTGATTTCAAAAATCATAACCGTTTTGCTGTATCACATCAGGATTTTCAGTAACAGAAATATTTCCATTGCCTAGAAGTCAGGATTTCAATGAAATTTACAAAAATTCATTTATTCATTTATTTCATCATGAATGCTTCAAAATTATAGAAATTACAGAAAAACTCCACTAGAATGTAATTAAAAATGCTTTAGGAATTTGGCTTTGCGTTTGTGCTGCTCTGTGTCAGTTTCACGATGCAGGAACCAGCAGAAATCGCCCATCATGTTCGGGTTGTGCCGCCCTTGGTAACGCGTCTCCATGAGTGAAATCTCTTGGTGGAATCGCTCGCCGTGCTCGTCCGAGACTGCTCCCAAGTTGTCAGGGAAGAAGTTCAGGTGCTGGTGTAGGAAATGGATTTTCAGGGACATCCTGGAGCCAAGTTTCCTGAAGGACTCCAGCAGCTGCTGCACTATTTCTTCATAGTTGTCCGCGCGCTCGTTCCCCAAGAAGTTGTCCGTCACAGCTTTGAAGCTCCTCCACGCTGCCAGCTCTTTGGGGTTTAGAGTTGTCGGAAAAGTTTCGTCCTTCATAATCTGTCGGATTTGCGGTCCAACAAAGACACCAGCTTTGATCTTGGCCTCCGACAAGGTGTTGCCAAACTTTTCCTTGAGGTATAAAAACCCACGCCCATTCAGATCCATTGCACGTACAAAACTTTTCATCAAGCCGAGCTTTATGTGGAGTGGTGGAAGGAAAACCTTGGCTGGGTCGACAAGGGCGACATGCTTCACGTTGTGTCGACCAGGTACATGCTCTTTTCGCTCTTCCCAATCTTTCTTCGTCCAGTGATTCTTGTCATCTCTGCTATCCCAGAGACAAAGGAAGCACATGTATTTCATGAAGCCTGACTGCAGCCCTAACAACAGCGCCACCACTTTCAAGTCTCCGCAGATGTGCCAGTTGAAGTCATTGTACTTGATGGAATCAAGCAGCTGCCGCATAGTCTCATAGGTCTCTGTCATGCCGAACGCGTGAGCCAGTGGGACTGATGGTTTCTCGTTGCCATTGTGGAGCAAAACAGCCTTCAAGCTGTTCTTCCCCGAGTCGATGAAGAGGCGCCAGTCTGCAGGATCGTGATCACACCCAAGTTCTTTCAACAGACCGTTGATGTCACTGCAGAATATCATCGTGTCTTCCATCTCAAAGAACTCAGCCATGTCTCTGTGACGTGCTCTGAACAAGGATATCTTGGTGTTAGGTTCAAGTAGATTCCACTGCTGCAGCCTTGATCCAAGCAGCTCTGCCTTCGCCTTTGACAGCGAGAGATCTCTTACAAGATCATTTAAGTCTCCCTGGTTCAGAAGGTGTGATTCTTGAGTCTCGGGTTCAAAAGGTTCATCATCACCATCCTCTTCACCACTGCTTACAGCTATGTTCTGATCAGCTGGAGGTGTTGGAACGGGGTTTTCGTCATCATGAGGCACAGGTTTACGAGCAGAGACGCAGTCAGCGTACTTGATGTGACCTTTATTCTTCTTGTTGAAGCCGGCGATGCTTGTGCAGCAGAAATAACAATCATCATGATGATTCTGCGGCTCACGCCATATCATGGGCACCGCAAATGGCATGCTCGCGCGCTTGCCCACCAACCACTGAGTCAAGGTTGTGTGACAGCTTGTGCAGCAGATGTGTGGTGCCCAGCTCTGTTCTTGGTCCCCAACCTTACACCCGAAGTAGTGAAAGTAGGCGGCCTTCATTTTCACTGCTGTAGATATACTTCGCTGTTGATCTTTTTTGGTATACCGACCACAGACATAACAGAAGTTGTCAGGATGATTGGTACAGGAACGCCTACTCATCTTTATCTGAAAGAAAGAAATATAACACAAGTTAACAACAATTGTACGAAATAGACATGTTAAAGACATATGTAAATTTCATTGAAATCCTGGGAATGGGAATATTTCTGTTCCTGAAAATCCTGATGTGATACAGCAAAACGGTTATGATTTTTGAAATCAGCGTACCCAAATTAGTCTTAATCACTTTACACATCTCCAGTAAAAAAAAATTTTTGAAATTTGTTGTTCAGTGTAATCTATACATGAAAGTAGCTGCATTTCTCCATATGTTTCTCTCTTTCCACCCAATGGTTGGATAGCTGACCTGACCATCCACAATTGAACCACAAAAAATCAAATCATATGTCCACCATTTATAAGGCCTGAAGCCTTAGGCTTCATGCTACTGGTGTACATTTGAGGACGGAACAACACGTCGACTATCATGAAAGAAAAGTACGTTTTGATTACAACTCATGCAGAAGAAATGAAGCAATGCATGTTTTGTTTGAGGGTGATCAAGGCAGCGGTCCACCAAGAAAACTTTCATACCTATGCAAAACACTGGTGAAAAAATGGAAGGTTGTTGTACGTCATTTTGGTTTTCTTCTGAGTTTTCATGGTTGAATAGTGTGCAGATACAGGATTTATAAACAAACTGTATATTACATGGACAAACATGGACATACAATTCACATGTTATATGAAGTAAATAAACATATGTGGCAAATTGGAGGCAACGAAAAGTGGGTTGGTAGTAATCAAAAGCACTTTTTATTATTATTAATTTTTTTGTTAACCAAACCTAGTGAAAATGCTATTCGAGAGATTATCAGTGACACAAAATGCACAACACTGAGATAGCTGTCTATTGATGAGTCATCATAAGGAAGATCCAAGTAAGACAGCATCAAACTTGGTGATTGTGGTGACACGATATTAAATATGTCATGATTGATGTAAGAATGCCCTTATGCTTTTATGAGCGGGAGGAGGAAAGGGGAGGGTAGAGAGTTGGGGTGGGGGGGGGGGGTGGGAAACAAGGATGGGACAGAGTTGGGAGAAGGAGGTTGAGACTTTTGGGGGAAAGGAGGTCAGAGGTTGAGGACTTCCGGTTGGGGGGGAGTAGGTTGAGGAGTGGGGGTGGGGGGGAGTTGATAGCTTGAAGTGGGGAGGGGATTGAAGTCTTTGGGTTGGAATGAGGAGGTTGATGACTTGGGGTTTGTGAGGGGGCAGAGGGGGGGGAGTTGAGGACTTTAATTCACATTTTACATTGTGTGGATGTTCGGTGGGTCCCTGCTAGTTTGCAAAACACAGGCCTGCAATTGAAAGTGCACCAATGGCATACTAGTCTTTGTTAGGGCTGGTGTCTGATGTTGGTCTGCACCAGCAGACAAGTTAAACAATGGTTTTATCAACTGAAATCTGATAACAGTATGGTAACCTCTATGGACAGCGAGGTACAGCTAGCATTTCAAGTGTTGTCCCTTCAACAAAGCAAAAGAGGACACTCAAAAAGTCAACCGCAACTCCTTTCCCATGGTAGTTCACATACCCTTATCGTCTTTCAGTTTATAAAATTAACCATCATTGAAAGTCAACTGATCACTTTTCATTGTAATGATTTATATTTAGAAAGGGCACTTCAGCTCAGTATGGATTGCTTTTGGAATCTTTTCCTATTACTCTGCAGCAGCTGAGAGGTGCCAAGAATGGAAGTGGCTTGAGGAGTGTGCCATGAAGCCAAATTTAAAATGGCATTCCCCTAAAACATGTGCCTGATGTTGAGGCCAAAATGTCCGAAAGGTCACAGTTCTGGCATTGATGAGCAAAAATGAATAAACATCGAAAGAATGAAGGAAAACCAAAAACAGGGTTTATTCGGTGGAACCTCTTGAAAGATGGAATCACGTAATCAATGACCATTTTCAATTTTTCTTCAGATTTCCTGACAGGTATGCAATTTTAATTTACTATCTTGCTGGGGTTGGTAAACTGTCCCAAGTAAAGTGAAGTCATTCAGTCATTTAGCAAAGTGGAACAAAGGTTTTTCAGAGAAGCAGAAATGATATTTATGGAGATCACACTTCAAAGAGGACACAAGCAGGGAGAACACAAGCTTCTAAGAGGATGCCAGCCAGAGGAACACCAGCTTCCAAGAGGATGCTCGTTTGGTGTTCTCAATTTAGGACATAGAATAATGCTGTGATTCCCATATCCCAACTACAAGTCTCATATTCTGTGTCAATTTGTTCATTGTCCCCTAATTTCCTTGTGATTCATTTCAAAGTACAATGATATCTCTTAATATCTTCGTTCTGTCTGAAAAAAAGTTTTTCCTCTGAACTTTGTTTCATGGTTATAATGTGAAACTCTTTATGAAATGAAATGTGATTGTTACAAATGGCAGGTTTAACAAGAGCATAACAAACTCTTTGGAAGATATTTATGAATGGCAGATTTTTCCCAGCGCTGCGTGGGAAGAGAAACATGAATAAGTAACACTTTGTGGCCAATCACAAAGATTGATTAATTGATTGGTTGATTGGAGCTCTGTTTCAATTTCCTTTCCATGTGCGTCCATCCCTGAATACGTCTGAAGAAGACATCTGAATACAAACGGCTTTGCATTTTGAATGCGGACGGGCTTTCCATTTTGATCTTCCTCTTAGTGTGTTGCATATAATTCGCAATTCAGCACCTAAAAAGGCTGTGATGAATATCCCATTAATAATGTCCCCCTCCTCGCTCCTTACATCACCTCATTTTAGTTTTTCCAAAAGCAAAAATGGACAGGCTTTGCTGGGACATGACGGGTGGGCGCTTTCTCGGTTTACATAAACTCAAACCGGCATCACCTCAACTCATTGTTTTAAATCATTCACCACCCCCCTCTCCCACCCTGCCGACTCTCCTGCCCCCTTCTCAGGCCAAGGAGCTCTTCTGCCCCACCCTGGGCAAGAGAAACTATATGCTGCCTTGGTATGCAATAGTGGGGATTACTTCACTGATGCAATGGCATTTGAACAGTCATCGTGAATATTGACTGAGGACTTGCCATTGGAGAGGGGGGCTTGGGGGGAGGGGGAAGGGAAGGAGGACAAATTTACCCTTGCGAAGAGTACTTTAACCTCAGCATTGCGAAGGTGAAAATGGAAATTGTAATTCTCTCTGCCACCACCACCAGGTGGTGCTACACGGTACACATTTACATCGAAGATTTACACAGTCCTGGCCCTCCAAACCCCTACGTGAGGCCGCGGTCACATAGCCTATGTTACCCCCCACACAAAGTTTTATTTGTACCGCGAGTTTGAAGTTTGTAACTTTAAAGATTTGGCCGTGCATAGAACACATACAAACAAAGAGAGAGGGAGAGAGATTTTTGCCTTTTTTGGTATAGATATATCGACATGTTAGACCTGTAATCGATATGTTACAAAGCTGATTAAGAAACAGATTAGAGTAAGGAAAGGTGAGACGTCATCTCCAACCCCTCCTCCCCCTCAATATTCTGTACATATCTTCATCGGTTATTTTGTTCAATATAATGAACATTTTTCGTTTGAAATTCCCTACATAATAGACCATAGACCAGAGACCGCCAGCCAGATTTCCCTGTGTTTTAGTTGAGTTATTATTTCGGAGTCAATTTTCTAAATTTCATCAAGTTGGAAGGATCGCTGAGCATGAACACACTCCACCCATAGGTTCTACGATGGGGAATGACCCAAATGTTATTTTGGTGCTTTGCAGGTAGTTTCGTCTCACAAAGTACACACTTCTTTCAGCAAGAATGTTAATCCGTCTGCGCTAGTGTCCTGTATGTTATCCATAGTCTTTGGATGTCAAAGACTACCTTTTCAATAAATCTAAAGGGTATTTATATTGTTTTAATGCAACTGTTCTTGGGCCTTAAAGACAATTTTTTATGTTCATTGATTGGCCGTTGTGTGTCGATCAAATAACAAATTCCATTCCATTTGAGAGCTGCACGGTCATGTTCGACCACAGACTTACTGATACATACCCTAATGTCCGAACTTGTTCCTTGCTACTTCAATCCTCTGTTGTTCATCTCTTCCACGAATCTCAGCATCTCCATCTTTAGAAAAATCACAACCATGCAAGCTTTGTGTTTCGGTTCAAAAATTGTGGATGAAACAACTCACCTGCATGCGTGTGTATGCATGTCAAGGAATACCTACGTTTCTTGGTATGACACAACTCACACCTAGAAATGTTGCCATAGTTTCATGCAGGCAGATGCGGTGAGTTTGGAATGTTCGAGACGAGAGCGGTGGAACAAAACAAAGGAATGCCGTCAAACATTTAATGACGGGAATTCAACGTCTCTATTGTGCGAAGGGAGAGAGTAGAGTGGTCGAGAGAGACTTTGAGATGCGCATGCATGAAAGAGTGTGCTGGAGGGTTATGGGCTTTGCCACCAAGGTAGAGAGATCACAAGACACCAATTAAAGCTTTCAACCCTCCTCCCCTCTCCACCACAATCCTGGCACCTCTTGCGAACGAGTTGAAGTTCATCCCGGCGATCTCTAAACTGACTCGAGGCGTCGAAATCCGAGTGACCCAAACCCTAGTGCTCGTTAAGTCCGCCCACGCGTGGTCCTCCTCCCCTCTGATGAGCGGTTCGAGGCCGTATAAAGGATCGTGGAAGGCTCTGTGCGTGGTCGGGTGAGGTGTACATTCGCGGTGGCTCGGCACACCAAACTAAGCCAGGTGAGTTCGTCATTTCGCGCACGCTCTCAAAACTTTTCTCTCGCTCCGCTGATGACTCCAACCCCAGGACCTTTGTCCACAAACCCCTGATCGGGTAGTCTCAGGGCCGGATTTAGGCATGGGCAAGCTGGGCAGTTGCCCAGGGCCTCCACAACCAGGGGGCCTTCACATATTGCATGAAAAAAAAATATTGCAAGGAAAAATGTATTTGTGAGTGCCTGAATGGTAGTTGGTAGTTCATGGAACAGATACAAGATATTCATCTATAACCGATAGAAGATATGCATCTTATCTCATTCTCTATTTTATATCGAAGTTCAGATTCTTTGTTCTTGAAAAATATATTTTATGGATGACTGTAAATATGTCTTGTCACCTTTTTAGTATTCTAAGGTAGGGTGGGCCTCCACTACTGAAGGCTGCCCAGGGGCCACCACATGTCTAAATCCGGCCCTGGGTATTCTTTAATATTCCGCCATGTCTCTATCGTATACGTTTCGTGTTGCGAAAATAAACCATACCTGTAGGTTATATCGTGCATGGGTATTCACAAGCAAGACAGTTCGAAATCCCAACTGAAAACATCAGGAGATTAAAAGGCCAGACTCAACGCATAACCCAAGATGACAGCTTGGACATCACTTTAAATGTTGGAAAAGTTTGGGGAACAAATTTACAGGGAAGACAAAACATTGATGACTTGGGGCGATAAATCAATTCGAACATAGTTATTTCTTATGTAAAAAACATGACGATAAATATATAAACTATCGTTAATAAACATACAACAACCAATTTAGGATCGAGCAAAAGCTTTTCTGACTACATACGGTTAACATGATGTTTCTATACAGTACCTTGAAAATGGCAATTAATCTTCACCACTTCTTACCATGTAATGACTCACACCAAGTTTATAGAAGAATTGCTGAAAAAAATCTCTCTGTGCCACTTGTGGAAAAGCAAGATCCGTAAACTGCATGTTTACCTGATCTGGTGTTGTGTACATCCATCACTCACCTGTAAGGGTTTTCAACAAACAAGTTTTGACAAAAACAAAAACAAGTTCAAACACTTGATAAAAGCAAACAAGGGAGTGGGGGGTCCTATTATTGTCCACAAATTGAGGAAGAACCACCTCTTTTGCTCGATGAAGGGCTAGCGGCAGAAAGGTCAGCTTTGCATGCACCTCATTTCCCACGGCGGTTAGCATACCCCTCCCAGGTATCCAAGGACGTGCCGGACTGACTCTGCAGGTTAGACACCTTGCCAGCTGTCGGACAGCTAGCCAGATTCCGTTTAGTGTCGATAGCCACCTGGGTTGTCGACCTTCAGTTTTTTTGGGGGGAGGGGGGTTCAACCTGGCGTTCGAATTGTCTGCCAATGCACACAAACACTATAACCTGAACAAAGATGAATAACTAGCCATTTCACTCGACTCAGTATCCGTTTACTGTGTCGACCCTCCATGCCGACCTCCTCCCCTCCCCATCTCCCAGTTTTGATCCCTTGCCCCGAACTAAGATGGTCCACATGCTTTCTCAACCATTGCAGGTGCTTTGTTACCGTGCATGCGCGAGGCGGAAACTGGGGTTAAGCAATTGGTTCACTTTGTCTGTCTGTCTGTCTGTCTACAAACGACGGTTTATGATCGAGGAACAACTTGATTTCGATTGAATGTTATATTTTGTAACACGAATCGAAACATGAACCTGCAGTTTAGCAGTACTTTGGTTCTGAATTGGGAAAAATGTACGGAATCTCATGCGGATCGCACATGCGCACAGAGTAAGTGAATTTTTTTAACCTGTCTGTCAGTCAAACAAAATTTAAAATCATTCAAACCAGGAAACTTACTCTTTTTAGCGATTGTATGCAACAACAGATCATAGACACGAAGAACGAATGTAACGTGTTAACTATGGTGGTGTAAAAAAACTGATTCCTATGCATTACTTACCCCCTTTATATTCATTGATTTGCATTAATTTAATGTGTATATCATGACTTTTGTTGCTTGGATGAAAACAGACATCGCTGGTGGGTACAGCCTCAGAGTGATTGCCCCATTGATTGGTATTTTTCTCGTTTCAATGAATGTGATACAGCTTGATAACCGGATGAAACTACCTACTTGGTACTGCAAGCTTACTTTTTCCATCAAATTAATACGATACTTCATCTCACTCTTAAAATGGAAGTGTGAACTTCTGATTTTATGGTCTGTGCCTCGACATGTGATATGTGCGTGTCCTCGGGGCAATAGCACATTTGGCACTCCAAACAATGCGCTTTGTGTAAACTGAATGACAACAATAATGCATAGAGGCCTTTGCAGAAACATGACTATGTTCAAAATTGGCTCCCCAACTAGAACGGGCACTTGGTAGAGAGCATACCTCTGCCAGGCTGAATGTTTTGTACTCCACTGATAGATCAGATCTGAATCCACACCTTAGCCAAAATCGAATCAGCTTGTTCTTGTCATCTACCCAACTTATCCACAAGTTTTGTCATAATCCATCCAAAACGTTTTTGAAATATCATGCTACAATACATATCGTTTTTGACCCTATCTCTTAATGGTGAAGAATCACTTGAAAATTAAATAATTCTCGTATCCGGTTCCGGATTCGAATCTGCAGCAAAATCGAATACATTTGTCCCTGTCAAACAGCCAAACTGTTCATGAGGTTTCATCCAAATCCGTCCATAACTATTTGAGATTGTGTTACTGTATATCTTGTTTAGCCGTATCACTCAATGGTGAAGAATCATTGAAAAATATTATAGTATTCGGAGCTTCGCAAAAATCCAACCAATTAGTCCTTATCACACAACCAACCTGTCCACTAATTTTCGTCCGAATCTGTCCACAACTTCTTTAGATATCCTGCTCACAGACAAACAGACAGACAGATAGACAGACAAACAGACAGGAATGAAAGCACAACCTTCATCTTCAGTGGAAGAGGTAAATATGGACCCTCCAAACAATGATAGGAGCCTTTGAGCCTGCAGTCACACTGTTTGAGCCTGGCTTGGCTTTGTCAAAGCACACATCATTCGATCAGTGACTGAAGTTAGTTAACCCTTTGAATCTTGAACTCCTTGGATTTTCGGCTCCCCAACCCTGGGCTCCCTGGAGAAAAATCCGGCCACTCAGGCATATGGAGGTTTGAATAGCTGCTGGTAAAACACCCGCTCAGGTTCAAAGGGTTAAATACCACCACCCCAGTCAACAAACCTTTTTTCATTTTTTGTTAAACATGCAACATCACCAAGAAAAAAATTCTTAAGAATGCAAGTCCTCATTCAAGGACACAGCCCCAGCTGCACCACTTTAAAAATGTGATCTGTATATTTCATTTAAATAACAAATTAAATGAATAAATTAATGTAAAGGTAATAGGTATATAAATAATTTAAGGTAGTATGTTGACAGCAGTGATCATAAAGTACTGGAATACAAGACCCGTTGCTTTGCTGATGGAAATACCAATCTTTGCTCTAATGGCTAATCAATAGGGCAAGAAGAAAAAGGAATCCAAGTGCGGGGATAACCAGCGTTGCAAGTTGGTGTTTGCAGTTTCGCCATGTATACCCATGTACCCATAAAAAAAATTCATCACAAACCTTCCCGGGAGTTCCCTGAATCCACCATGGATCGATTTATTGAAATCTGTTAATCCATTCTCAAGTTATAACACAACAGACAAACAAACAGACAGGCCTATATATATATATATATATATATATATATATATATATATATATATATATATATATATATATATATATATATATATATATATATATATATCTTCTTCTTTTGGCTGCTCCCGTTTGGGGTCGCCACAGCGGATCATCCGTTATGATCCGCATTGTGATTTGGCACATGTTTTACACCGGATGCCCTTCCTGACGCAACCCTGGTCGCCTCTTACGACACAGGCACATGGTACACCTATTTTAACCGGGGTATACACTGCCCAGTACACTGGTACTCATTTCGCCGACCTCGGAAGTATGACAGGCTGAGTCAACATAATTATATATATATATATATATATATATATATATATATATGTATATATATATATATATATATATATATATATATATATATATATGTATATATATATATATATATATATATATATATATATATTTATATATATATATATATATATATATATTTCAGAATCGGATCCGACTAATGCATATAAACATTTAGGTCCTCAGACAGTTATTTCCCTAAATGCATGTCAAGGATAGACCCATCCTCATGTCTGGTGGGATTCTAACTTTTATGCGTTGGAGGATATAGAATAGATTCCCTTTCTTATGGGATGGCCTATTTCTCTTAACGATAGACACATTGATGCACGCGAGATAGCCATTAGCCTAACAGAGGCTCGTCTACCCCCTTTCCATCAGGACACATTGGCTTGGAAGTGGACGATTTATTTACACCTTGGACTTACAGGACATTTGACTAAGCCCACCGTGGGCTTTTCATGAGCAGTTATTCTGATGGTCAAATAGGGCTGTGGATCATTTACCGCACCCACCTCTTTCACCGATGTTGACACCCACCTATTTCCAAAACAAAAGGCTTTCATTTGTCCAATTCACACATTCTTTAACACCCTTCCTATCATCAACTGCTGGAGAGTTGTATGGTGGGGGAGGGGGTTTGAGAGGACAGCATGAGGGGAAGGAAGGGAAGGCAGCGAGAGAAGGGAAGGCAGCGAGAGAGGGGAAGGCAGCGCGAGGGGAGGGGAAGGCAGCGTGAGGGGAGGAGAAGGCAACGTGAGGGGAGGGGAAGGCAGCGTGAGGGTAAGGGTAAGGGAAGGTAGCGTGTGGGGAGGGGAAGGCAGCGTGAGGAGAGGTGAAGGCAATGTGAGGGGAAGGGAAGGTAGCGTGTGGGGAGGGGAAGGCAGCGTGAGGAGAGGTGAAGGCAATGTGAGGGAAAGGGAAGGTAGCGTGTGGGGAGAGGAAGGCAGCGTGAAGGGAGAGAAAGGCAGTGTGAGGAGAGGGGAAGGAAGTATGAGGGGAGGAGAAGGCAGCGTGAGGGGAGGGGAAGGCAGCGTGAGGAGAGGTGAAGGCAGCGTGTGGGGAGGGGAAGGCAGCGTGAGGGGAGGGGAAGGTAGCGTGTGGGGAGGGGAAGGCAACATAAGGGGAACAGAAGCAGTGTAATGGCAAGGGAAGAAAGTATGAGGGGAGTGGGAGGGAAGGCAGTGTCAAGGAAGGGTAGGCAGCGTGCCATGGTATTACCGGTGATAAAATGCACCCAAACGGCAATGTTTTCTTTTTAACCACCGTGTTCTGTATAAAACTGGGTGGGAGCATTTGAAAATTAAAACCCACGCTTACCCCTCACAAAAGCCTGCTTGCCCCAATTCATACGCATTCCTCCAACCTCCAGCATGTCGGCACACGCAAACCCCGTGAAATGAAAGCGAGAGAAGAACCTTCAGAGTGTAGGCTTTATTCCACTTGATTGAAGCTGCTTCTACGGGCACATCAGGGGATACAGACGCAGCAAGGAGTACATAAGCAGCAATGTATACATGTGCAGTAGATCACCGCAAAATAAATCAGCATAAGCACGGAGTCCGGTATACTCTCAATTCTCACCATTCAACGAGCACCAAGTGAACCGCCGCCGTAAATGACAATGCCCCTGGGACAATCCCCCCGACCGCGCGGAATCTTGGCTTTATCTATCCCGTGCACGAGCCGCGCGACATGTGATCGCGCGTCACGTCCTTCAATTCACCACACCCCGCCACATCCATGTGTGCTGTCTACATACCTCTTCGTTTTCAGCCACTCCCGACTATTAATGTATTGCAGCAACTATTAGTATATTTAAATGAATATTTTGTCATGAAAGCAGATCGCACAAAACCATAAAAAACAAGCTACATCCGTAATTGCTGGAAAAAAAAAGTACCGCTGTCGACTCTATCGTCATGACTGGCAAAAACTGGATGAGAGAGCACGGCCTTGTGCCAAATCAAGTTCCATTTTCTGCCCATTCCTTTATCTTTTCTTCACCAAATATAATCATCTGAACAGTAGAAAAAATTCAGCTTAATGCTTTGTTTAAATAAATACACTAAGTTATCAAAATCACCAATGTGTTTAAATTTTCATATTTTATTTTTACTCCAGACGCACGCACGCACGCACGCACGCACGCACGCACGCACGCACGCACACACGCACACACGCACACACACACACACACACACACACACACACACACACACACACACACACACTCCACGTCATTGGACGAATGAACAGGAGACCAAAGTACAAGCTCCCAGCCTGGCTGATGCCCAGTTGGGTGGCAGAAAAAATAGGTCGTGTTAAATATGTTTTTCTGTCCATCGTCATTTGGATTTTTAATATGTTGATCAACAGCTCATGGAAGAGCTTGTACATAAATCACATGTGGGACAAAGACAGCAGTAGTGGTGTGCCTCCATATGGAGTATAAAGATATTGGTAGATGATGGATAAATACATATCGTACACATGATTTTAACTGGGGTTCTGAGCATCATATGAGCCATTGGTTCAATGGAGACTGCTAATCAGGCCAATGCAAATTGAAAAATAATTTTATATTATTTCTTACCAAGCCTGGTGTTGTCTTATCAGTTGGAGTGGCTGGCTTGGGATCCCAGGGTCCTGAGTTTGAGCCCTGTTGTCCCCTGAATTAACACCAGGTGGAGTTGACTCAGCCTACCAACCTTCAGAGGTCGGTGAAATGAGTACCAGTGCACTTCATCAGTGGCATAGCTGTGCCTTAAAGCAATGATGCAACCACCAGCCACAGGCTGCATATGAAGAAGAAGATTTCTTACCGAGTTTAATTTCCCCCAATTGTCATGATCTCCAAAACCAACCATTTGAATTGTCGGGAGTCGACCCTGTAACTTTACAGATGCAACTTAACTATGCGTTCACACATTTTGCCTTGAAAGCGAAAAATAACTGATATCATACTTGGTGTAATGGTTGGTTTCCGTTGTGAGTCTGGGAGGTAGGCAGTTCGAACTTGACCCGAGCTGAGTCGTACCAAAGACTTTATAAACCAGAAAAAGAACAATCAGAGATTTCAGACCTTCGCCAGAACTTGTTTTGTGTGGTGTTTGTGTAATCAATAAGAGATAATTACAACTACCACGATATAACTGCTGGCAGTGATGACCAGGTACTAAGACATCCCACTTTGATGCAACCCCATGTTGATTTTACACCTGACCCTGACCCATGACATTTATTATTATTATTATTATTATTATTATTATTATTATTATTATTATTGAGTTGAATTCAGAATGGGATTAAAATAAATTCAATTAAAATCAAATGGAAGACCAAATTGGTACAGTCTTTCCTGCATTGGAGTAATCAGAAGGAACCCAAACAAGAAAAAAGCAAAGATGAAGTCATCAGGAGGAATCTGGATATGATTCACATTTCAGCTGCTACTCCTCTACCCACAAAGCCATCCAGGCAGCTAAGTCAGCCTTATTTAAAAAATTATTAAAAACCCAGATCATTTTTTAAAATATTTCTGACTGCCAGACCATGCATCTGATCAAGTTGTAATCTATAACATGTATTCCCCATCACTACTTGATCATATTTGTGAAGTTTTACATCAATTGATTAAGCGGTTCCAGAGAAAACATTATTTAATATTTTTCTTTAATCCAATATGGCTGCCAAACCATGTGACCTATCAATTATTCCTTTAAAAACCTGTACACCCAAGGCTTAGGGAATATTTGTGTAAAGTTTCCCCTTGATTTATCCAGCCATTCTGGAGAAGATATTTATACATTTTAGGGTAAATCGAATATGGCTGCCAAACCCTGTGACCAATGACATATGTGAGAACCTTTTGTTCCTCATGGAGAGGCGTTCATACCTGTAAAGTTTTGCTTTGATCTGTTCAGCCATTTCAGAGAAGAGGCTTTTTGAAGGTTTAAAAAAAAAATAAACAACATGGCTGTGAAATCACATGACCGATGAAGTCATCAATTTTTTTCTGTAGACCATTTTAACCCTAGATGACCCACAAAAATTTTCATACTGATCAGATGTCACGTTCTACATAGGCAATTACGACGTCACAACGAAGGTACCCATTATGTGATAAAATAAAATCACACATTCCCAATGGGGAGTACTTGCCATGTGCCAAGTTTCAATGTTTTCCTTGGTGCAGTTTCAGAGATACAGATGTCCAAAGTTTTTCGGTTTTTCCAACATGGCTGCCACACCACGTGCCCTATGATGCCATAATTATGGTTAGAACATTCTGCATGATTAGTTGCTCCTATGGTGAAAATTTAATCTCAATCCAACAAGCAGTTGCAGAGAAAAACACCAAAGTTCTGTGCGGACAAACAAACAAACAAATCAACAAATGTCACCCGCAGGGTGACCCGTATCTTGCCAAAAGGTGACCACGTGTGACTTCTTTAAGGTCACACTGAGGTGAACAGAGCTGCTATCCACCAGGAGCGACTCCTTGAGGAACATCTGCCTACGAGAGATTCCGATGAGAATCGTTCTACAGAGTAACCATGAAAAATATGCGTTTGCCTCATAACGTCACCAAATGACGTCATAACGTCTCAAGCTTGACATATCTAGAAAGCACTCATCGAGGTGTTCAATTTGAGGTACTACACGATATGGTTCGTAAAACTTGAAAATTTGACCTTGGGGTCAAATATGTTTGACCTCAGGCGCTAACCATGAAGGTCAAGGCCAATCGCCACCAAAAACTAATCAGCTGAGTGCCAGACCATATACTACATTCCCATAAAGTTTGGAGATGATACGATCAAAATTACTCAAAAAATAAGGGTTTCGTCGACCTACATGATTTACCGCAAAGTGGCCTTGACCTTTGACCTTGACCTTTATGTGTGCTGAAGGGTATTGTAATAATACTACGATATGTGTACCCACAAGAGTTTCCGATGAGAATTGTGCTCTACAGAGTGATATAAAGGTGAAAAATCCAATGATTACAGACAAACAAACAAAAAAAACTTACGAAGTAACAGATCTTGCAAAAACTTCGTTTTGGCAAGATAACAAACAGACAAACGGACACAAATGCAATACCCTCTCCTTCCGCGAGAGTAAAAATATGGTACGTGCTACTTCCTTGCTTGCATTTGAAAAGGATAGAGAACAGACAAACAACCATAGGTGGCCAGCATTACACAGGCTTAATGGGGCAAATGGTCTCTTCCTGCAATGAAGTTCTTTTTCAGGGAATTCCTCTCAACATAGGGTTTCCCTTTTTCAAGTAAAAGCATATTTGAGTGCAATTCTTCTGTGATTGGAACTGTTTTCATTTTTTTTGATTATAATTGTTGTTATTTTTTTAGACAGAATTTTATGCACATGGAGCAGTGAAACAACAGAGGACAGCAAGTTCACAGACTGACAACAGATTGAAGGGGAACAGATACACAGATATCATGTGTGTGATATTGTTCTATGGGCTACCTGCTTAAGACAGTGATGTGACGAGACACATCTTTAAAATAGAGTGGTTTCTTTACCTGTAATTATAGGATTTGTAATTTCATTGCAGATGAGCAAGAAGATGTCGTGGACAGGTGTACTCCTGGTAGCGGGCACCATATATGTTGCACTCGCCAGCACCCGTCTGTGTGAGAGACACTGTCTTGAGTGTGCCGAGCTTGGGCTGGCTCCACAGAACTTCAGCACTCAAGTAAGGAACTCATTCACAGGGCAGAGTTGTGTCGTGCTAATTAATCCTGTGGTGTGAAATGTCATCATGGATGATAAGCAATGGATGCAGAACAGTTAGAGTCTAAAAGACGTGACGACATTAATAAGTGATGTGGATTCACACTGAGCAAGAGCCAAAATATTATGGGAAGGACATGTTGTGAGGCCGTTTCAGGACTTCAACATGGTGCATCTCGAATGATAGTGTTAGTGGTTACAAATAGATGTGGCCTTACATGGAAATAGATAGCTTTGTGTACCTTTTTCATCCAGGGACTGCATAAGAGCTCAGTTGGTCACATGCTCATTTTTGAGCTGACTGCTCATGAAGAGGTTGAAACTGAATGAAACTGTCCTTATGTGCTTGCTGTGAGGGGTGTCCTTTTTCAGAAAGTGGCATCCTTTGCACGGGAGACATAAAGCCGGCTTTCCTCTCTGCATTTAAGTTGTAGACCATTAAAATCCAACAGCATATTTCGAAAGGAGGAGGACATGGTGTGTTTTAGTGTCTAGATTAGGAGGCGTAATGGTAAGAATGTCCACTTTGAGTCTGGGAGGTCGGCGGTTCGAACCAACCCTGGCAGAGTCGTACCAAAGACCTTAAAAATGGTACTTGCTGCTTCCTTGTTTGACACTCAGCAATTAAAAAGGATAGAGCACGGACAAGCAACTATTACGCAGGATTGATGGGTCTAATGGTCTCCTCCTGTATTGAAGTTCTTCATAAGGGAGCTTTTATCATTGTTGTTATTGTTCTGGATGAATTCACTGTTGAGAGATTATATGGGATATGCAAGTTAATTACCCCATGGACACGCACGTGAAGCGAAGAGCAGGGTTAAGGAATTGGTTCACTTCGTCTGTCTGTCTGCAGACATCAGTTTATGATCAAGGAACAACTTAATTTCAATGGAATGTGATATTTTGAACACGAATCGGAAAAGGGATCTGTAGTTTTCGCAGTACTTTGGCTCTTAATTCGTCCCCGATCGCACATGCGAAGAGAGGAGTGAGATACCTTTTTTTTAGATCCTTGTCAAGGATCTCTGTCTCACTCACGTTGTTGTTCTTGTGGACTTTTTTGTTTCACATCCTACAGTTTTCTTCGAAACTTCCTGAAACTTGGCATACATATGTAAAAATACCCTGCGCAGACAGTAACCATCTCCGATTTTGACAATTCCTCCGAGAAAAAAAGTAATGACGTAAAAATGTCTCCGCTAATGGAAATCGCCTAAAAATTATCTCTGAAACTAGGCAAGCTTTTTGAATTCTGTTTGTGGGAATCGAACAGGGCATTAGCAGAGATGAATTACCGCACATATGATACATCACTATGACGTCATTCCTATTTTTATGACGTCATTCCTATTTTTTGACATTTTTTGTTTCACAACCCAGAGTTTTCATCGGATCTTCGTGAAACTTGCCATGTATATGCAGAAAGCCCACGCGCAGGCAGTAACCATCTCCGATTTTGGAAATTCTTCCTAGAAAAAAAGTTGACGTCATAATATCGCCGCTAATGGAAATCGCCGATACCATTATCTCCGAAACTAGGCAAGCTGTTTGAATTTTGTTTGCGGGAATCAAGCTGGGCATTAGCACAGATAATTTATCGCAAACCTGATACATCACAATGACGACATATTCGTTGTTATGACGTCATCATTAAGAGGACGAGGATCTCACCTCATTCGAGCTTGTTATTTTTTTACTCTGCCTGCCTGTCTGATAGTCATACAAAATTTAAAATAATTCTAACCAGGAAACGCACTGTTTTTAACAATGTCATAAAGGACACAAACAACAGGCATGAAGCACTAATGTGACATGTTGGATCAGGTGGTGTCGAAGATGCTGCATTTTTTTTCTACGACCTTTAAAATCTTTATTTATTTCAATTAAATTATATACTTGAACACTGTAGAACACAATTCACCTTTTTAGGACTTTCAAACCCCTTCTATTTAGCAGTACTTGGACAAAATATTACGGCATTTTACCTCATCACTACCAACCAAATTTGCTGCTCGTATATCTCGCTCATGTCCTTGTTTCTCAAGACAGCATGGGGTAACGTATTCTATCAACTCTCGAGTTACTATTAAAGGAGTGTGCTTCTTAACTGATATTAACTTAATTAAAAGAATGCGGTCCAATGCTGCACATGTATGGTAACTGAGCACTTACCAATTTAAGATGAAGCTGAGTCTATGGGCTTATCTCTTTCACATCACAGACAGGCTGGTGGTCTGTCTTCTACCACTTCCTTTTTGGTCTTGCACTCCCCCCCCCCAACCCCAGGTTTCAACAGGGTGTATGTGGTGCATCATAAACCCCTTTCTGATGAAACTCCCAAAATCCAGAATCACTGCTCACCTCCAATCATTCATTTCTCTTCTTCCCCACCTGTGGAACTAACTTCCATTGCTTGTGCAATGGTTGCCAACCTATGGTTGTTTGTCCATGTTAAATCTCATTCTTCCCTCCAGGTCTTCAAGACAACATTTTACTACCATCTCAGATCAACCACAAACCAAAACCATGATTTTTTTGCTACCCCCGTTAACCCCCCTCTCCCCCTCACATCCAAGCCCCCCTCTTTCCAAACTTCCAGTCTTTCCTTCCTGAGAGTTTGCTTCTGTATCTACCCTGTGCATCCTCCACTTCCCCCTTCGTTTTCCCCCAGATCCCTTATTTGTACAAGTCTTCATCTATTTTGTGCCTTGGCCCTTCGGCTGGTGTGCTTCACAACTCTCTTTCTGCTGTTCGTTTTGTTCTGTTATTTCCTGATCCATTCTATATTCCATCTCCTCCACGAGCTTTTACTTTGTATAAAAAAATAATAAAGTAAATTTAAAAAAGTAAGACCACTGGACCTGTAGCTTCTCTGGGCTCTGGCCTAATGTAACTCAAATTTGGTACGATTCTGTCTACAGACATTTCTGCAGGGTGCATGTGGTGCTGCCCTCTTTTATTTAACACTCCCACCACCTCCTCAATGACATACACAATAAATATTTGGCCCGAATATATACCTCCCATACATATGATGTATATACATTATACATCCATACTGGTGGATCTGGCAAAGAAGATTTTTGAAGGAATTTAAACGATTTTCCCAAAAATTTACTGCGGCTGCCATTTTGACACACTTCCGGTCACATGATCAGCATGACACCCGCAATTTAACACGAGGACCCTGTCCTAATGTAACCAAAATTTGGTAGCATTGTGACTGGTGGGTAGGAGAAGAAGATTTTTGAAGGAATTTATGCAATTTCTCCCAAAATTGACAAAGTTAGCCATTTTGACAACTTCCGGTCATGTGATTGGCATGATCTCTGCAATTTAACATCTCTACCCTGGCCTAATGTAACCCAAATTTGGTAGCATTCTGACTGGTGGTTGCAGAAAAGAATATTTTTGAAGGAATTTACTAAGTCCGCCATTTTCACCTCCTTAAATTCACGTGACTGGAATGAATGCAAACCCCGTTACCAGTCAGGAGCAGAGCCATGCTGCCAAATTTCAGCCACATCGGCTCAGCGGTTTGACCGGAGAAGTCAAAGGAGGAGATGGACGGACAGACGGTGCTCGACGATACCTTTTCTGGAATTCCAATTCCAGTTAAAACTAATAATGGTGTGTACGTACATAAAGCACAAGCATGATTGACTAAGTGACCTCCTCCTGTGCCTCAGATTTTTTTAATTCTTCTATATCCCTTTCTTTTAAATAATATGGAGGACACAACAGGGATTACCTGATTCATATTGCATCCACACTCATAAACCAAGATGGCAAGATGTGTTCTTTTAATACGTGTGGGCCACTTGTTTACTCTGGAAAGCTGCATAGAACTTGTTTGTGTTCTTACCGTTGACAGTTCATAGAGTATGTAAGATTGGCCCAAGTCTTCAAAATACTGATAGCAATTGGCCTGACATTCAACTGCAGCAGGGATTTGTAATTTGTTAAGCGTGCCAGAGACAACTCGTGCACTATTTCCCGAAAGACACCGCAGGATTTTTAATGTCCATCTAATGTTGACAGACAGGGCACTCGGCTTGACATCAATCCGAGGAACATTGCATTGATGTAACGTCCTGCCTTTGAAGCACCAATCCGATAGTTTATAGTGTAGGTCGGGGATCAAACCCAGACTTGACGGATCAAAGGCAAGTGTGCTACCTCTGCCTCATCCTAAGAGAATGGACGGCTGAATCGATTCCTCAGTTAATTTTGCCTTTGCTGATATGTAGTCCATACAATAGTACAGGTTGAACGAGAATCTGACAAAATTGTTCATCATTGATTTCAAGACCTTGTTAAAGTTCGATAAATGCCTCGTGAACATCCAATCCCAGATTTGTCTCCAAATGACCACCATGGTCAATACATTCATCACAATTGTTTGCCTATCTCTCTATGAATGTAGAAAATTGGAATTGTCTTTTTACAAAAATAGAATGTTTCACTGCAACAGGTCAACTTACCATGATTATATGGAACATTTTTAAGGATCATTTCACATAACTTCATGAAGAAACTTGTTTTGTTTATAAATTATTATTCGTATGAAAAGGAAAACGTTGCACATTTTGTACCACTCCTTGAAAGAGTAAGGCAGTTAAGTTTTGAGTATCTATGTGGGTCTTTGTTAACATTCATGGTCTTTCTTCCCATTATGTCCATACTGCCATCCAGGTATGTACTCTCGAGTGTGAGCGAGGAGTTCCAAGCATGACACAATGGGTCACCTGTCGAAACTCCCTGCAAGCTGCGAGCAACAACAATCCACAGATGAGCTTCATAAAGCTGAGACGGCTGACCAAACGCTCAGCAGAATTCCCGGGAGAAGAGGGAGAAGGAGCAGTGGAAGAAGCTTACCCTTTGCCACGTGACATTGATGCAGACCAAGCACAAAAAATACTGAATGAGAAGAATGCTGCAACCCATGACCTGCTTCGTGCCATTAAAATGGAAGAAGCACGAGAGTCTGGTGATGTTTTCAAGCAAAAACCTTTCAAATGGACAGAAGACAGAGATGAAGAGCTCCATAAGGATATTGCGAATGCACTTCATGACTTTCTACATGAGAAATTGATGAAAGAACTTGAAGCTGACAGACTCTCCCATCACAGACACATGGAAGTAGCTGATGAGGGGGAAAGACCAAATGAAAACACACGCAACACCTTACAGCAAGACAGAATAGGTGGTGGGTTTGAGGATGTCCAAAGAGGAATTCCTGTAAAAGAAGCAAAGCGTTATGGGAGCTTCATTCGCGATGCAATGGAAAGAGAGCCACCAGCAAATGAACCCAGAGAAGAAATTAATACAAATCAAAGAAAGCGATATGGTGGGTTTTTTGAATACAGCAAGAGACATTATCCAGAGAATGGAATGAACTTCATGAGAGATACCGAACTTCCAGGTGCTTCCAAAAAAGAACAAAAGCGCTATGGGGGATTTATTCGAGAAAGTGATGATGAAAAGTTAGGAGAACAAAGACGAGGAAATGAGCAACTTCAAAAGCGATATGGGGGTTTTATTCGCAGCAATAATGGTGGCATAACATTCAACGAACGACAACGTAACAAAGGATTTTATGGTCTTCAAAAGCATAGTGCCCCAGAGAATGGTCAAAACAATGTGGATGATAAGGTAAAGTTTGAAAAAGGAAGCACGCCATTTTTTAGGAAAGGAGAACTTCATCCAAGTGATTTTTACATGGATGGAGATCATGAGGGTGGTCCTCCAGAGCTGCAGAAGCGTTATGGAAGTTTTTTACGCTTCCGGAAGTTCCCAAACTCAGAGAGCAACGAAGAGGAAATTCAGTGGCCTTCTTTTAGAAGTCTACAAGGCTACAGGAAATGAGATGTATGAAACGTGCAACAATTATGACAGTGTTGATAATCTCCAAGAAGGAAAGAGAATAATATAAAAGATTGCCGAGAGGTCTTTGACTCACCATGTAGGGTGACAACAAGAAAGTGCGTGAAATGGTTATTGCATTATCATCACCTGACATATAGGACATGAGCCGAGAATAGCCCGGGGGGGGGGAGGGGGGACATGTATCTATTATGTATACACAAATATGGTGGAATAGTTCACTGCCCTTCCCTTTCGCCCCAACCTCTTCCCTTATTCCTCACTTCCCAGGTATGCTTCACGAATGCCTCTTCCCAAATCTTTTTCCCTTCTCTCTCCACTCTTCCCACTACACTCTCGTATAACCTTTTTTACTTTTATCATCCATCCTCTCTTCTCTTCCCTTCCCATTCTCAATTTAACACCCCCCACCACCTCCTCAACGACATACATAATAAATATATGGCCCGAATACACACATCCCATACATACGATGTTCAGTGTGCTTTCGTTGTAGGTGTTACTCATTTCTTTTTGCGATTGTGGTGTATTGATTGGTATGTTTGTGACGAGTGTATTGTTTGTGATTTATTTAAGTGAGTGGAACAAGCCTCTGTGGATTAGAATCTGCAAAAGACATGAAGCTTTTACGTTTGATGTTGGGGATGTGGTTTTATTGAAAGCTGATAAATTGTCCTTTGCTGCATTATTGCTGTTATTGCCAAGAGTTCAATTTACAAAGAGAACACACGATCGAATGTCAGTTGCATCACACATTTTTGATGTGCTCAAGTCAGAGAGTTGGAAACTGCCTGACCATGTGAAATGAGTTTATTTATCATGGTTTGGTCAATTTTTCACAGTAGCTCTCTAACGCCATTCCTGGTGGATAGAAAGGCAATGGTGTCCCTTAAAGTTGTCTTTTTGCGCTTTTTAAATGTCCCATCACAGCTATATGTTTGTGAATAAACTGATGTGAAAGCAACGCAGGGATGGAAGGCTACTTCTCTTTCAGTGAGGGGATAGGCCTTGAGAGAAAGGTAAATGGGGTGATTTGTGTACAGCTCTCTCTCCATTAACCCCGAATCATGAAACAATTGAAATCATCAACTCAAGTTCAGTTTCGACAGTCTGGAACTTCTAACCTTTCTACACAATGAAAAGTAATTTGAACAATCATACAATGTTGTGTATCATGGATAACAGTGCGGTTATGCTCATTACTTGGCAAAATAGTGTGTTCATTCTTACCTGGTCCCCAGGTAGTTTTTTCGACATGCCAGGAAAATATAGCGCATTACTTGGCTCTCGGGAACATTAAATATTACAACAAGAAAAAGAGCAATCAGAGATTGCAGACCCTCGCCAGGACTTCTTTTGAGTGGTGTTATTTTATAGGTTTTAGGGTAAATCCAATATGGCTGCACCATGTGACCTATGACATGATATATGTGTGAACATTTTATTCCTCATGGACAGGCGGTCATACGTGTAAAGTTTTGCCTCGATTTGTTCAGTCACTTCAGAGAAGATTTCTGTAGGGTT
Source organism: Eptatretus burgeri (assembly GCF_056783735.1). Lineage (NCBI taxonomy): Eukaryota > Metazoa > Chordata > Myxini > Myxiniformes > Myxinidae > Eptatretus > Eptatretus burgeri. Next base: position 96,792,023 of record NC_140965.1, on the reverse strand, counting down.
TTTAAAAAAAACAAAAAAAAAACAATACAGCTGCCAAATCACATGACCGATGATGTTATGAATTTTTTTTTTCTGTGGATCATTTTATCCCTTGATGACCAAAATTTTTCATACTGATCGGACATGGCGTTCTACATATGCAATTATGACATCATAACGAGGGCAACTATGACGTCATAAAATCACACTGATTCCCCATGAGGAGTACAGTAGTACCTCTACTTACGAATTTAATTTGTTCTGGGAGTAGTTTCGTAACCTGAAACCTTCGTAAGTAGAGACGCCTTTTGAATGTAAATGCGCTAATCCGTTCCAAGCCCCGCAAAATTCGGACATTTTGGAAGGAGCCGTAGCTTTTAGGGCTTTCTTTTGTTTTATTATCGTGCCGATCGTAGATATATTACGGCCATATTCTTTTGCGAGATCAATCAAACGCATCCCCTTTTCATACCTTTCTATTATCTCTTGCTTTGTTTGTATGGCCAGAAAAACTCTCTTCTTCTTCTTTTCTCCTTGTCCACTTTTCTTCATTGCTTTCTTGGGGTCCATTGTGAATAAAAGTTACTGTAATCCACACGCGTACTGTACTGTAACACTGTCCGAGCACTTCGTAGACCATAGACTGTATACAGTATAACTATATTTACAGAGCGGGACGGGGACACGAAGAGCATGCTGGAATACACGCATACGCAAAGGGTTGCCAGGCAGATTTTAGGCGATAGCCAATGGCAGAGCAGCTACAAGTTTGTTTACGTTCGGGAAACTCTGGGAGCAGCGAAAAGCAGCGCCTACTGTACTGTATTTTTGACTTCGTATCCTGAAACGCCTTCGTAACTAGAGGCAATATTTTCCCGTTCAGGCGCTTCGTAACCTGAAACATTCGTATGTAGAGACATTCGTAAGTAGAGGTACCACTGTACTTGCTATGTGCCAAGTCAATTTTTTCCTTGGTGCGGTTTCAGAGATACAGAGGTCCAAAGTTTTTCCGTTTTTCCTATATGGCTGCCACACCACGTAACATATGACGTCATAATTATCATTTTAATGTTCTAGATAGGTAGTCGCACCAATGGTGAAAATTTCGTCTCAATCCGCCAAGAGGTTGCGGAGAGAAACACGAAAGTTCTGTGCAGTCAAACAGACAGACAGACAGACAGACAGATAGATAGACAAACAGAAAAACAAACAAATGAAAAATCACTCATCGAGTGACAACTTGGCAAAACAGCACAAAGTAGAATAGCACTAGGTAGAACGCATACCTCTGCCAGGTGGAACAGTTCACGTTTTGTATCCCACTGATGGGCTGGATCAAAACCAAAATAAATCTGCTTGTTCTTGTCACCTAATCAACTCATCCACCTTGTTTTCTTGTAACTCAACCACAGCTTTTTGAGATTATAGTGATATATTTAGTTTTTGGCCCTAATCAATCAATTATTAGGCCTGTGTTGACCTTTTGACCTTAAAATTGATAGGTAATTGAATTCAGTGACTTGATGTGCAAATGCTCTTCAAATTTCAAGTTGATTGGATGAAAATTGAGGATTTTAGAAAATTTGGCCCAAATTGGCCTCTGATTACCTCAAAATTAGTAGGTGGTTGAATCTCTGAAATCTTAAGTTAATCTCTGAAAATGTCAGAGCGATCGGTTAAGCGGTTTGGGCTGGAGGCAGGTGAGCTGACAAACACACAAACAAACAAATACATAAACAAACGAGAGGGGGAGCACTCGGTAGAGTGCAAAACCTCTGCCGCCAATACTGCTAGGTCACTCAAGTGAACCTGATATCCTATTCATTCAATTTGACATCAACAGTGCTCACAGAGTTATAGTTTGCAACTTCCCCTTTTACATACTCAATTCATTCGTCATAACTGGATTCCTTGAGACAGAAATTGATTTTACGTGGGTATAACCACCTGAAGTTCCAAAATCAGCCGCAATTATAATTTTGGCATGTTTTTTTTTTGTTGGAAATCACTTATAACATGTAAATTTTATAACAAAAAAAAAAAAAAAATCGAAATTTTGTTGAAAAAATATTTGCAAATTTTTTTTTCTCTAACAATTTTTTTTTTGGGGGGGGGGTTGGAAATCACTTAACACATGTAGAAATGCAAAAAAAGAAATCGAAATGTTGAAAAAAAAGTTGCAAAAATTTTTTTTTCTCTAACAATTTTTTTTTGAGGGGGGGGGGTTGGAAATCACTTAACACATGTAGAAATGCAAAAAAAAAAAAAAATTTCAAATATTTCTTCAAATTGGCCACCATAGCAGCCATATTGGATTTTGGACCAAGTCCAAAATCTAATGGCATGATCCTTGGACCAGACCTAACCCCACCCCCCCCCCCACCAAGTTTTGTCGAAATCCGTCAAGGAGTTTTTCCGTAATACTGTTCACAAACAAACAAACAAACAAACAGAAAGGGGTGAAAAACAGTAACCTCCATCCATCTTCGATGGCGGAGGTTAACAAACACACACATACACACAAACAAATAAACGGAGGCGATCAACATATTGGTCAAAAAATATATATTGTTTTTTTTTCCAAGTAACAAACAGATCCAAATGCAATTCCCTCTCCTTTGGCGAGGGTAAATAGAATTTCAAAAGTGTGGCAGTTTTTATCCATAATTAATGTGACTACATTAAAATCTAAGGATAAAATGATGTAGATATCCTTCCATGTAAAGAAATTCCATTGCAGTGATTGGCCTTCCATTGGCTTTACTCGAGAGATGTTAGCTCCAGGTCAGATTCTCGACCCGATCATAAACCCTTTACACAGATGGCGTTGCATCAATGAATGTCGTCCTTGGAAAGGATGTTGAGCCGCGTGTCCGTCTGTGAGCATTCATTGGAGGGTGCTAAATAATCCACGGGGCCTTCCAAAAAGAGGAGGCGATTGTGGATTCCAAGTGGGCTTGCCAAGTTTCAAATTTCTGCTCTCACCAGCTGGGTGGCTCATGCTGGGCAGATGAACATGTACACATGACACTAACACATACACCCACAAAATAAACAATAGTGTATGAAGTGCTTTAGTTACAAAAACTAATTTCCAACCTTAATGAGACTTTGTCCAAAAACAACTTGAAGGTTCCAAAAATTTACAGTGAAAAAGAGTTATTGCCTTGCCAAATAACCTTCCATTCGTGATTTGCATCAAAGGTTCATGTGGTTGTTTAATTTGCTTAACTCATGAGCTTTTCAACTTATCTGAACCTTCTTCTCATGGTGCTGGAATCCCAGGTTAAAATTCCATATCCTATTATTGTGTGAATGGCAGCCTCCAGACAGGATGCAACCACTCCCAATGGTGACCAACACACGCTGGGCTGAGACCCCAAAGATGGCCAAACAAAGGCTTTTCCTTAAAGGTTTGCACCAAGTGGTTGCAGCAGGCCTGTGAACGGGCAGAGCTATTCTGATGCATTTATCAAAAAAGTTACAATAAGTAAACTCTCCATGGATCCGAAATTAATCCAAATGTTCACTCCACAAAATGGTGGCAACATGTATGCCACTCATAACGAAAGAGATAATTAATTGATGAATTGATAACACACTGACACAATATATGGCCACAACCATTAACATGGTATAAAACCTATTTACCCCGAGGTGTGGCATAGACAACCATTCACATAACCCAGGCAGTGTTGAAGGATAGGCCAGCATCAGGCAGCAAGCGGGAGGCGGATATGGCTGCAGGCGAATGAGAATATCGCTGGTGGGAGAGGACACAGTGGGCCAAAGGGATGACGTGGGAGAGGGATAATACTACACCGCAGCAGAGAAATGCACCACTGGATTGAAACAGCCACCTCGGTCCACTTTTTCTTCCCTTCTCTCCCACAATGATGGAGTGGGAGCTTTTACCAAATCTCTGCCTCCAGCGACTCACACTTTGACAAAGATCTGCTGGGAGGAGACTCTTCCCTCCCTCTGTTGCAGGGGACAACGTAGCATGTTCTTCACCACACTGCCCATGCCTGCCTGGGTTTACAGAGGGGAACATTAAATGAGACACCTTAATCTATATACGCTAGATATCTCTAAAAGCACATCCTCCGGTCAACCCCAGGGGCAATATTCTACAGTAACTGATTATTTTGAAGAAACATTTAATACTACAGGATAAGAAGTTCTAAATGTGAATGTGAATGTGCATCTAAGGCCTTGATGTAAGTATTGCCTCCACTCCCACAAATATATCAATACAAACATGCTTTGTTATGAGTGCAAACAAGTCTAGGACAAATTTGAAGCAACGTCATAGCTGCTCAAACACTCATCTTTCAGCAGATTACAACTCCACCCAATTTGTTTTTTTTTAACCACAACTATAAATACGTATATTACTATACAATACTTTTTGCCCTCCCCCAACAAACTTGCATCATATCATCTATTTGAGTGATTTCAGAAGGAAAAGCACCAGTCTTTACTTGATGCATCAGATTTAGCTAAACAATTTATTTCTTGTATAATAATAGCTTTGCTGTTTTTTGAAGCCTCCCCCTGCCTTTATGATAGAGGGAGGCTTATAGCTGTTATAGGGGTTGTTTCTACAATTGGTGCCCCTAATATTTAATGGCACCCCAACGTTTTTTAGGCTTGGTTTTTTTTTCCCCTTCCTGCACTCCCAATTTCAGAGCTGCAGCTCAAATCCGGCTGGGACTTTTGGAATGAAATTTGGCATCAATAATGGGAATAAAAACAACATGGGGTTGGATAATTTGTTTTGATATTGACCGATTTTTAAGGTCATGACCCAATTATAGACATTTTGACATTTTTCACCAAAACTTGACCAAGATTATTTCCAATTGGAACTAAATTGCCCTCCCTAGATAGCCTCGCACAAGGTGCAATTTATGCTTAATTTACATCATACTCCTCCGGGTTAAAGGTCAAGGTCTTACGCCCCAAGGAGTACGAAACCATCATTTAGGTTTTTCTCCCTTTTTCTGCCAATATCAAAGCTGATCTCAGATATGGCTGGGACTTTTGGAATGAAATTTGCCATCAATAATGGGAAGAATGAGTTGACATTTTAAAAAGTTGACCCTGACCTAATTTTTAGTCATGAACAAACGTCAAAACCAAAATGCTTTTGACGTTTTCATGTGGCACATGCTTGGGAGCCTCATTGGTATGCATTGCTGTCTGCACTGTCGCTGATGATTCGCCAATAAACGATGACATCGGTCCGGTAGCTGAGGTGGTATGTAGAATTGGGATCCTCATGTGTGTACTATGTGTGAACGTCTTTATAGTTGTTGAGGAACTCTGGGAAGGGTTCGAAACAGCATTTAGCACTTACCTTGTGTAGGTCTTCTTGGGTTTCTTCATGCAGCTTCTTTGGCTGGAGGAGTGTGGGAGGAGTCAATTGTTTATACATCCATATATATATATATATATATATATATATATATATATATATATATATATATATATATATTGTTGCGGGCTGGGATCGAGTAAGAAGAGCACGGGGGTGGGGGGGGGGGGGAAGCTATCCCGGCTCCCCATCAGACTCCGCGGAATTGTAGGCCATTGCACAAGGATAATTCCATGATGCGGCGGGTCGCAAACTGACCGTGGACACCAATAACACAACCGTGTGACCTAGGATCCTCCAGTCTCTGGGTTAGCCGGGTTACCTAATTAATCACGTGATTTAATTACCGGGGAACACGCCCTCGGTACACCTTGTCTGAACCGGATCATTCTACCGGAGCGGATCACTTTACCGGATCGGATGCAGCCGAGCGACACTGCCAAGGACGTACCGGCTAAAAGGAACGGATTGTTGGGAATAAAGTCTCAGCTAATCTAGGATTCGGACCATGCTGGATCAGTGAAAGAAAAGACAAAAACGAGCAGGGAACATTCCTCATAGTAATTTATTAACAAGCAGGTGAGGAAGGGTATGTGGTACAATCAATAGATTTATTGGGGTGTGCAAGCAGAGATAGGGAAGAAAGGAGTGGTGCGGCAATAAACAAGCAACTTATGAAAGCGGACACAGAGCAGACTTAACCCGAAAATAATAATAACAATAATAATAATAATAATAATAATCTTCTGCAGTCTTACTTATGTGGGCAGGTGCCAGGACACACACACACACACACACACACACACACACACACACACACACACACACACACACACACACACACACACAACCCAATGAAGGGGAATTGAAGCGAGAAAGGAGAAGAGTTGAGGCTACGGTCTCTTGGTACCTTTGCACGCTTGCCCGAACACGCCACCAATACGTTTGGGAGGATGCTCCGTGGTGCGGTACCCCCTGACAGCTGGCACGTCTTCTCTTGCTTCGTGGCAACTCGTACAAAGCGTCGTCCAGAGAATGAGACGTGATCGTTGGCATGAAGGAGGGGCTTGAGTTGGGAGGGTGGAGTCAGCGTCGTGTGGACGGGGAAGAGGAGGTGGAGTCCAGGCGACAAACGCAGGAGGCAGAGTCGAGGCGATGACGACAGAAGGCGGAATCGAAGTCCAGCTTGAGCGGAAGGTGCAGGGCCGGATTTAGGGTAGGGCCCATGGCCCGGGGCCTCGCGCCTCCCAGGGGCCCCGCACAAACACAAAGATTACAAGAAATTCTGCTATTTTCCCCCTTTTGTTTGTTTGTGAAAAAAATCTAGTTCGTTTGTGTAAATGGTCAGTAAATCACGAAACAAATACTCAATATCCCTGTTAATTTGGCATCTGTTTGGTTATGTTTATCATTTATTTTACATCTTTGAACTTACTTTTTTTTCCTTTCCACCGATCATAAGAGCACAATCTTAATGTCTACCACAGAAATAGGTCACACGAAAAAAGTGAGGGTTTTCCCAATCCCAGCAAGCTATGGCCGTCTCGATTTCATTTTTTGCAAAATTACACGCCTGCCCTGAATCTATATTTGCTATGTACTGCGGAGGCGTACTGCTGGGGTGGTTATACTATAATTGTGTAATTCAAGTTTACACACCGGATAATATTTTATTATATTTATAAGGTGTATCTTGGTGGTAGAGTGGTGAGGTTGCTGGCTGGTCACCTCAATGTGGATTCGGCGGAGTGGGTTCGAATCCTACCGGTGGCATATGTAAATCATGTGTCATGGCCAAGACACGGTGGTTTCCTCCAGGTTCTCCGGTTTCCTCCACTAGAGAGACACACCTCACAATAATAATCTGAGCCGTGGAGAGATACTCGACAAGCCCGAGGCTTCTTATCAATCCACGTTAATATATCTCGATTATTATTATTATTAAGGTGTGTTAGGTGTCAACTGCTGAAATATTGCTTTCTATTGTAGGAACTGCCTTTGTGTGGACCTGGTTGAGCCATGGCGGAATGTGAACGTGATCGAGGAAGAAAATACCAGTCTGGTGCGGCCAAGCGGAAGGAAAGCATAGCAGCCGAAAGCGAACGGAACAAGCTACCCAAAATTACAAGTTGGCTTAAGAGTACAACAGCCACAGTCGGGTTATACAATGAACAGGATAACAACGCAAAGGGAAACATAGCTACGACTACGTCAGCATTATCTGCTGTTGGCCCTGCTCCATGTTTCAGTGCTGCTGATGCTAGCGGTGATAAAAACTCAAACGATTCTGCTTCAGAATGTGGTTCAGAAGTAGACAGCGAAACGGCTGAAGATTATGAAAAAGACATTGGCCTTTGGCCAGACCAGCTACCAGAGAAGTTCCAAAACTACTGGATCGAGAAGGGTAGTGCACAATGTCGTAATGTAGACAGTGACTACAAGAACTCCGCTGTCCGTGATGGAAATAAAACTCGTCATTGTACAAAAAATTTGTTCAGTAGAAAACACACGTTATCTGGAGAAGAAATCGATCTCAGTTGGCCGTGCTATTCTGAAGAGACCGGCTGTCTGTTCTGTTTTATTTGCCGTCTGATGTCACCCATGTCAGACACTAAAAGTCGGTTTACATCCGGGTTCCAAGATTGGAAACACGCGAGGGAGTCGATAGAAGGACACAGTAATTCAGATCAGCATAAACAGGCAATGTCGAGCCTAGCCAGCAGAAAATCATTACAAGGCCACGTTAACGCTGGACTAGTTCGTCAGTACGAGTCAGAACAGCACTACTGGCAAGAAGTGCTACGACGGTGCGTGGATGTCCTCATGTTTCTATGTGAACGTGGTCTGCCCATCCGAGGTGACGACGAGGTGATCGGTTCGGTACATAATGGAAATTACCTGGGAGTGATGGAGCTTCTGAGCAAGTTCGACACTTTCCTTGCGGCACATCTCCATAAACATGCTAACAAAGGGAGCGGTAACGTAAACTACCTCTCATCGACAGTATGTAACGAACTAATCAATGTGTTGGGTAGAAAAGTTCTGAGTGCCATTGTAGCGGAAGTTCGGAGGGCCAAATATTACTCCATATTGGTGGACTCTACTCCAGACGTGTCGCACACTGACCAGCTATGTCTAACCATCTGCTACGTGTTGCCAGAGGGGCCAGTAGAGCGTTTCTTGACATTCGTGCCCTTACTGAATCATACAGGAAAGGAGATCGCAGACATAGTTCTTGATTTTCTCCAAACGAACAAAATTCCGATCTCTGACTGTCACAGTCAATCGTACGACAACGCCAGCAACATGTCTGGAAAATACCGCGGCATCCAGGCGCACCTAAAAAAGTCGTTGCGAATTCGCCGAGTTTGTTCCTTGCATGGCTCATTCTCTCAACCTCATCGGGACGTGTGCTGCTGAGTGCTGCACGGCTGCTGTGACTCAGTTTGGTATCGTTCAACGGCTATATGTTTACCTCGTGAAGTCAACCTATCGGCACAAACATCGCGATGCACTGAAACACATGCCAGTCGTCAAGTGCTTGTCAGATACATGGTGGTCGGCCCGTGCAGATGCTGTAGAAGCACTGGCCAATGGCTTCCAGCAAAATATCACGGTACTTGACGATCATGCAATGGATGAACATCAAAACGCGAGGCCAAAAATGAGGCATCTGCTATTTTGAAGGAATTGGAAAAAAACTTGAGACGGTGATTCTGCAAGTAACATGGCAGGAAATTCTAAAGAGGTTCAACGCGACAAGTCAGCAGTTACAGAAGCCGGGGCTCGATTTGAACACGGCAGTGAAACTACTTGAATCACTGACAGAGTTTGTACAGGACCTACGGGAACGGTTCGACGACTTTGAACATATTGCTATTGATAAATGTGGTCACAGCGAGTACGAAGACTATCGGTAACGTGCTTGAAGGAGGAAGCGACACCATGATGAAGTACACAGCGCCGATGACACCCAGTTACCGCCCAGAGAGAGATTCAGGACCACATCCTACATACCCATCATTGATCAGCTAACAACGTCACTAGGAGATCGCCTCAAGGCCTATGGAACACTCCGTCAACGTTTCTCATTCTTTTCAGAAATAACGACCATGCATACGGATAAGCTCCGCGACTCCGCTGCAGACCTGGTCAAGAGTTACCCGAACGACCTGCAACCTTCTCTGGTTTCGGAAATTGTACATTTCCAGGCATTTCTCAAGACGATGCAGACAGAAGACTCGGAAAAATTGTCTGAAACTACTATGTTTTCCACAATCCACAACTACGATATGGTGGCAGCGTTCGCCAACGTGGAGATAGCTTTGCGGGTATACCTGTCAATGTTTGTCACGAACTGTACGGGAGAACGATCATTCTCAAAATTGAAAAGGATCAAGAACTATCTGCGTAGTACGATCGGCCAAGATCGTTTGGCATCGCTGGCCATACTGAGTGCTGAACACAAACTATTCAGGAGAATAAGCACACGTGAAACAATCGAGGACTTTGCGCGAATCAAAGCCAGGAAGAAGCTTAAAGATTCTGTAGGTTTTTAACATCTTGCAAATATATTGTAGCAATTACCCCAAAGTGTGCAATAATGCAATCATATCTGCAAAAACGACAAAAAAAAAACTTTCTACATTGAGATTTGAGATGATACCATCACGTTTTGGTTTTGCGATTATTTTCTCTGTTCCGTTGTTTTCATCCATAGCGGTGTGTCTTGTATATAAACTTTTGTTACTCGTGGTTTCTGAAATACATGTTTTTACACATAAACCATGTTTTTTTCTTTTGCCCAGCCGAGGTTGGTGCATTTATATATGAATACTTTTATAAGCATACATGAAGTAAAAATGGCTGCGGCCCTGAGAGGGCCTCGCAACACATAAATCCGGCCCTGGGAAGGCGAGGCAGGAGAGAGAGAGAGATCGAAGACTCCGCTCGGACCTTTATAGGCCCAGGGGCGTGGGGCCACCCCAAAGTGCTGCTTCATCACCCTAATTGGGCGCTCTCATTGGCCCCGACTCCCTGTGCGGCCCAGCTGCGATGGCCGGACACCGCAACATTCCATTTCCGGCAAGATGACCCCAAGCCGTAAAAATATCCTGCTCCGACCCCACGACATGACACGAATCGCCCACACCGAGCTCCGTGCCATGAATTGCCATGCACGAACGCCCGGGCCATGCCTTGACGACCGGCCGAGAGTGGCGTCTGTCCTACATGCCTGCTCGGGTGCCCCGACCAGCGCTGGTCAACGTGCCTGCTCTGTGATGGCCACACGGCCCGCACTGTACAACATGCCTCCGCCCGATCGCAGCTTCGCTGGCCGTAGAGGCGAGAAGACGTTTGCCGGCCATGGGGAACATCCACGGCCGCCAGCGAGGACCGAAGGTACGATGTTATGGCGAACCCATGCACAGACAGTAAGATGTGTCCATTCGTGCCCTGCTCTGTACGAGAACAGTGTCGCGAGCGGCGCACGGGTCTGCCTTCGAGCACGTTCTGTACAGTGCGCGTGGATCCGCCATTACGTACGTGGCCAGCGCTCACGTTCACCCGATTCTGCGATCGTGTGCGCTGGGCCAACACCGATTTGTGTCAGAAATTGAGGGGGAACGATCGGTTATATAATTATATGGAGGTTTGGAATGAAAAGGATATAGATATGTGTCAGATGGAGAAATGGAGGGAAAAGAATGCCGAGAATAATGAGACCAGAGATGGGTTGAAAGGAAGCACAACATGTCGGGACGGAGTGAACGTCACGTACCGGGTCCGGAATTTTCATCCTCAGGTGAAGCGACCATGGACCCGTCCGAGGGAGAACCTCCTGGACGGACCCGCGGTCTGAGGACGAACCCCCCAGACCGAGCACGTTTCCTCCATTCGAGCTGCTCGTGGATTCCGTGGGGTGTTTGCCGTGTGTGGTCTTCGCCTGAGAGATATCGGGTCGTCGTGTGCCGAAGGACCGGACATTGTTGACGACGAAACGTTCCAAGAGAAACAAACCACGTGATCATGAACCTTGTTGAGCCACGGTTTCTCGGTGGTCGATTCGCCACCGGTCAATCACGTGACGAAGCAAATCACCGACGAGCACGTTTGGGTTCTTAAAACGCGGTTTTTCGGCCGCTGCATAGCAACGGGTGGTTGCTTAGCAACGAAACTCAAACGCGCACACTCCCAGCCCATATGGCACCTTCACGCCAAGTTTCATCGAAATCAGTTTGTTGGTTTGTGCTGTGGAGCCTCTCGTTGCGCGCGCGCACACACACACACACACACACACACACACACACACACACACACACACACACACACACACACACACACACACACACACACACACACACGGAAAACCCAACAATAACAGATATCTAGCGAATCACAATATATTATAGAAAATCAATATATTAAAATTTATATCAATTAACGTATATTAATTTTATTTATTATATTATAAATTTATATTAATCACCGTTAATACAAAATATTTTGACAAGGAGTGGGGGGTAGGGCTGAGGGGATACATTTATCCAAGTGCAGTGGCAGGGATTAAAAATTAAATAAATAAAATAAATAAAAAATACCAATCAGAACCAGTAAAATCCCCCCATCCCCCGTCACATCGAATCCTGTCTCTGGCCTTAATCCCCATCCCACAACCAAGTTGACTAAATAAAAAATGTGTGCAAGGGTAAACGCAACTTCGTACAAAGTTAAATGATAATTGGATGGAAAATACGGTCGGCGTTCCAAAAATTCCATATTTTGCAGGCATGGGATGCACGGTTTCACGTAGCAGGAATAAACGACCTCGACCTAATTACCCAGGAAAGTGAATGCATTGGATCTCGCATATGCACATGCACAGCAGAAAAAAAATTAACAAAATCCTCGATTTAAAATTAATTTTCAAGGTTATATATGCACCTGGGAACGTTTTCCAATCACAAATATTTACCTTGAATGAACGATAACATTCCCCCCATCGGATGCCTCCTCACTTCCACAAATAGAACATCCATTTTCCTTTGCTTCACCTCTGACCAGCAGTCACCGTTTGAGACCATTCCCATCAGACGGAGGAAGGATCCGCCAGTCCAGTACAAACACACCTCCAAACGCAGTGTTCCACCGCAGATATCACCATCCATACATAATTTATTTACTTATTTATTTCTTCTTAGAGATTTATAACGATGTACTTGAGGTCGATGTTGCAGGCTCGACCCATTTGGAGAAGATTAAGAATTCGGTCTGAGTACCCACACACGTTCACCTCACTCAGAAGAATACTATGGGATCCTCATCCTATTATGGGAGGCAGAATCGTTTTAACCTCCTGCGAGATGCTTTTTAACCTCCTGCGAGACCAGCGTTCTCTTTCTTTTAAAAGGGAATTAATTTGAAGTTTCAATAAACACAGTGTAGGTTTGTCTGAAGACAATGCAGAGGGGACATTGTTGGGGGGACAAAAGAAAAAGTTTTCTGACTTATGGAGTTATAGCGCACATTTAGGTCTTCCCCACAGAGCTTATCTAGCTGGAGGTCAGAGGATTCTCTGATGGGTTCTTTTTTTTAAAGATCCCGATCCTCCGATCCTGCATTGACGTTTTAAAGTATCCCAAAAATAAAAAAAATAAGATGATAGTCACCCCCAAAGGTTTGAAATTATGGACCAGCTAGTTTCTCAACCAAAATAATAATAGCCCACTCGAGGTGGTGAAGAAAGGGTCACAAAACAACAACGAAATGTGAGACACTTAAGGAGGGTTATTTGGTCCACTGTAATTGTCAGCAGATGAGATTATCCTTCCAGATGTTTGTCAAAATGTTGCATTGTGTACTTGAAGATCGGTTGCAGTCATGACCCGATGAGAGTCCTTTCAACCAAAGCATCACCTATGAGTTTTTGAATTGTTAAGGTTGACAAGCGTTTATAAGAATATCTTATACTTACAATGAAGTTGTCACCCCCTGGTGGAAGTCTTGCACATTTGTGAGAACTTTTATAAATGATGTAGGTATAGCTACTACTACTACTACTACTACTATGAGTACTACAAATCTGCATGCCAAGGTAAAGGGCATATTGCCATCCCCTTGTGGATCGACCCTTTTGCATTTTGTTCCCTTTAGAGAGGGGAACGCGAGGTCAGGACAGGAACTTTGAATTTGTCCAAGGTGCCGGTGATAGTTCACCTACTCTTCACGAAGCACGCAGTGGGATCTTTAACGCGTTCACCAATTGATGCCAGCAGACTGGACGCCCAGTTTGATGGAGTTTAATATACCGTACTCAAAAAAGACTACTGGGTGGGGAAGGGGAGGGAGTAATTTAAACAGTAGATAAAGGAGTGCAAAAGATTTGAAAAGCCTGATTGAAATTACCTCCGACACGAAGGTGGACCTCCGACAGGATATCTCAAAAGATTATGGACGGATCCAGACGAAACTTGGTGGATATGTTGGGTGCATGACAAGGAAGAATCGATTCCATTTTGATGAAGATCCGAATCCGGATCCGAAATTATTTAATTTATAAGTGATTCTTCACCATTGAGAGATCGGGCCAAAAACCATGCACAACACGATATAATAATTAAAACAACTTTTTTAATTACCCGGCAAGCACGAAGCAAAAAGTGGGGTCAAGCAATCAGTCACATACATACATAATCTATACGTATGTATGTGCATTTTGTTCAGAACATACATTGAAAACCGTTCAACGAAGGAAATTGAAACTCTATCACGTTACATGACCCACGACATTGGAGAGACCTCAAAGAGACTAAAAAACAAGGCCACATGAACACCAGTTAGCCATACATAGAAAGGTCCCTCTCTCCCAGGCCGCAATGCACAGCATCGGACAAGACCATCAATTCATGTTCACCGAGGCTGGGGTGATCGCACAACCGGACAACCGAACGTCCAGACAGCTGCAAGAGGCCTGGATTTACACCCGACGTATCAAGCATTACATCACCAGCTCAAACATCCGAAAACACTGATTTTGGAGTAATTAGTTCATTGGTAAAGTGACGTCAATCCAAGTGTTATTGATCAGGATGATGAATCTCTCAACTTCACGTATAAATGGCACCGTATGTATGTTTTTAAAAAATCCTGTCTCCGATGATGGGCTCGAGTGAGAGTTTGAAACGTTCGGCTCCATAAAACTTTCGTCCCAGTGCTCGATTGGTTCGTGGGTGCCAGCAGTGACCACTATTTTTGTTGTGTCTGTTTGTCTGTCTGTCTGTCTGTCTGTCTGTCTGTGACTCTCTCCAGAGCATAGCTCCGTGACGTTTGATGCGATCTTAATGAAACTTGGACACAAGCTAGATATCATGGTCTAGTTGTGTCTTTTTATATGAGGGGCATCCCACGCCCCTTGTGGGCGGAGCCACGCCCACTTGAACTTTTTATTTATTTTTATCTCGATTTTTTTCTCGCAATTTCATTTCCTAGAAGTTGTGCGTAATATCCATAAGTACAACATATAAAAAAATCCGATTTGATTTGCTCAATTTTGATGGAAGAGATTTGATTTTTACGGTAGGGCTTCCTCAAAAGCTTCCACTAACTCAATTGTACCTCTTGTGACATTGTTCAATAATGTCCGCGAACCATCGTCGCCTCCCGGCTAGTTTTATTTTATCTTCAAGTATAGTGCCTGGGATGCAAACCTTTTCTTCTATTCATATGTATAGTGCACCGCTCTTTCCCAATTGCATAACCAAGCGATGCATGACATCATCACTGAGCGCCAAAGGGAGAGTACTCAGTTTTTACTCCGTTTTCTTTCTTCTTCCTTTTGTGTTTCCTAGCATTATCAGAGCTGCGAAGCTTTATAAACGCCACGCACCCAAACTCATCGGCTACAGCCAAATACAGAAAATAAAATAAATTCTAAGGTCAATGGTTGGTGTTGACATGTATACCACATACTCCGTGGAAAGTCATGCTGTAACTATATTAGGAATAACGTACTCTGAGGAATGTAATTGGTATTAGAGTATGGAGTTTAACTTCGTTATTATGTGATGTGTATGTGGTATTTGCCTTCAGTATTATGTGTACTAGTTATTGTATTTTGTTATTCTTACCCTATGTATATTTCTGTTGTAGATATGTGTACGAGTTTTGTGAGAATAAAGCCAATCGAAAAGGTCAATTGTTGATTATTATTACAACAATAATTTATTCTCACAAAACTTGGATTGGACCAGAAGAGCACCTTGGCCTACACTGGAATGGAGCGTTTGCTGAGACCAGAGAGGCTGGATTCGGATCCCAGTTCACCCACGGCGGCACAAGAATGGAAACACTGGTTAACCCTCTAGAGCCCACGAAATGTTCTGGGTGAACAAAAAAAACACCCCTGGGGCTCTAGAGGGTTAAAGACGTTGGAAAACGTCCTGGGAGCTCTACCACAAGATAATCTGGATAAGCTAAGTCTGCTTACAAATTTTGTCTCACCAAGACAATACGAAACTATATCAGTGTACCATTTATGATGAGGCTATCTATACCTTACAGTCACAGTATGTAAAGCCCACTAATGAAGTGTTTGCACGCCATCTCTTGCAACTCGCTGCCAGCAGGTCGGAGAGTCCTTAGATGAATACCTTCTGACACTAAAAACGTTAAGTAAAGAGTGTAACCTTAGGGCTGTAACAGCAACTCAACATTGCGAAGAATCCATCAGGGATGCCTTTATTTGCGGCCTGCAGTCACCGCTGATCAGACAACGTTTATCAGAGAATAAGACTTTAGATTTAGCGACCATGTTTGATCAGGCTAGATCTCTAGATTCAGCCCAAGGAAATTCAGAATCTTATTGTGTTATTCAACCCTCCCGTTTATTGGGTGCTGCCTCATCCAATCAGAATACCGGTGAAGTGGAACCCACAACTGTAATGGCTGCTACGGGTGTTAAATGTTTCTTTTGTGGTTTTTTTTTAAAACACCCACATGTAAAATGTCCGACACGAGAGGCGGTGTGTCATCAGTGCCAGAAAAAGGGTCATTTTGCTCAGGTGTGCGTCGTACTTCATCAGCAGCTACTGGTACTTGTGCAAGGGTCATGCTCAATGTAGTGGAATTGGATGGCCTTATGGATAGTGGTAGTTCAGAAAGCTTTATCCATCCCGACCTCGTTAAGTGCCATTCCTTAAGTGTACATCACACCCGAGGCAATGTTTCCATGGCATCCACTTCCTTCACCGCTCAGACATCTGGGTTCTGTCGGGTCAATATCAAAGAAAACGGTCGGTGCTTCCAAGATGTACGTCTGTCCATACTCCCTCAGCTGTGTTCAGATATAGTTTTGGGCCAGGATTTTCAGGAATGCATGAGAGTGTTACACTGACATATGGAGGTAGTTTTCCTCCTCTTGTTATCTGTGGACTCAGTTCACTGTGTGTTGACCCTCCAGAACTGTTTGCCAACTTGACAGCTGATTGTTATCCTGTTGCTGCTCGATCACGCCGGTATTCTCCCGATGATCATGAATTCATTGAAAAGGAAATTCAGAGGATGTTGAAGGAAGGTATTATAGAGCCCAGTAACTCCTCTTGGCGTGCACAGGTTGTTGTCGTTAAGAACGAAACTCACAGACAAGAAACGCTTAGCCGTGGACTATTCAGAAACTATCAACAAATTTACACTTCTTGACGGGTATCCTTTGCCTCATATAGAACCTCGTAACGGTTAACAAGATTGCTCAATACCGTGTTTTTAATACAATTGACCTCCGTAGTGCGTATTGTTACGGCTGCGGAAATTCGCAGAACACCATATAGGTCGTTCGTGCAGTTATGACGATAAGTCTGTGTTCAGATAGATTTCCCCACCGTTGTTTAATGGGAATTATTCGTGTCACCCTGGCTGTGATCTTTGAATTAGCCGTTTTTCTTTACTATCGTTATTTTGGACCAACCACAACGCCAAGCACCAACCACCTTCTCCACCACGCCACCCACCAACCACCTTCTCCACCATGCCAGCCACCAACCACCTTCTCCACCACGCCACCCACCAACCACCTTCTCCACCACGCCAGCCACCAACCACCTTCTCCACCACGCCAGCCACCAACCACCTTCTCCACCATGCCACCCACCAACCACCTTCTCCACGCCACCCACCAACCACCTTCTCCACGCCATCACCAACCACCACATCAACCACCAACCACCCTCTCCACACCGCCTTCATAACAACGACATCTTCCCACCATCTCCTAAACCACATCTCCCCCCACCCGAATAACATCGCCTCACCTTCATCTCCCCAAACGCCGCCATCTTTGCGCCAGCCACGGCGAGTTCCCAGTGAACAGAGTCGCTGCAAACAGACGCGGGGGTTTCTTTGTTGGCGCCAGCGACGGTG
The DNA here is from genome assembly GCF_056783735.1 of Eptatretus burgeri. Taxonomy (NCBI): domain Eukaryota; kingdom Metazoa; phylum Chordata; class Myxini; order Myxiniformes; family Myxinidae; genus Eptatretus; species Eptatretus burgeri. Next base: position 96,774,250 of record NC_140965.1, on the reverse strand, counting down.
ATCTCGCGCACGTCCGCTCTCCGAGCAAGTTTGGGTGATCTCGCGCACGTCTGCTCTGTGGAGGCTTCGCCTCGGAATTCGGATCAAAAGATCGAATGGGGTGGGGCCTGTGGGGGTCGAAGGTCGAAGAGCGGAGGTCAGATCTCGTCTCTCGAGCCCTATAAAAGGCCAAGCGGAGCACCAGTTCGCAGTCGAGAGTCGGTCGGTGAAGTCTGGAGTCGGGAGAACACAGGCGGGAGCGAAGTCCAGGAGAGCGGAGGACACGCGAGACGGAGAGCGTGGCTGAGCCTGCTGTGCCGCACAGACCTGCGCGTTCGTGTGGAGAGAGCCGGAGAGAGCTCACCAGCCAGCGCCAAACAGTCTGAGGTGATCGGGCTTCGGGACAGTCCGAGCATAGCTGAGGAACGGACGGGTTCTTAGAAAGAGCATCAACTTTGGAAGAGCATCAAAACCCGTTCGTTCTTCTCAACACGTCGCCGGCTGAGGCCCGAATCACCCGGCCGCTTGGCAAGGCCTGGGCTCAACCGCGGCTATGCTAGCTGCCGTGGGGACGGGGCGTCGCAGGTCGCCCCATTGAGGCACCAGGAGGGTGGAGGTAACCTGCAACGGTCTCATGGAATTCCTTCAGTCCGCCAAGCTCCACGTTATAAAGGCCTACGGGCCCAGTCGGACCCCCTTGTCTTTGAGGGGGTCTTTCCTTGCTTATTTGTGTGAATGTTGTGGCGCCATGTCCGCAAGTAGAACTGTTTAAGTGCTTGTGAATAATAAATAATAGAGGGTTGTAGTGCTTTGTCTTGCTCGCGTCTTGTCCCTTCCCACCAATTCCATTGCTTTCCTGTATACGTGCATGTTGGTGTTTTGCATACCTGACTGCATACGTGTGTGAATAAAAGTGCATGTTTAAATGTTAACCCATTCGTTGTGTCCTCTTTCCCCATTGAACTGCTATCTTGCCTTCAGAATAATAGCGGGCTTTTTAATAGCCGATAAAAGAATTGGGTCCAGCGAGGTCTCGCGATAATACACCGCTCGGTTTTCCCAGAACGGAACGAACCGCTTAAGCGGTTCGTGTCCAAGCAGACCTCGCTCAGGTACGGTCTCTCGGTAGTCTGCCCGCGCGAATACTTATGTATGTCGATAATTTGGCGATTGACCCTGTCGCGCGTGGGTAGAGTGTTGACCAGGCCGTGGTGTGTGCTTGGAGCACACCCCTGACTGGTTTCCGGCGTTGTTCCGGAAAGTCGCGATTGAATTGTCCGTCCGGTGGGCGAGTCGGCCGCCATTGGCTAAAGCGGCTGGCCGCACGCTGGGCGGGCGGCAAATTTGTAACAGTATCATCAAATCCCCATCAGAAATGAAGATAAGCCGTTCACCGTGTATGAGGCCTGTGGGCGCCTTTCTCAGTTTACTCGGGTTTCCTTTGGCATCACTTCCGGAGTGGCTTGCTTCCAACGTATCATGGATTCATTCATCCAAGAAGAAGAACTGGTCGGAACATTTGCTTACTTAGACAACATTACTATTTGCGGCATGACTCAGGAAGAGCATGATGCTAATCTCACGAAATTTCTTGAGGCTGCTAAGACAAAGAATATAACTTACAATGAAGACAAATGCATCTTTTCAACTAACAGGCTCAGTATTCTCGGATATGTGGTGGAAGGAGGGGAAATGCGCCAGGATCCTGAACGACTCCGACCCTTGCAGGACTTGCCTGTGCCTCGGGACATGAAATCGCTCCGACGCATCCTTGGCTTCTTTGCCTATAGTACAGCGGATAGGCACAATAATTGTGCGTTTTATGAGAAAAGCATGAATTTTTTTGACATAGTTAGTGAATACCATAAGGTTTATTGTCAGATGTGGAGGGGTCAGATTTGACCTCTGAGGACCGTGAGAGGTCAAATCCAAGATGGCCACCAGTCCACCGGGTCTAATGTTCAAAAGCGCTTAATTTTGGAACCAAACAGTTTAGAAAAACATTTAAGGTGTCATTTCCAACTAAATTGGGGATGCCCATTCATTTGATGATATGTTTGAGATCACCAGCATTCAAGGAAATGCATTTAGGTCAAGGTCAAGGTAAAAATTGACCAAAAATAAGCAATCAGTTGAAATTAGCAAATGAACCCCCAGTGGTGTCTCATGTTTGAGATGTCATTTTAAACGAATCTGCAGATGCCCATATAGTTGATGTTAATTTACAGGTTGCCAGAAGAGGTCATACATTGAGGTCAAGGTCAAGACTGAAGTATCCCAAGTATGACGATATCTGAAAAGAATCAAGATTAAGTCAAAACAGAAGGCAAATCTCACAGCACTGAAGAGTGCCTGTGGTCTCTCTTTGAGGCTGTACATCTCGTGTCAAACACGAGATGAAAACATGGACAATTTCTTCTTCCATGAAAACCATGCAGCCCCACCAGCTCTGTCAACTGGAGGAAAATTGTGGATTGGGGTTAAAGCAGATCTACTTCGCTGCCTGGAATCAGATCTGCTCGAAAACAATCGTGCGCCTGTGGCTGATGCAACAATTCTCAATGGTGCAGCTGTGGTTCAAATGCTAAATCCTGGAACATCAAGAACATTTCAAGAATATGGAGAAAGAGTGTTTGCACCATACATCTCTGCTCAACTTGAGAAAAGCAGCTGCATCGACCTTGTCTGGGATGTGTACCTACCTGCCAGCCTGAAAACCTCAACCAGACAGAAGAGGGGAAAGGGCGCCAGGAAAAGGGTGGCTCCTTCTACTCTGATGCCAATGAAATGGAAGGACTTCCTTCGATGCAATGAGAACAAAACCGAATTGTTTGCTTGTCCTGTCACGTGAAGCTGTTCATCTTCCTCTCCCAGAGGGCAAGGAACTGTATGCAACAGATGGAAGTGGAGTCCTCTGCTCTCCTGCTGAATCATACTTGGCCCGCCTTGCCCCATGTTCGCAAGAGGAGGCCGACACTCGTCTACTTCTGAATGTGGCAGATGCTGTGCAAAAGGGGTGTAATAAGGTGACCAAATGTATCATTGATACTGATGTGGTGGTACTGGCTGTGGCTTCATTCAGCAAGACAGCTCCTGATGAGCTGTGGGTTGCCTTCGGTGTCGGGTCAAGCTTTCTCACTGTCCCCTCAGAGGTCAAATCTGGCTTACCTCCACATCCGAAAATAAACATTATGGTATGACCTAACTATGCTAGAAATTTCATGCTTTTCTCAAAATGCACAATTTGTTAAAATATGAGAGCTTATCCACTGTTCTACTATTATTCACAGTGGATATATGACTACTCAAGCAAGATCTGCCCACTGTGTGCCACTACTTCATTTCCCATGACAAGGGAAGCAGAAGCGGCTTTCCATCTACGTAAGCAAGACATTGAAGGTTCAGTGGTGAGGGCGATTGACGAATCCGTACCCTTCGAAGTTGAGACCAATGCTTCGGATGTGGCAATTGCTGCAGTCCTCACCCAGGCAAGACGTCCGGTAGCCTTCTTTTCCCGAACGCTTCAGGGACCCGAATGTTGTCATGCTTCCATTGAGAAGGAGGCCCAGGCTATTATTGAAACAGTTCGCCACTGGAGACAGTATTTGACGGGCAGACATTTTATTATAAAGACAGATCAACGTTCAGTGAGTTATATGTTTGATAAGCAGCATAAAAATAAGATAAAGAATGATAAGTTCATGCGTTGGAGGATGGAATTATCTTGCTATGATTTTGACATTGTGTATCATCCTGGTCGAGAAAACATTTCCTCTGATACATTCTCCAGGTCTTATTGTGGGATGGCATGCCACGATCGACATTCACTGTTTAACCTCCATGAAGCCTTGTTAGTCCAAGAGCATTAGGTCAAAATAGGCCCTAACCTGGACATTTTTGGTAACAAGCTGATTTTTTCAGGATAGGTCCAGGAATATGTCTAGAATAACATACTAAAAGTCCTCATAAATCCTCCTTGAGCGTTTTCCGCAATCCAAGATGGCGTCCAAAATGGCCGCCTCTTCTGTTTTTCTCATAACTTTGCAAGCAGGTTTCCCCAAAACACACTTTAAATGTCTACATATATGTTTTGAAGTATGAGGAACTCATTAGAATACATCTTAAGAGATGCTGAAGTACGCAAGTACCAATAAGACCTCTTGAGTTCTTCCAAAAGTCCAGGCAGAAGCAGACGCCGACACCCTGATTGTCTCCACAGCACTAGCACTGGCAGAGTCAGAACATGTGCCAGTTGCTGTCGTTGGTACGGACACAGACTTACTGGTAATGCTAGTTGCTCGGGCAACCTCTTCCACAGATGTGTACATGCTATGCCGCAGTAATCCTGTCACGGTCTTCAACATTCATGAGATTCAGCATGCCATAGGGGACACAAGAAATCACTTGATGTTTCTTCATGCTGTGACGGGATGTGACACGGTCTCTGCGATCTATCGTCAGGGCAAGCGTAAAGCTTTCAACATGGTGCACAAGAAGCGGGACTACGACTTGCTGGATACCTTCACAAACAGTGGAAGCACCCATGACGAGGTGGAAAAAGCTGAGGAAGGCTTCATTCTTAAGCTTTATGGAGCCAGCAGTTTTGAATCTCTTGATGACTACCGTCACATCGCATACAAACGGGCAATCGGTCGCAGTTCCCTGAGTTCATCCTTTCAGCTAGAAAGTCTACCTCCAACTAGTGCTGCAGCAAAGCAACATTCATATCGCGCCTATCTTACCGTCCAGGAATGGATGGGTAACTCCTTATCTCCAACAGAATGGGGCTGGCGATTTCAGGACGGGACTCTTACCCCGGTAGAAACAGACATTGCTGTTGCACCCGACACTTTGCTGAACATGGTGGCATGTGGGTGTAAACCAGATGGTTGCAGAAGCATGACATGTAGCTGCAAGAAACTTGGGCTCTTTTGTACCTCAATGTGCAGTAAATGCAGTGGTCTCAATTGCAACAATACAGCACCAACTCTTATAGATGCCGACGATGATATTACCCCAACTTCAGAGGACATCAACATTGAAGATACAGCATCCGACGATGAAGACAATGACTGATGCAACTAGGTGTGTGCATGCGTAAGGTAAAGATTCATCTGAAACTTTTGAGGTTTGAATCTCTAGCATGATCTTGTTTTGAATGTCTTTGCCTCTTGAAACAGGCTAAAACAGCAGTGTGTTGATAAGTGGCGGACATTTTGAGCACCATTTGAATTTCAGAAAGAACTTCAGCGGTTTTATTGTTTCCTTTGTACTTCAAAGTATTTGAATGAGTTCCTTATTTCTCAAGACATAATATATTTAGAGATTTAAAGTGCATATTGAGGTAACTTAGTCACAGGGTCATGAGAAAAACAGGAAATTGCAACCATCTTTGGCGCCATTTTGGATTTTGGGACTAGTTCAAGTAGTTTTATTGGTTTCGATATGCGTGTTTCAAATCTGCGAATAAGAATTTATCTAGATTCCTTGACTCCCATAACATATATAAAGACATTTTAGTGTGCTTTATTGGGTTACTTAGTTGCAGAGTTATGAGAAAACAACAACAGGAAAAGGGGCATTTCGGGCGCCATTTTGAATTTCAGGATGAGCTCAAGTGTTTTTATTGGTAAATGCGTGTTTTTGAAAAATTCCCAATAAGTATATGATTCATTTCATTGAGTCGCAAAACATATATTAAGACATTTAAAGTGCGTGTTGAAGTACCTTGGTGTAAAACCAGAAACGGCAGCAATTTCAGACGCCATTTTGGATTTCTGAAAGAGCTTAAGCGGTTTTATTCGTTTTTGTGTGTTTCAGAATCTTCCGATATGTATTGTATTGAGTTCCTTATACTTCAAAACATATGTGTAGACATTTAAAATGTGTTATAGGTAAACCTACTTGCAAACTTATGAGAAAAACAGGAAATGGCGGCCATTTTGGACGCCATTTTGGATTGCGGAAAACGCTCAAGGAGGATTCATGAGGACTTTTAGTATGTTATTTCACACACATTCCTGGACCTTTCCTGAAAAAATCAGCTTGTTACCAAAAATGTCCAGGTTAAACCCTAATGCTCTTGGACTATGTGCCACCCAGGGGGTACCCGCTTATACCATTTTGTGAAACCTAAGAATATGCCATACTCTGTCGAGGATGTCCGGCAGGTTGTTGGATCATGTAGAATATGCGCAGAATGCAGGCCCAAGTTTCACCAAACAGATAAGACTCCACTCAAAAAAGCTACTCAGCGATTTGAGCGTCTCAATATAGATTTCAAGGGGCCTCTTCCGAGTACAGATCAGAATCAGTATTTTCTTAACATTGTGGACGAATATTCACGGTTTCCTTTTGTGTTTCCTTGTGCCAACATGACCACTTCCACGGTTATCAAGTACCTCTGTCAGCTGTTCGCTATTTTCGGAATGCCGGCTTACATTCATTCGGACCGGGGACCCTCCTTCATGAGCAAGGAATTTCAAGACTTCCTTGCCAGTAGGGGGATCACTGGTAGCAGAACTACTAACTTTAATCCTCAAGGGAATGGCCAAGTGGAGAGGTTCAATGGTACCATTTGGAAGGCAATCACAACGGCTCTAAAATCCCGTAATCTACCCATCAAATGCTGGCAAACTGTTCTTCCTGATGCTCTCCACTCAATTCATTCACTGTTGTCTACAGCAACCAATGCTACCCCTCATGAAAGACTTCTGAACTATTCTCGTTGTTCTTCCTCGGGAGCCTCGGTGCCTACTTGGCTCTGCAATCCTGGGCCGGTCCTGCTGAAGCGTCACGTACGCACAAATAAAACTGATCCCCTTGTGGATGAAGTCGACCTCCTCCAGGCAGGACCCCACTATGCCCATATTCGATAACCAGATGGCAGGGAAACTACGGTCTCTGTTAGACACTTCGCGCCAATTGGAACCCCATCCAAGAGTGAACCCCAAATTCTACCTCAGGCTTCTGAAGAAAATGTAATTCCCCAGGGTAGTCCCCAGGACGCACCCTGCTCAGAGGGGGATGATCTCGTTCCTGAGATGGTTCCTGCAACTCCACAGCAATCAGATGCTGGGGATAACCCTCCAGTGCCAAGAAGATCCGGTCGCACCATTCGTCCTCCTATTAGACTAGATTTAGAGAGATAGACATCTCGGAAGGGGGTGAATGTTGTGATAATAAAGTGCCGTACTGTAATTAGCGGCAATGGTGATTGGGCAGATGTGGCAGCACTGCAAATGAAGGTCATTTTTTTTTATATACCTTATCGAGGCTCGTGTGAGAGCTAACACACAACGCACATCGAGGGGGGCATGACAGGAGGGGAGGGAGTGGGAAGGACAAAACAGTGGGGAACAGAGACATTAGGATATCTGTGGAACGGAGAGGGATGGGGTGGGGAACACGGGGAATAGAAGATGGACATTACAGGGACTTTCAGGAAGGAAAGCAGGGAATTTGAAGGAGGTGGGCTTGGGTGGATTATCAGCGGTATAAAAGATCGAGGATTTGGATGGGGGATGATAAGAGGTGGTGGTGAACAGCTGTTTTGAAGGCCTGGAGGGAAGAATGGGAATGAATAGAGTGAGGGAGTTTATTCCAAAGGGGGGAAAAAGAGGAATGAAAGAGTGAAGGTGAGCAGTGATTCGTGATTTTGGAAGTTTTACCAGAAGGGGGTTGTTGGCGGACCTTGAGCGCCCCTGTGGAAATGAGGTTGGGACAAATCGCAGAGAAAGCAGGGGGGGCGAGGCTGGAGAGGAGACGGTCGAAGACAGAAAGACCACGGACCAACCTGTGGTGATTGAGTGAGAGGCCCAAAGACTTAGCCTCATTGCGGGAGATGCCAATGATCCGAAATGCCTTGGTTTCGACAGCGTGAAGCCGAGAAAGGTGGGAGGCAGGAGCACTAGCCCAGAGGGGAGAGCAGTACTCCATCAGGCTGCGGACAAAAGCTTTGTAAGTGGTCAGGAGCTCAGGTGGGCCGAGGAAGGACCTTGAAAGATGGAGGATTCCCAGTCGGCGACTGGCTTTGGAGGCGAGGTTTGAAATGTGGCTTTCCCAGGAAAGGTCATGGCAGATAGTGAGACACAGAAGCTTGAAAGAAAGGACTTCTTCCAGAGGATTGTTGAGAAAGTGGATGCGGAGGGGGGGGGGGGTTCTAAACGGTCCTTTCGAAGAGACAAAGTGAGAGTGTGAGATTTGTCCGGATTGAAAGACATGTTCCACGTGTTGGACCAGTTTGTGATTTTACCCGGATCTGCAGTGAGCGAAGAAGCTGCTGCTTGCCGGTCTGAGGGCTGACCGATGGTACGGCAGAGGGTAGAGTCATCAGCAAAGAGATATAGAGGATTTCTCAGAGAGTCGGAGAGATCATTGATGAAAACCAGAAAAAGAACAGGGCCCAGAACGCTACCTTGAGGTACTCCAGCCTGGACAGGAAGAGGGGATTAAAGAACTCCATTTAGGGCCACACGTTGACTGCGACAGGAGAGGAAGTCTGCGAGCCATGAGTGGAGATGGCCTTGGATACCATAGGAAGAGAGTTTGTTGAGCAGGGCAGGGTGCCAGACTGTGTCAAAAGCACATGATATGTCCAGGGATACGGCTCGGATTTCATGTCTGGCATTGAGGACCTCCATCCATTGTTGGGAGAGCAAAAGCAGCATATCCAGGGTAGAGTGACCTGGTCTGAAACCAAATTGATGATCGGAAATCAAGCCATTGGAGAAGAGGAAGGATTTAATATCAGAAGCGATGATGGATTCCATAACCTTGCTGATGATTGGGAGAAGGCTGATTGGTGTGTAGTTGCAGGGATCTGTTTTTGCACCTTTTTTGTGCAGGGCAGTGATGTTTGCAGATTTCCAAGCAGATGGCAGATGACCTTGAGCAAATGAGAGGGTGAATAGAACAGAGAGAGGGTGAGCAAGAGCAGAAGAGCAGGCTCTGAGGACACATGGGCTGATGCCGTCTGGACCGGTTGCAGAATCTGAGTCGAGGTTTGCCAGAAAGCTCTCCACCTTGTCAGGAGAAAAGGACACAGAGTCCAGGGACAGTTGGGTGCGATTGGGTAAGATGAGTAGAGAAAGTGATGGGTTTTGGACACAAGATTTAGCTGCAAACACCGAGTTTAGGCATTCAGCTTTTTCACGTGTGGTATCAGCAGTGTGGCCATTTGAGGCAAGGGAGGGGATGGAGGGGGAACATACACCAGAAACAGACTTGATTAGATGCCACCAGGATTTTGAGGAGGGAGAGAGGTTTGAAAGTTCAGACTTGAGATGAGAAAGATGTTGTTTTCTGGCTCTCCTGAGGGTAGATACACACTTGTTCCGAGCCTTGTGGAAGGAACAGAAATTGCCCTCAGTTGGGTTTGCTTTCCATGAGGCAAAGGCAAGTTGTTTCAGGACAACTGCCTCACCACAAGCTTCAGTGAACCAAGGGTGGGAGGAAGGGTAGGACAATTGAAGACTAGAGGGGATAAATCTGTGCATGAGGGAGAGCAAGTTTCTTTGAAAGAATTCCCAGGATGAGTTGATGTTGGAGAAAGTAGCGATAGGAGACCAGTCTATAAGTTTGATGGCTGCTTGGAGACCCTGCCAGTCGGCTTGAGAGAAATGCCAGACTCGACGGCGGTGAGGTGGTTCTCTGATAATAGCCAGAGAGATGTCCACTTTGACAAGGACGTGTTCAGAAGAACCGATTGGAGCGGGAGAAGAGCAGCAGATATTGTCAGGGAAATTTGTCAAAATCAGATCCAGAAGAGATGGAGTACCATTGGTTGAGATCCGGGTAGGGAAGTTGACCGATTGAGTCAGTCCCAATGAGTCGAAGAAAGCTTTTGCTGAGGTGCCATGACAGGTGAGAGCGGTACCCACACCTAGCCAACTGGCATGATGACAATTGAAGTCACCACATATGAGGAAGAGAGAGTTTGGATGAGAAGATAGAAGTTGGTCCACGTTTTCGGATGGTAGATGGAGTCATCACTGTTCGGTGGACGGTACAGTACACATATAAACATGAGGTGGGAGAGGAGGGAAGCCATAGCCAGAGGTATTCCTGGGGGTGTGGGGGAGTGAGGGCAATGCATGGAGAGTGAGGAATAGAGTCTTTGATGAAGAGAGCAACTCCTCCACCAGGACGAGGCTCAGGTCTGTCATACTGGAGGAGGGAGTAACCAGGGAGAGATACTTGGGAGTCAGACACGTCTTGGGGGAGGAAAGTTTCTGTTAGGCAGATTATGTCTGGTTTGTCAGTGGCCACCTGTATGGAAAGATCTGAAAGGTTTGAGTGAAGGCCCCGGATATTTGAGGTCCACACTTTCAATGAAGAGAGAGGGGAGGAGGCTTTGGGTGCATGGGGTGGGGGGAGGGGGAGGGTAGGACACCGGACTAGAGGGGTAGGTAAGGAGGGTTGTTGAAAGAGTGTGGGGGATTGCAGAATAGCTAGGGGAGGGGGCCGGATGAGGAGAAAAGGTTCTGTGGTACTGGGGGAGAGGGGGGACAAGAGAGCGGGAAGAAGGCAGTTGAGGATTTGAGGAGGTGGAGTGAAGAGATGGAGGTGAGAGGGCAGTGGAAGGAGGAGGCAGCTTTGTGGATGAGAGGGGGGGGAAACTTTGAGAAGGATGAGTGAGGGGATGAATGGTGGGAGAAAGGTGAGGGGGGAGTTTTGCGAGAGATGAGAAGGAGGCTTGGAGGGAGAAGAGTGGGATGGTTGCTTTGAGAGTGAGAGGGGTGAGTTGGCACTGAAGCTGAAAAAAAGAATGGTTGATGGAAAGCGAACATTCAGAGCAAACTGGGTTTTTTTTTAAGTTTTAGGTCAGAGATGCGATTCAACACATTTCTTGATGGATGCAATAAAGGCCAATCCAGAGAATGGAGAGAAGAAATGCTGTAACAGTTGGATTTTTTAGGCAAGGTATGAAGGAAAGGTCGAATTGAGAACAGTCTGTTTAAATAGTAGAAGAGTAGTGCATTATGATGCAGTAAAGGAGGCAGCTTTGTGGATGAGAGGGAAAACACGTGTGAAAGAACACGTGTGAACACACAGGAACACGGGTGAAAGAGGAAGATGAAGCATTATAAGAGATCGTTTTTATTATTATTATTAATGTTTGAGAGAGTTTTCAACAGATTAGGTCATGGAAGAGAAGAATAAAAAGAAAAAAAGAAGAAGAAAAAAAGAAGAAAAAGAAGAAGAAAAAGAAGAAAAAAAAAGAAAAAGAAGAAAAAGGAAAAAGAAAAAGAAGAAGAAACAGAAGAAGAAAAATAAGAAGAAAACAAAGAAAAAGAAAAATAAGAAGAAGAAGAAGAAAGAGAGTCGTGAGTGAGGAAGGAGAAAGGTAGCGTTTTTTATTTTTATTTTTTTGGTTTAACATAAGAAATAGAGTGATTAGTTGGGAGGGAGGGATGGGGGACGTTAGGAAAGTGGGGAAGATAGAAATTGAAGGTAATGGGGAGAAAATACAAACACGATCGTACACCGAGGGGAACCGGTCAGCCTCAAGCCTCAAGGGTAGGCCTCAAGCGTCCGGTAAGACAAGGTCGACAAAATCTCACAAAATAGCACGATTTTTGAAACAAAACCGAACTAGGAACACACATGTAAGTGAGAGAATAAACAGTTAAAATGGGACAGATAACGACCGGAAACTTAACTTTGAGATCGTCAGCAGAGAGCCCTGAAGAAGACCTGTCGACGCTCCAAACCCGGAACCGGAAGTCCCAATGGCTGGTGTTGACATGTATACCAAATACTCCGTGGAAAGTCATGCTGTAACAATATAGATATGTTATATACTATATTAGGAATAATGTACTCTGAGGAATGTAATTGCTTTTAGAGTCTGGAGTTTAACTTTGTTATTATGTGATGTGTATGTGGTATTTGCCTTCAGTATTGTGTACTAGTTATTGTATTTTGTTATTCTTACCCTATGTATATTTCTGTTGTAGATATGCGTATGAGTTTTGTGAGAAGAAAGCCTATCGAAAAAGTCGATTGTTGATTATTATTACAACAGGGACTTTATACTGTTTGCTCCATTTCCTTGTTTTTAACCAGGTTTCTTGAATACAGAATAGAGGGTGTTTCAAAAAGATTGATACAACTTTTACTTCCTGCCATTTCATTGTTTTTTGACCTATACCGTTTTCCTTCTCAGGGTTTGCTGGTGTCATCATGGCATTTGTTCCCGAGGAATTCTCGCTCCGTAGCGCAAATAAGCCATTGACGGTGAAGCAGAAGACAAAAGTGGTGGCTTTGTGGTATGAGACTAAATCGTATGTCGACACCCGCTGGAGGTTCTGCCAGGAATATGACCTCATAACATGTGATGGACCCACGAATTTTGCCATTCAACGTATTGTGAAACGTTTTGAACACAAGGGTACAGTGCACAACCAGAGAAAGGGCAAAAGTGGCAGGCCAGCATCAGTAACCAAGAGCCAAACCAACATCGACGCAGTGTGGGATTCTGCAGTGGACAGTCCCAAGAAGTTCCACCACCGGCAGATCAAACCAACATCAGTCTGGCGTATCCTCACTCAGGAACTGAAGCTTTTCCCATACATCATCTCTATTGGCCATAAACTGAGTAAAGATGACATAAGAAGGAGACTTGATATGTGCAATTGGCTCGGTGACAGGATGGAGCCGTCCCCAAACCAGATCAACCTGATCTGGTTCAGTGATGAAGCCCCATTTCCACTTGAACGGTGCCATCAACAACCACAACAACATTTTCTGCAGGACAGAATTCTGAATTCTGTCCCCCCATTGGGACTGACTCAATTCAGTTTGGCATTCTGTATGTTTTCATCTCTTTCTTGTTTGTTTGTCCGGGCGATATCTCAGCCATCCTTTGATCGAGGAAGCTGAAATTTGGGGACAACAGTGAAGATGTGCTTTGGCAAAAACGGTATTTTTTCATTTTTTGATTAATCAATTAATTACTTAATTGTTATCAATTTATTAATTACTTATTGATTCTATTTCTCATCCTGGCAATATCTCAGGCATATTTTGAGTGAGGAAGCTGATATTTGGACATGACAGTGCCCACGTGATTTGGTTATAAAGGGTGTTATTGATTTATTGATCAATCAATTAATCGATTCATTACTCATTTTTCGATGAATTACTTCATTTTCAAAAAGTTACAGATTCGGATGAAACAGTGGTGGTTTAGGTATGCTATTCGGCAATTGTATGATAAATTAATTATTAGTTTCGTATAATTCTGCAATTAATCAATCAATCAATTATTTTACACCGCTCCCTCCCAATTCCGACTCCATGTGCTGCAAGGTGGCACCACCGGGCGCTGGCAGATTGCGATTTATTTATTTGGCATGAGGGCAGTCGACTTTGAATGTACCTGTTTGTTTGTTTGTTTGTTTTCTTGTTTGTTTGTTCATCCGGGCGACATCTCAGCCATCCTTTGAGCGAGGAAGCTGAAATTTGGAGACAAAAGTGAAGATGTGCTTTGGCAAAAACAGTAATTTTTAATCTTTTGATTAATCAATTAATTGATGAATTACTTATTTATTTTCTTTCTCATTTGGGCAATATCTCAAGCACCTTTTGAGCGAGGAATCTGATATTTGGATGCCAATTACAAGTCAGGTCAGGTCAGGTATGGGAGCATGCGCCGGAGCAGCGCGTCACTGCGTCCACTTTCCACTAGAACTCCAGGGGCCTCCGTCTGGCCATCCTCCAGGCAGATGCCTGGCCCATCCCCATCTCCTTGAGATACTGACCAATCTACTGCAACCACAATGCACGTGGTCAGCTCATTGGCCTCCTCCACTCACAAGACTCCCTTGCTGAGAGAATCTGGTGAACAGGATCAGCGTCAGGAAAACGAGCCACATGTCCATACAGCCGTAGCTGACACTCACAGACTATGCAGGTAACAAATCTCACTTGAGTCTCTCTCGGCAATCGCTTGTTAGACAAAGGGTCGACCAGCAATAACCAAGAATTCTCCAAAGAGACCTGGTACCAAAGGAATTAAGTCTCCATCATCATCCATCCATCACTGACCATCCATCACTTGGACTCTAGAGTCCAAGTCTCACATCCATAGAGCAAGACTGGAAGCACCAAGGACCTGAAGACTCGGACTTCCGGCCTCCCGCACAGGTACCAGCAGCGCCACACACCATTATCCAATGAATTCATGACTCCCCAGGCTCGACCCAGATGTCTGTTGACCTCTGGCTCACAGGCAGCAGAGACATGAATATCACTGCTCAGGAAAGTGAATCTCTCCACGACCTCAACATCCTCACCACAATATAAATAAATAAATATATATGCTACTGTATATATCTATATGTATGTGTATATATTTAAATATCGTTACAAATATTTATATATAAATTTATTTATATAATATATGTATATATTTATTTATTTTTAAATATATATATATGTATATATATATATATATATATATATATATATATATATGTATATATATATATATATATATGTATATGTATATATATATATATATATATATATATATGTATATGTATATATTTATTTATTTTTAAATATATATGTATATATATATATATATATATATATATATATATATATGCGCATCGCTAATGGCAACACCTGCAAGTTTACATTGAGATAGCGATTTGTCCCTTCCTGTATTAATTGCTCATCTTTTTTAACACTTTGCTTTCGCTCAATTTATGATGGCCATGGCGTGATAAGTAACAGTAGACATTATTCCCTTCGAGACGATATTTCTGTTTGTGAAATTTCCTGTTAATTTCCCTCTAGTTGTGTAAACTATATTGGGCTGTTTTGTGATGATAGTAAGCGTACGTAAACGTCCATATCGGAAAACGATCGAATGACGTTGGTGATGTGGGCTGTGGAAAGAATGCAATGAACTGTCATGGCCGCCTACATGATGTAAAACGTGTTACCAACTTCTTTAAACATGTCAATAGTTAATGACGTTGTTTTCAAATAACATCGGCATCGCCACGCGATATCAAGCAAATTTTGTGAAGACGATGCAGACATTCTGCGGACGCGTGAACCCCACCACGAGTTCGACGGATTGGGTGGTGGAAGGAGAAGACTATGATTATCATCAGGAGATCGCGAGGTTCGTTCTGTTCGTCTTGGGGATCACTCGCATCACTCACAACACACATCACTCACATAATCACTCACATCACACACATCATCACTCACTCACATCACATCACACATCATCACTCACTCACATCACACATCACATCACACATAATCACTCACTCACATCACACATCACATCACACATAATCACACATCACATCACACATAATCACTCACTCACATCACCACTCACATCATCACTCACTCGCATGACTCACATCATCACTCGAATGACTCACACAATCACACATCACTCGCATCATCACTCACATCACACATCACTCACATAATCACTCACATCACACACATCATCACTCACATCACACACATCATCACACATAATCACTCACTCACATCACACATCACATCACACATAATCACTCACTCACATCACACATCACATCACACATAATCACACATCACATCACACATAATCACTCACTCACATCACACATAATCACTCACTCACATCATCACTCAACCGCATGACTCACATCATCACTCGAATGACTCACACAATCACACATCACTCGCATCATCACTCACATCACACATCACTCACATAATCACTCACATCATCACTCACATCACACACATCATCACACATAATCACTCACTCACATCACACATCACATCACACATATTCACTCATTCACATCACACATCACATCACACATAATCACACATCACATCACACATAATCACTCACCACATCACACATAATCACTCACTCACTCATCACTCACGACTCATCACTCATGACTCACACAATCACACATCACATCATCACACATAATCACTCACTCACATCACACATCACATCACACATAATCACTCACTCACATCACACATCACATCATCACACATCACATCACACATAATCACTCACTCACATCACACATAATCACTCATCACATCATCACTCAACACTCACATCATCACTCGAATGACTCACACAATCACACACTCGCATCATCACTCACATCACACATCACTATCACACACACCACACACATCATCACCCATAATCACCCACTCCCACCACACATCACAACACACATAAACACTCACGCACATCACACATCACATCACTCACTCACATCACACATAATCACTCACTCACATCACACATCACATCACACATAATCACTCATCACATCACACATAATCATCACTCACATCACATCACACATAATCACTCACTCACATCACACATAATCACTCACTCACATCACACACATCACATCATCACATCACATCACACATCACATCACACATCACATCACACATCACATCACACATAATCACTCACTCACATCACCACTCACATCACACATAATCACTCACTCACATCATCACTCAACCGCATGACTCACATCATCACTCGAATGACTCACACAATCACACATCACTCGCATCATCACTCACATCACACATCACTCACATAATCACTCACATCACACACATCATCACTCACATCACACACATCATCACTCACATCACACACATCATCACTCACATCACACACATCATCACTCACATCACCACTCACAACACATCACACATAATCACTCACTCACATCACCACTCACTCGCATGACTCACATCATCACTCGAATGACTCACACAATCACACATCACTCACATCATCACTCACATCACCACTCACATCACATCACCACTCACATCACCACTCACATCACCACTCGCATCACTCACATCATCACTCACATGACACATCATCACTCACATGACTCACATCATCACTTGCATCACTCGCATCATCACATCATCACTCGCATGACTCATCATCACTCGCATGACTCATCATCACTCGCATGACACATGACTCGCATCACCACTCGCATCACCACTCGCATCACCACTCGCATCACCACTCGCATCACTCACATCATCACCCGCATCACTCTCAGGACTCTCATCATCACTCGCATCATCACTCACATGACTCACATCATCACTCGCATCATCACTCACATGACTCACATCATCACTCGCATCACTCACATGACTCGCATCATCACTCACATGACTCACATCATCACTCGCATCACTCACATGACTCACATCATCACTCACATGACTCACATCATCACCCGCATCACTCACATCATCACCCGCATTACTCACATCATCACTCGCATGACTCACTCACATCATCACTCACATCACTCACATGACTCACATCACCACTCACATCACCACTCACATCATCACTCGCATCATCACTCATCACTCGCATCATCACTCACATCACTCACCTCACTCCATCACTCACCTGCAATCGTTGAATGATTTAACTGCAGGAGCACAACACAAGCTTATTATGAACACTCTTTAGTATATTTTCTTTTCTTTTAATAAACGGTGTGTGTGTGTGTTGTGAGTGTTGTGATCTCCACGTATGTTGGTGTTGGGTAGGTGTCCGGAGGTGAAACAGCCAACGATCAGGATATATATATATATATTCA
Organism: Eptatretus burgeri; assembly: GCF_056783735.1. Taxonomy (NCBI): domain Eukaryota; kingdom Metazoa; phylum Chordata; class Myxini; order Myxiniformes; family Myxinidae; genus Eptatretus; species Eptatretus burgeri. The sequence goes on along the minus strand of NC_140965.1, from coordinate 96,756,605 downwards.
CATATATCTTCTTCTTTTTCGGCTGCTCCCGTTGGGGGTCGCCACAGCGGATCATCCGTTATGATCCACATAATGATTTGGCACATGTTTTACGCCGGATGCCCTTCCTGACGCAACCCTGGTCGCCTCTTACAACACAGGGATAAGGTACACCTATTCTAACCGGGGTATACACCGGCCCAGTACACGAGTACTCACTTCGCTGACCTCGGAAGGATGACAGGCTGAGTCAACCCCCTGGTGTATTAATTCAGTGGCCCATCGGGGCTTGAACTCATGACCTTTTGGATCCTAAGCAGCTGCCCTAACCACTGCGCCAACACCAGGCTAATTCGGATATACAGTATGTATATATATATATATATATATATATATATATATATATATATATATATATATATATATATATATATATATATATTGTACCAGTGTATTGCCATCTGCTAAATGAGTACCAGTGTTCTCGGCCCGGTGTATGCCCCTGTTAGAATAGGTGTACCATATCCCTGTGTGTTGTAAGAGGCGACCAGGGTTGCGTCAGGAAGGGCATCCGGCGTAAAAACCTATGCCAAATCATTATGCGGACAACAAAACGAATTTCCATACCGGATCGGTCGAGGCCCGGGTTACCAACGACCGCCACCGGTACCGGTGGTCAGCAGGGTACCAGTGGAAATTGTGCTATTGCTGGGCGATGGAGGAGAAGGAGACGGGGAAGGCGAGTCCGGAGGCAGTGGGAGAGTGGGAAGGGTAGAAGTGTGGAGGTGAGAGTTGGAACTCTGAATGTTGGGACGATGACTGGCAAAGGGCGAGAGTTGGCTGATATGATGGAGAGAAGAAAGGTGGACATACTGTGTGTACAAGAGACCAAGTGGATGGGAAGTAAGGCGAGGAGCATTGGAGGTGGTTTCAAACTGTTCTACCATGGTGTGGATGGGAGGAGAAATGGTGTCGGGGTAATCCTGAAGGAAGATTATGTCAAGAGGGTATTGGAGGTGAGGAGAGTGTCTGACCGAGTGATGAGTGTGAAGTTGGAAATTGAAGGGGTGATGATGAATGTCATCAGTGCATATGCCCCGCATATGGGGTGTGAGATGGAGTACAAGGAAGATTTCTGGAGTTAGTTTGATGAAGTGGTGGAGAGTGTATCCAAGGATGAAAGAGTGGTGATTGCAGCAGATTTCAATGGGCATGTTGGGGAAGGGAATAAAGAGGATGAGGAGGTGATGGGTAGGTACGGTCTCAACAAGAGAAATGTGAAAGGGCAAATGGTTGTTGAGTTTGAAAAAAGAATGGAAATGGCAGTGGTAAACACGTATTTCAAGAAGAAGGAGGAACACAGGGTGACGTACAAGAGTGGAGGAAAGTGCACACAGGTGGATTACATCTTAAGCAGGAGATGCAACCTGAAAGAGATCCAAGACCGTAAGGTGGTGGCAGGGGAGAGTGCAGCTCAACAGCATCGATTGGTGGTCTGTAGGATGATTTTGGAGGTGAGGTTGTGGAAGAGAGTGAGGGCTGAACGAAGGACCAGATGGTTGAAGCTGAAGGAGGAAAACTGTTGCGTGGAATTTAGGGAGGAGGCGAGACAGGTGTTGGATGGTGGTAAATATGGGTGGGATGATTGGGCAACTCCAGCAGAAGTGGTGAGGGAGATAGCTTGGAAGGTACTTGGTGTGACATCTGGACAGAGGAAGGAAGATAAGCAGACTTGGTGGTGGAACGAGGAAGTAAAGGAAAGTATAAGGAAGAAGGGGTTGGTGAAAAAGAAGTGGGATAGTCAGAGAGATGAAGAAAGTAGGCAGGGGTACAAGGAGTGGTGGCGAAAGGCAGAGAGAGGTGGCAAAGGCTAAGAAAAAGGCATATGACGAGCTGTATGAGAAGTTGGATACAAAAGAAGGGGAAAAGGATTTATACTGATTGGCAAGACAGAGGGACCGAGCAGGGGAGGATGTGCTGCAGGGTAGGGTGTTAATGGATGTAAATGGGAATGTGCCGACGAGCGAGGAGAGTGTGTTGAGAAGGTGGTTGGAGTACTTTGAGGAGCTGATGAATGAAGAAAATGAGAGAGACAAGGTTGGAAGAGGTGGAGATAGTGAATCAGGAAGTGGGGTGGATCAGTAAGGATGAAGTGAGGCCTGCTATGAAGAGGATGAAAAGTGGAAAGGTGGTTGGCCCAGATGACATACCAGTGGAGGCATGGAAGTGCTTAGGAGAGATGGCAGTGGGGTTGTTAACCAGATTGTTTAATAAAGTCTTGGAAAGTGAGAGGATGCCGGAGGAGTGGAGATTAAGTGTACTGGTTCCGATTTTCAAGAACAAGGGTGATGTGCAGAGCTGTGGAAATTACAGAGGGATAAAGTTGTTAAGCCACACCATGAAGTTGTGGGAAAGAGTAGTGGAAGCTAGGTTGAGAAGAGAGGTGACGATCTGTGAGCAGCAATATGGGTTTATGCCAGGAAAGAGCACCACTGATGCGATGTTTGCTTTGAGAATGTTGATGGAGAAGTATCGGGAAGGCCAGAAGGAGTTACATTGTGTGTTTGTGGATTTAGAGAAAGCTTATGATTGGGTGCCAAGAGAGGAGTTGTGGCATTGTATGAGGAAGTCGGGAGTGGTGGAGAAGTATGTGAGGATTGTGCTGTGTCACGTGGTTGGGTTTTCGTATATCATGCCTCGCCCGCTAGGGGTGGCAGGAGTGTGCTTCTGGTCACGCAATAAAGCGTAGATGGTGGCCCGCGTGCTTCTTGCGTCCCACTGCACCTCGTACACTCTAGTTGGCGACGAGGATGGGATTGGATGGCCCGCATCAGACTAGACTGGGCCGCAGTTCACCTTTTGCAACCCGTGCCGAGCCAGTGGGAGGATCAGTTGGAGGAGATTCTTCAAAGACATCAAGGGTTGTTTAGCGACGACCTTGGGAAACTCAAGGGCATGGAGGCGAAACTCTTCTTGAAGGAGGGGGTGGTTCCTCGGTTTTGTAAACCGCGTCCGGTGCCGTATGCCCTGCGGGACAAGGTCAAGGGTGAACTGGATAGGCTGGAGGCCTGTGGAGTGATCGAACGGGTGTCGTACTCAGATTGGGCTACCCCGGTTGTCACGGTGCTGAAACGGAATGGAGACGTCCGATTGTGCGAGGACTTCAAATCCACGGTTAACCCGGGGCTCAGCGTGGAGCAATATCCACTGCCGTCAATCGATGAAATATATGCGCGATTGGCGGGGAGTCAATACTTCACGAAGCTAGACCTGCGTGATGCATATTTTCACCTGCCGATGGATCCCGGGAGTAGCGAGCTTTTGACAATCAACACGTGTCAAGGACTCTATCGATATACCCGACTCTGTTTTGGGATTGCTTCGGCCCCAGCTTTGTGGCAGAAAGCCATGGATCAGGTTTGCATTGGCCTGCCCGCTCAGACCTACCTGGACGATGTGCTCATTGCGGGGAAAACGGCGGACGAGCATCTTGCGAACATTGCCCGAGTGCTGACAAAGCTAGAAGCGTGCGGCCTGCGCTTGAACAGGGACAAGTGCGCGTTCTTCAAGCAGCGCTTGGAATACCTCGGGCACATCATCACGCCGGAGGGGCTGTTGAAAGGTCCTCGGAAGGTGGAAGCGATTCAACACATGCCACCGCCTCGCGACAAGACGCAGCTGCGCTCGTTCATTGGTATGGCCCAGTATTACCAAAGGTTCGTGCGCGGGCTCAGCTCACAACTTGCGCCGTGAACGCGGTTGCTCAAGAAGGACGAGCGCTGGGCTTGGGGGCCTGCACACCAGGCGTCGTTCGACCACGTCAAGCGGCTGCTCACAGAAGATAAGGACCTCGTGCACTACGAGCCTGCGCGTCCGCTCCTATTGGCATGCGACAGCTCTGCATATGGCATCGGGGCAGTGCTCTCCCACAGGATGGACGATGGTTCCGAGCGGCCTGTTTGTTTTGCATCCCGGACCCTGTCCACAGCAGAGCGCGGATATGCCCAGATTGAGCGTGAGGCTCTCAGCCTCGTCTGGGGTGTGCGGAGGTTTCATCAATATCTACTGGGGCGGCATTTCACTTTGCAGACGGATCACAAACCGCTTCAATTCATCCTGAGACCCGAACGCGGGGTGCCGGTGGTAGCAGCCGCGCGAATACAGCGGTGGTGTCTGTTTCTGGGTGCTTACGATTATGATATTCAGTTCCGAAGCACCGAGAAGCATGCTAACTGCGACGGGCTCTCACGCTTGCCGTGTGCGGAGGGTCCAGCTGCGTCTGAGTTGAGCGACCGGGTCGATGTGTTCGCGCTGGGCCAGGTCCAAAGCGGGCCGGTCACGGCCAGGCAGGTCGTGGTGGAATCGGCTCGTGATCCGGTGCTTGCCCGTGTCGTCCAGGCGATTTCTACGGGGAATTGGAGCGATCTGCCTTCGACACCGGCATTTCAACCTTTCACGTCACGCGCAGCGGAGCTGTCGTTGGTCCAACGGTGCGTAATGTGGGGAATGAGGACCGTGATTCCACCGAAGTTCAGGCAGCGGTGTTTGGATGAGCTGCATGTCAGTCACCTTGGCATCGTGAAGACCAAGAGTCTTGCTCGTAGCCTGTTGTGGTGGCCGGGGTTGGACAAAGACATTGAGCAGTTGGTTAAGCGTTGCGCCACGTGCCAGACAGATGCTGATAACCCGCGTCGAGCTTCGGGTCTCTGGCCTGTGCCAGACCGAGCTTGGCAGAGGGTCCATGTAGATTTTGCGGGACCGGTTAATGGCAAAATGTTTTTGATTGTGATCGATGCATTCTCTAAATGGCCGGAGGTTGTAGTAATGCAGCATACATCAGCAAACATTACAGTAGAGAAACTGCAGACGATCTTTGCTAATAAAGGGTTTCCGGAGATCCTGGTCTCTGATAATGGTCCGCAGTTCATCGCAGGTGTATTTGATGAGTTTATGCGCCAGAATGGTATTCGACACCTAAGGTCCGCACCGTATCACCCTGAGACGAATGGCCAAGCTGAGTCGTTTGTCAAGATGTTGAAGCGGGCTTTGCGCAGGGGGGGTGTTGCACCTGTGCAGACGGTGGTCGATGTCTTTTTGCTCCATTACAGGAACGCAGTTCATCCTGTCACGGGTGATTCACCTGCCATTCGTCTCTATGGACGGGCTTTGCGGTCCAGGCTGGATTTGCTGCGACCTGGAGGGTCGGGGAGTGGGGCAATGTCGCGTCCAACGCGGCTGCGCAGCTTCGAGGTGGGGCAGCGGGTAATGGTACGCGATTATTTCCACGGTTCCAAATGGGTGCCGGCGGTGGTCTCTGTGGTGCTGGGGCTGGCAAATTGCATGGTGCGGACTGATGGTGGGGATGTGTGGAAGCGGCACGTGGACCAAATGCATGATCGCTGTTCAGCGTCACCCCCCCCCACACCTCCCCGGGCCGAACGATGCGGGACCCCCACCGGTAGTATCGTCGGGACCTGACTTTGTGTCGCCGGGACTGGTTGGGCCGACGCCAAGGGGGTCTTCGCCTGATGCCGTCCTACCCGAGGACGTCGAGCAGGCTGGGCGGTCGGGGGTGGCTGGTGTTGCGGAAAGTGCGAGTCCGGCGAGGGTGTCACCTCGACCGAGCCGGGAGGCGTCTGAGCCTGGGCTGTCTGGTGGCGCTGCCCGTCCGAGGCGGGTCAGGGTGCGGCCGCGGTACTTGGAGGATTATGAGTGTTGATGGGTTTCAGATGGTCATGTTGTGATTGTCTGTTCAGCGTGTGACGGGTCATTTTACGAGAGGAGGAGTGTGCTGTGTCACGTGATTGGGTTTTCGTATATCATGCCTCGCCCGCTAGGGGTGGCAGGAGTGTGCTTCTGGTCACGCAATAAAGCGGAGTAGATGGTGGCCCGCGTGCTTCTTGCGTCCCACTGCACCTCGTACACTCTAAGGATGGTGCAGGATATGTATGAGGACAGTGTGACAGCAGTGAGGTGTGCGGTAGGAATGATGGACCGGTTAAAGGTAAAAGTGGGATTGCACCAAGGATCGACTCTGAGCCCTTTCCTGTTTGCATTGGTGATGGACAGGTTGACGGACGAGATCAGACTGGAATCTCCATGGACTATGATGTTCGCGGATGACATCATTATCTGTAGGGAGAGTAGGGAGCAGGCTGAGGCGAGCCTTGAGAGGTGGAGGTACGCACTGGAGAGAAGGGGAATGATAGTCAGTCGGAGTAAGACGGAGTACATGTGCGTAAATGAGAGGGAGGGTGGTGGTATGGTGCGGTTGCAAGGAGTTGAGGTGGGGAAGGTGGATTGGTTTAAATACTTGGGATCAACTGTCCAAAGTAACGGAGAGTGTGGGAGAGAAGTGAAAAAGAGAGTGCAGGCAGGATGGAGTGGTTGGAGAAGAGTTGCAGGAGTGATTTGTGACAGAAGGGTAGCTGCAAGAGTGAAGGGGAAAGTATACAAGACGGTAGTGAGACCAGCTATGTTGTATGGTTTGGAGGCGGTGGCACTAACAAAAAGACAGGAAGCCGAGCTGGAGGTGGCAGAGTTAAAGATGCTGCGATTCTCGTTGGGAGTGACGAGGATGGATAGGAAAAGGAATGAGTATATTAGAGGGACAGCGCAGGGAGGACGGTTTGGAGACAAAGTGAGAGAGGCGAGATTGAGATGGTTTGGACATGTGCTCGGGAGGGAAACGGAGCATATCGGGAGAAGGATGTTGAAGATGGAGCCGCCAGGCAGGAGGAGAAGAGGAAGGCCAAAGAAGAGGTTCATGGATGCGGTGAGGGCGGACATGCGGGTGGTTGGAGTGTCAATGGAAGATGTGGAGGATAGAGCGAAATGGAGACGGTTGATCTGTTGTGGCGACCCCTAACGGGAGCAGCCAAAAGAAGAAGAAGATGCATATATATATATGTATGTATATGCATGGTTAAACAGAAAGGACTAGATATGTTTACGTGCCGTAACTTTGTAGCATTAATAGTTGGTATTTTTCCATTGAAAAGTTTTTCTATAATTTGTTTAAATAAAACGTTCTCTTATTTTCTACACAATATCAAGCCAGTTTTCTTGGTCATTCTGATGCGAAATAAAAATATCTAGTCTTTCTTGTTTCACCCTGTACAGTTAAGTATGTGTATATGTTCAGTATATATATATATACACGTCTGGCTCCATTATATTAAAAATTAATTCACAATTTTGTTATTTTTGAGCACGAGTTGCCATCTCGAAACCGCCTCACTCGAAAGCCATAAGGAACAAAACTGAAACAGGCCGGGCACTATTGCACCTAGCAGTTAGAATTGTCATTCTTGAATGTTAGTCTCAGTTTGTCGTTTCTGAATGATTGTCTGCATGGGGTTGTCGGAGATTTAAAAAAATAAAAAAATAATTCTGACATTGTTCTATTGCAGGTCTTCCTATGCAGACATGCTGCATGATGATGACAGGGTAAGTGTTTTGCATTGCAGTTTTTGAACCTGGCCAGGTTCCAGAGCATGCATGCTGTTCTTGTTTTGGGTATTTTTTTGAAAACATTAAAGCAATACTGCTCTTAATAGATTACTTTAATTTATACTTGGATAGGGTTGCACTTGCCCATTGTTACCTCCACCACCAAAGGTGAAGGACGTTTTGTTTTCAACCCTCTCTGTCTATTTGTTTGTTACTTGCAAAATCGAAGATTTTTTTTCAAGTGTATTGGTTAGTCAATTTAGTAATTATGCCTGGTGTTGGCTTAATGGTTATGGTGGTGGGCTTGGGATCCTAGGATCCTGAGTTCAAAATTCCACTCATCTGTTGAATTAATACCAGGTGGGGTTGACTGCCTGTTATCCTTCCGAGGTCAGCAAAATGAGTGCCAGCTTGCTGGGATGTGGGAGCCATTCGAGTATCCTATGTCAGAGTGGCGACCTGTCCAGGATTGTGCCCATTAGCCCAGGAGACTGCTTGGAGACAACTGGACCCTACATAAATTAGGCATCACCGACACTCTGCACAGAGTACGGTTCCAATGGATGGATGGATTTCGTTGTTGTCTGTCTGTTTATTGCCTACAGGTCACAATTTTAAACTGATCGTCACGAAACTTCACCACATGGTAGACTTTTTCATAAGGAAGAACCCTATTGTTTTTGAGATCAAATGGTCAAAAGGTCAACATAGGGTAAAGGTCAACAATTGAGGTGAGATTTCCAAATCCTCAATTTTCATCCGATTGAGTTTAAATCTGAAGAGGATTTACATTTCACGTCACTGAATTCAAATAGCCAATTATTTCTGAAGTCCACATCGACCAAAAGGTCAACATTTGCCCACGGTGAACAACTAAGGTGGTATTTCTAAAATCCTCAATTTTCATCCAATTGACTTGAAATTTAAAGAGGATTTATATTTCATCATTGAATTCAACTAACAATTATTTTTGAGGACAAATTTATTTTATGGATTTTGCAAGTATTGTGCTCTGCATGACGTCGTTGTCTTGTTTGTTTGTCTGTCTGTGTGAAGGATATCTCAAAAAGTTGTGAAGGGATCCGACTACTAGAATATTTTAAAGTGACTTCACCATTGAGAGATAGGGCTAAACTAATATATAGCACGATATCTCAAAAAGTTGTGGATGGATTCGAATGAAACTTGGTGGACACATGGGTGTGTGACCATGACAAATTGATTCGATTTTGGTGAATTTCCGAATCCGGATGTGGATAAGCGAATTATTTAATTTTCAAAGTGATTCTTCACCATTGAGAGATAGGGCCAAAAACGATAGATAGCATGATATTTCAATAATGTATTTGGCCCGATATGTTCTCGTGGATCAGGCATTGCGTGGCGGAGGAATGCGCTCTACCGAGTGCCATTGTTCTATTTTGAACTCTGATGTCATTGCTTGTGCGAGCCCAGTACGAGAGAAGTTCCCACTGCTGTCGGTGTGGATGTATTCGACATGTCCGTGCTCACTAATGTGTCCATTTTGTGTTCCTTACGTGTATGTAACAAAGTCTGGGACCTTTTTACATGGGTACTGGCTTAGCATTCCATCTAGAAATTGGGGGAGGGGTGCCAAGGGGTTTGGGGGGGGGCACTTACATGCACCATGTAGCCAAAACGTTCTTCCTGATGAATGGCACAGTGATTCATTAATCAAAACTACCACACGCCAAGTTTTGCAACGTAGCAAAGTTGCTTAAAATATTCAATGAAATTGTGCTCCTGGGGTTTATGTAATGTGCGTGAGTGTTGTGGCATCACCTAAGTCCAAACTGCTCAAAAATAAAATAAATAACTCCAGCAAAGGTAAACGTTATTCCAGTACAAAAGAGGTTTTGTGTTTTTTGTATGCAATGTTGAGGCTCGTGAAAGAGCAAGAACACAGAACAGAAAATAAGGAACACAGTAGAACGTGAGGAAACATACCAACTTCATAGTAGTAGGGTGCAACCCAGGTACACTTGGAGGAAGAATGGGTGAGTGAAAGAATAGGAGCAAGGGGAGGGGGAGGAGGACACAGGGGGGGAAGTCAAAGCAAACAAGAAGGGGGCTGAAAGAAGAGGAAGGGAAAACTGGAAATGAAAACTGGAGGGAGAGGGCAGAAAACATTAACCTGGAAAAGAAAGGGGTGGGCTTAGTGAGGATCAATGAGGGAAGAAAAGATGCGTATAGATTGGGATAACCTGAGGAGGTGAACAGCAACGTTGAAGCCCTGTAGGGAAGAATGAGATTGAAATATTATATATATATATATAGTAAGTTGTTCTCCAGGTCGGAAAAAATATTTGGAACAAATGAGTGGAAGTAATGTAATGTAATCCCAGTAATGTCCATCTTGTGTTCCCCATGTTCCCCACCCCATCCCTCTCCCTTCCATAGATCTATTGTCTCTGTTCCCCACTGTTTTGTCCTTCTCACTCCCGCCCCTCTTGTCTCATGCCCCCCTTGCTGTGCGTTGTGTGTTCGCTCTCATATAAGCCTCGACAACGTATACAAAAAAAAAGAAAAAAGTGAGCAATGGTTTGGGGATTTAGGTAGTTTCACCAGAAGGGGCTTGATGGTAGACCGTGTGGGCCGTGCAGAAACCTGGGGGGACAAAACGCGAAAAGAGCAGAGGGTGCAAGACCAAAAAGGAGGCAGCAGAAGACAGAGACCACCGACCTGTCGGCAATGATGAAGTGATACTCAGCCTCAGCACAGGAGATTTCTATAATCTTGAAGGCCTTTGTTTCCACAGCGTTAAGCTGAGCAAGGTGTGAGGCAGGGGCGGCAGCCCAAAAGGGAGAGCAATACTCCATCAAGCTGCGGATGAAGGTCTTGGAAGTTGGAAGTTTGGATTTGCCAAGGAAAGATGGCATGATGGATACTGCCCTGTGGCCAACTTGCATATGTGATTTGGAAACTTGTATGTCGGTATTCCATAGTTGCTTTTGGAGTGTTTTGATCCACATTAGCGAAACATGTAGTCTGCGTTTCTGTGTTTGTCTTTTGCAGCGAGCAGGTGGGTAAGTGTTTTTTCCACTGGTTAGTTTGTGCATTGTTCTTTAAAATCAACGATTTGTAAGTTATCAATTACCACCTTCTTAAAACCTGACAACAAAAGTTAAGTAATATTATGTTGCCATTGGAAGTAGTTAGGAAGAAGTTGGACAGGTCCCACAGATCTCATTTCAAGAAGGGCAAGAAGGCCTATTAATAAATTCAAATAACATTTATTGCAAGCAGATGCAGAAGGTGTGAGCAAGGGTACCATCATGAATATAGAAGCTAAAGGGTGTGGGGTTTCGGAGAGGTGAGGACAAGCCTTCCCTTTTTATACATATTCATACTGTACCACTTGTCATTGCAGAACAAAAAGTATTACTTGGGAATCCAGGCTGCAATAAAGAGGATGAAGGAAAAGGGGGAAAAGCCAATCGTGTTGGATATTGGTACGGGGACGGGCCTGCTGTCCATGATGGCGGTAAAGGCGGGTGCTGCGTTCTGCTACGCCATTGAGGTTTGTTACTTTTTGATCTGATGTACTAAAGTCTGTCTTTTGTCAGGTCAGGCCAGATTAGATCTGTGACTTGCTGCAGGTACCATGTAAACCTGTACTAACCTGTTTCATGGTCGGGTTGTCGGCCACTAAACTGTCTCCCCCACCTGTTTTCCTGGTGAGGAGGGTATATAGATATGGACACTCAGCAGGATTAAAAAAAAAACCTGTCAACGAGTGGAGGAGCTCCTTCTGAGCCAATCGCCATTCATAACTGGTGCCAAACTGTGTCTGTGGACATTGTTCTGCAGTTGGGTTACCGTTTTTTTCGGAGGTTGGTGACGGGATTTATACTCCGGCCACCGTAAAACACTTGATTCCGCAAAATACAAAAAACGCAAAGAAAACCGAAAACCCATTCCATGGGAGTACCTCCTGTGCTGCTGACCTCCGCAGGGCAGCTCACCGGATTACGGGCTTGGGGCAAAGCCTTCGGGACCCCCATTCCTTGATGATAGGAGGAAAAGCACAGGGTGAACATCCAGGGTCAGATTGCGGTGGTGTGTGTCGTCCACCAGACAGTGGTCTCCTTGGGTTAACACCTGAGGAGGTCCCTTCAGGTGGGTGTCTGGAATGTTCAATCCCGAAGAGAGGATGATCACCTGTCTCTGTTACCATCTGAGCTCATGTGTTTGAACATCGGTATTGCAGTACTCTGTGAGGTTTGGAGACCAGACAGTGGCGAGATCGTGGCGGTGGTTATACCTACTGTTGGCCTGGTCGCTCTGATAGTTACCATGCCCAAGGAGTTGCTGTAGCTGTGTCCAATAAGCTGACTCCAATGATTATAATTGAGGTAACAACGGTCAATGAGAGTATTATGAGACGAAGGATTCGTCACTCCTTGGGGGTCATTTCCTTGGTCTCTGTTTATGCTCCGACTGAGGCGAGTGACCTCACCGTGAAGGACGCATTCTATGCCACGCTCGAGTCTATGGTTGATCAGTGCCTCAGGCAAGATACACTTCTAGTCTTAGGGGATTTCAATGCATCGACTGGAACTGAAAGGGATCGTTATGAGATGTGTGCTGGGCCCCACGGGTCTGGAACTGTGGACCTGAATAGCACTAAGTTCCTTGATTTTGCAAGAAGTCATGGACTTGGGGTGGCTGGTTCATGGTTTCAGCACCCACAATCTCATCGCTGAACTTGGTATTCCAACGCTGGCGGTGTGGCAAAGGAGATTAACCTTGTGCTTGTCGATGGTCAGTGAAGGATGATCCAGAACTGCAGGGTCTGCCGGAGTGCTCAGTTCCTCAATACCGACTACAGGCTTGTTGTCGCATCTCTGAAGTTGCAACTTAAATCTGGGAGAATGGTACCATCCCAGCCGAGGCTGGATGTTGGCAAGCTCAAGGATGAGAGGACAGCTGGGGAGTTTGCGAACAAGCTGAGTGGAGATTTGGGGGGTCTGGGTGCTTTGGGAAATCCTGAAGAGTTGTGGAGTACCTTCAAGACCACCATCCTTGATGTTGGGGATGACCACCATCCCCCCCCCCCCCCATGGACTGGATTCTGGGGAGGATGTCAGATCAAGCTGCACTGCATCGTTTGCGAAATCAAGGTCAGAGATCTTGATTTCGCAGATGATTCAGTCATCTTTGCGGACACTCTGGGTATCCTTTTGGGGGCCCTCATGGTGCTGTATGAGGAGTTGGAGCCACTGGGATTACAGGTTTCAGGGTCAAAACTAAGTTCCAGGCTTTCAATGACATATTGGATACTGCTATCTTGTCTGTACCTATTTGTGGCGAGGATGTTGAGGTCACGGAGAGATTCACTTACCTTGGCAGTGATATTCATGTCTCTGCTGGCTGTGAGCCAGAGGTCAATCGACGTCTGGGTCGGGCCTGGGGAGTCATTGATTCACTGGATCATGGGGTGTGGCGCTGCCGGTACCTGTGCGGGAGGACGAAAGTCCGAGTCTTCAGGTCCTTGGTACTTCCAGTCTTGCTCTCCAGATGTGAGACTTGGACTCTGAACAGTTATCTGAGATGGAGACTTTATTCCTTTGGTACCAGCTCTCTTCGGAGAATTCTTGGCTGGTCGGACTTGGATAGGGTTGCACTTGCCCATTGTTACCTCTGCCACCGAAGGTGAAGGAGGTTATGTTTTCACCGCTCTCTGTCTGTTTGTTTGGCTGTCTGCCTCTGTGTACAGGATATCTCAAAAATTTGTGGACAGATTTGGACACATTGGGTGTGTGACAAGGAATACTATATTCAATTATGGTGAAGATCCAAATCCGGATCCGGATCTGAAAATTTAAGTGATTCTTCACGATTGAGAGATCGGGCTAAACCGATATATTGTTGCGAATTTGGAAGCTTACTGCACACAACAGCCAGGTCCTATAGATCAGTTATGTCGGTAAGTATGTGTTTCTAGTTCGGGTCCCGTCCTAGGTTTAATGGGTGATTAATTGTACGTGCGCCGAGTTAATTTGATAGTTAGGATTTAAATTACCAACAACCACAACAATGACCCCTGTCATCACTGCTTCCTTCCACCATCATCCACCGGCAGCATTGCACGTGTGCATGTCAGCACGTACGTGGGCGGAGTCCAGTGTGCTAGGTGGGGTTTCTCTGGACGTCGGTGTGCTGGCTTCGCCCCAAATATGGGCACAAGCGTTGCGCTCTCCTTCGCCCCAAATATGGGCACAAGCGTTGCGCTCTGCTTCGCCCCAAATATGGGCACAAGCGTTGCGCTCTGCTTCGCCCCAAATATGGGCACAAGCGTTGCGCTCTGCTTCGCCCCAAATATGGGCACAAGCGTTGCGCTCTGCTTCGCCCCAAATATGGGCACAAGCGTTGCGCTCTGCTTCGCCCCAAATATGGGCACAAGCGTTGCGCTCTGCTTCGCCCCAAATATGGGCACAAGCGTTGCGCTCTGCTTCGCCCCAAATATGGGCACAAGCGTTGCGCTCTGCTTCGCCCCAAATATGGGCACAAGCGTTGCGCTCTGCTTCGCCCCAAATATGGGCACAAGCGTTGCGCTCTGCTTCGCCCCAAATATGGGCACAAGCGTTGCGCTCTGCTTCGCCCCAAATATGGGCACAAGCGTTGCGCTCTGCTTCGCCCCAAATATGGGCACAAGCGTTGCGCTCTGCTTCGCCCCAAATATGGGCACAAGCGTTGCGCTCTGCTTCGCCCCAAATATGGGCACAAGCGTTGCGCTCTGCTTCGCCCCAAATATGGGCACAAGCGTTGCGCTCTGCTTCGCCCCAAATATGGGCACAAGCGTTGCGCTCTGCTTCGCCCCAAATATGGGCACAAGCGTTGCGCTCTGCTTCGCCCCAAATATGGGCACAAGCGTTGCGCTCTGCTTCGCCCCAAATATGGGCACAAGCGTTGCGCTCTGCTTCGCCCCAAATATGGGCACAAGCGTTGCGCTCTGCTTCGCCCCAAATATGGGCACAAGCGTTGCGCTCTGCTTCGCCCCAAATATGGGCACAAGCGTTGCGCTCTGCTTCGCCCCAAATATGGGCACAAGCGTTTCGTTCTGGCTTGGCTCCAAATATGGGCATAGAGCGTTCTCTCTGCCCAATGAGGGAGTGCAAGCGGGGGATAAGGGAAGTGCGTGTGGGCCAAACGAGAGTAGAGAGTTGAGAGTTGTCTTCTGGTCTTCGGAGGAGAGTTTTCTTCTGGTCTTTGGAGGGGAGTTGTCTTCTGGTCTTCGGAAGTCTGGTGGTCTCCTGAAGCCAGTCGTTGCCTTCCTGGGTCCCGCCAACAGAGCGCCTTCTCTGGTGGCCTGTGTGCCTGCGATCCTGTCCCGTGAGGATCGCCTGCCTGGGCTTGGAGCGGCATTGTGTGGCGGGTTCAAGTCCTGCCACACCGGATCGTCGAAGACCGCACGAGGCGGAGAGGTCCGAGAATAGGCTCTGACCTCCAGCTCGCCTTTCCTCGAGCTGGAGGCCTCCAATAAAGACCTGACGGGTCTGTTTCTTTGTGTGTGTGTGTGTGTGTGTGTGTGTGTGTGTGTGTGTGTGTGTGTGTGTGTGTGTGTGTGTGTGTGTGTGTGTGTGTGTGTGTGTGTGTGTGTGTGTGTGTGTGTGTGTGTGTGTGTGTGTGTGTGTGTGTGTGTGTGTGTGTGTGTGTGTGTGTGTGTGTGTGTGTGTGTGTGCGCGCGCGCGCCAGTCTATTAAGTAAATCTGCTTTAAGTGCTTGTACATAAATTGCTATTCCTTCAGTATTCGGTTAACTCTGCCTTCTTGCGTGCTCCCCTGCCCCCATAATAAATAAATATCCCTTTTGTTCAATGTTCCAGCTCGTTTCTGTGTTTCTTTCATTGGCTTGGCACGGTGTGTACTGAGAAATATCAAGGCCATTGGGGCCGGTAAATTGTTCATTTGGTCCGACGGGCCTTGATAATCTCCGCTCGGGTTACACACGGTCCGGGCTCGGTAACGGCTCGTTCCGCTCGAGGTCCGTCGAGGGTATGAATTCCCCGGTAGCTTTGTCCGCGTGGGTAATTAGGTATATTGAAGTTTGGCAATTGACCCTACCCCATGCGGTCGAATTATTGGCGATTCATGGTTCAGTAAGGGACGCGTGCCTTTCGGACTTGTCCAAAAGGCACGACCTCAATTCCGGTGTGTTCGGTGGAGCCGACTCTACTGCTCCCTCTAGCGGTCGTGCTCGCCACCGATACCCGGCCCCGTAACAATATCGCACGATATCTCAAAAAGTTGTGGATGGATTCAGACGAAACTTGGTGGAGAGGTTGAGTGTGTGACCACGTCAAATTGATTCGATTTTGTTGAAGATCCAAATCTGGATCTGGATACGAGAATTATTTCATTTTTAAAGTGATTCTTCACCATTGAGAGATCAAGGCAGATCTGACCTTCCCATCAGTGTCACGAAGCATGAAAGCTTGGTTAGAATATTCCCATCTACGAATCTTTGGGCCTCACATGGGCCCACATCGTTTCGAGATTTTACAGTACGGACTGCAATGTATCATTCTTCTGGATGAGTTGATCAGAAAGTTCTCCAACTCTGTCGTTGTTCAGAGGCACTCCCCTTTCTCGCAAATACGTTCCAAGTATTTTTGGCTTCTTCAAAAGCTTGGTGAGCTGTTTTTTTCACTACAACACTTATCTGGCACAATATGATACACGTCCATGCCACCCTGACGGACTTCGTTACTCGGGGTTTTTGGCACACACGTGCTGTCATTTTAAAAGCCAAGATTACATCATTTTGTAATCTGGGGTGGATTGTGTCATTTTGAAAGTCGCGTATAAAGGCATATGTTTAGTTTTCTTCACTTGTGTAATCTTCCTGCTTTAAGATGATTTTGCTTGGTGAGGATGAAATAGTTGGCCCACTGTCCATGTTTAGAGAAATAAACTTTAACAATGAAGTAAATGAGGGTCACACAGATTTGAGGGTCACACACAGGTCACAGTTTCATCTTCTCACTTAGTTTATTTATTTATTTATTTGCAGGTGTTTAAACCAATGGCTGAAGCTGCAATGAAGATTGTGGATAAAAATGGTATGATGGATAAAATAAAGGTGATCAACAAACATTCTACTTCAGTTAAAGTGGGTCCAGGTGAGTTGTACATTGTAGTTTGTTGTGTGCATGTGCTGTTAATACAAGTTGTGCTTTTTTTTTTTTAAACCATGCAGCTTAATGAAACATTTTCTTATGAAATCATTTCGAGAAGCTTCCATGAGGTTGTATTGTTCAAATTACTTTGAGCCTTAACAGGTATTTCCAGGTTGGGAACCTTTACCTGTCGAAGTATATATTTCATCGTGATTGGTGAGCATTCTCACTTTGACGGATGATGCTTCATTGCAAAGTGAATGCTTGGACTTTGTTATATAATACGAGTATAACTGTGCAAGCTTGACCTCTCACTATGAACAAACCTGTGGATTATGATTCTGTCTTGAAAAAATGAAGCTTCAAAGCTATCTCACAACCAAGTTGACTTGATAAGAAACGTGTGCGATGGTAAAACCTCATAGCTTCATCCAAAGTTGCGTGATAATTAGATGGAAAATGTGGCCAGCGTTTTGAAAAATCCATTTTCTGCAGGCACAGGCTGCAGAGTTTCACGTAATAGGAATAAACGGCCTCGGCCAAATTATTTATTGTTATAAGTTTGGACTATATGAACGAACGGAATAAGTGGAGGAATTGTAAATCAATGGAGACACCGTAAGCAGAAAGACATAAATAATGTAAATTAAATTTAGTAATTTAAGGGCAAATCAATGAGATGGGAAAACCTGACAGACGGACACTATCCTGTATAGATTTTTAATAATGTTTGAATGTGTAAAGTTTTATTGAATTGGGAATATTTGTCTTACTGTAATTAAAATTTTTATTCACTCTTATCTCTGACGGTGTCACAAATTCTTGGAGTGACTTTTAGGTGGTGCTTATTGAATTTAGTGTCATATTGTTACTTGTACGCCTATGATTCAATCATGGAACAATTTATTATTATTATTATTATTATTATTATTATTATTCGCATATATGGCCGTATTGTTTGTTAAGGTGAGATGTTCATTGTAAATGTTGAGTAGAGTAAAAAGTTGGCAAGTTATAATGTTGTTGTTTAGACTTTAAGCTGTGTGGAAGGATCGCCAGACTTGAGGAGGTTTCTGATAATTTCCGGATATACAGTCGAACCATCTTGTATTCTAGTAATTGGCAGTAGTTTGTCGAGGGAGGCCCTTTCATGAATGCTCTTGCTTTGTGTATATAAATGGAAAAGCAGAGAGGAAGAAGGGGGAGAATGCTATTCCTGTCGCCAGTTGCTTTGCTGTGTCCAGTGTCATGCTGGTGTGTTCATGTATCACTTGTGCTTTAACTTTTAGATAAACACAAGTTTGGACTAAGCCTACCTGAACGTTAGGCATCATTCAATGATTGAAGAAAGTGTTTCGTGATGGACATCTTGTACTTTTGAAACTATGACAGGTAGCATGTGCATGTGATTTATTATCCCTGCAGTGTCCATGTCCATCTTGTTTACCCCGTGTACCCTGCCCCATCTCTCTCCCTTCCACATATCTCCGAACGTCTCTGCTCCCTGCTGTTTTGTGCTTCCCTCTCCCGCCCGTCTTGTCTCCTGCTCCCTTTGTTATATGTTCTGTGTGTTGGCTCTTACACGAGCCTCAACAATGTATACAAAAAACCCCCTTCAGACAATCCCATGTTTTCCAAAATTGCTTTAAAACAAAAACGTTTTTGTTATCTTTTTGCATTATTTCTCTTTCAGGTGCAGATATGGAAGAGAAAGCTAATGTTCTAATTACAGAACTTTTTGATTCGGAGCTGATTGGCGAGGGTGCTTTGCCAAGTTATGAGCATGCTCATAAATTTCTCATGGAGGTGCGATTGAGTGTTTCAAAAATTTCAATGAAAGTGTGTGTGTGTGTGTGTGTGTGTGTGTGTGTGTGTGTGTGTGTGTGTGTGTGTGTGTGTGTGTGTGTGTGTGTGTGTGTGTGTGTGTGTGTGTGTGTGTGTGTGTGTGTGTGTGTGTGTGTGTGTGTGTGTGTGTGTATATACATACATATACATATACATATACATATATATGACGGAGCTTTTCCTTGATAAATTACAAATGGTCAACCTCCCCATTATGGGTGGCTTCCCAAACATATATTCATGTAAATAGATTGCACTCCATGTTGTGAACTCCATGCTGCACGCAGCACTCCATGTTGCGAACTTTGCGCGACATGCACGCACACTTCGTGTCAATTTCGTTTGTCATGCATGTTGTTTATTGTTATTTGGTTGGTCAACGGCTTTACAAGCACTATTCTTTTGACCAATGAAGTAAAAAAAACAAAAAACGTTTTTACAGCCATTTTTCCCTGCTGTGCAGGGGTTTGGCTTTTTCTTGAGGCAATGTTTTTTTATGGCCGGATGCCCTTCCTGACGCCAACCCTGGTCACCTCTTACGACAACAGGGATATGGTACACCTATTCTAACCGGGGCATACACCGGGACCAGTACACTGGCACTCATTTCGCCGACCTCGGAAGGATGACAGGCTGCGTCAACCCCCTGGTGTTAATTCAGCAGCCAACGGGGCTTGAACTCAGGACCCTGGGATCCCAAGCCACCATCCTAACCACTAAGCCAACACCAGGCTTTTTGACCAATGAAGTGAGACGTGAAAATAATATCGACATGTTCTGTCATTAATTAATTGTTCCGGAGTTTTTTGATAATTTCCAAAAAAAAGTGCAACTTTTGACAAAAAGAACACGTATATTTGACATTCTTAATCTGTTAATCCTTTTGATGCGAGATTTACATAATTCCTCGGAGGTAGTGAGCAAGACTCAAAAGTAACTTTTTTGAGCGTATGTCCCACGGCCTGCAAAAAGTTCAAGATCTGTCCCACAGTCTACGGCTGATGGAGTATTGGCAGATTGCACAGCACTTCCCCATCTTCTGTTGATTGTCATGTCACACACAAAAAGAGAAAACACACACGCACATGGAGATAGCAGTCATCAACAGCAACTTGCACGCTCATGTGTACGCACACACATACACATCTCGTTTTGTTTCATTTCCGTTCCTACTATATATATATATATATATATATATATATATATATATATATATATATATATATATATATATATATATATATATATATATATATATATATATATATATATATATATATATATATATATATATATATATATATATATATATATATATATATATATATATATATATATATATATCTCTCACTCACACACATTATATGCACGCACACACAATTGTGGATACTTTGAGACTAGGGAGGGCCCCGTTCCATCTTCTGAAACCCACATATGGAGATAACTGATGAGACACACATGTGTTTGTGTGCATGCAAGTTGCCATTGTTGGCTGCTATTTCCACACTTGGGTGGGTTTCAGGCGATAGAATGGAGACCTACCAGGTCTCAAATTATCCACCTCTGTGTACATTCACGTTTCTAATTTGTTTTTCTTTTATTTTCCTCCTGTCCAACATCTGATCAGGCAAACTGTGAGGCTGTGCCCCATCGAGCGATAGTGTATGCTCAGCTGGTTGAGTCCCTATCTTTGTGGAAACTCCAGCAGCTACTTCCCACCACGCTCCTACCTCCAGCAGACATGTCTACGTGCAGTGGTGCAGCATCCATGCTCGATATACAGCTCGGTCGGATTTCTATGGATGATTTTGTGCAACTCTCTCCTATCACTCCTATGTTTCGGTAATGAACCTCTAATTGTCGTCCTTCATCCGTCTATATATTACGTATGCAGAAATATTGGCATTTTTAACGACCTCCCATAAATATCCCTTTCCTTTTCTTCCTCCTGTTTCTCCTACTTTCCTCCACCTCAACTCCTTCCTGAACATCTCCAAACCCTCTTGTCTGCTTCCTTCACCCCCCCCCCACAATGCCCACTGCTTTCTTCTTTTTCTTCATTGGACCCATGTTTTTCAATTGTCATTTGATGCATGGTATTCTGTTAAGGACAGTACTAAAACAAAGAATAAAATAGAAGACTTTGACCATCTCTCCTCCCCCACCCTCACAACCCCAACCAACCTCTGTCTTCCTCGCATGCTTCTTCCTTCGCCTCCTCTCAATCCTATCCAACCTCTTTTCCCTTTTCTCTCCCACTCTCCGGCACTATCTTATCTTACTTCATCTTTCTCTCATGTCCCTTTCTCGTTTTCTCAATTTCCATTTCTCTCAATTGAACATTCCCTCCCCCCGCCCCCATTATGTACATGTGTATACATAATTTAAGCAATTTTAGTATTTCATCAAACTTTTATGATGTATAGTTGAGGCCTAGGTCACATTTGCCACGGCGGCCGTGGGGTCTCCAAAATCTACGGCCCCTAGCAATTATACGGCGGCCGCAGTATTTCCACGGTCACACAATGTCGCAGTCACATATGTTTTTATTTTTCGGGGAGCCGCACGGCGTATTTAGGCCTAAGTCACATTTGCCATGGCGGCCGTGGGGTCTCCAAAATCTACGGCCATTAGCAATTATACGGCGGCCGCAGTATTTCCACGGTCACACAATGTAGCAGTCACATGTGTTTTTATTTTTCGGGGAGCCGCACGGCGTATTTATAAATTGTAGAGACCGAAAACGTGGGGTTGCCGTACGGTCTTTGATTTGATGTCGCACGGTGACTTTAGGGCGTTCCTGCGGCGGCCATAGAATTTTCAAGGCAGACGCAAGTTGCCCGCAAGGCGACCGCAGAGGGCCCTAAGGCGAACGTGCGGCCAGACGGACGGTAACGAATGGGTTAATTTTTTTTTAACAGTTTTTTTTTTTCGGCTTGTCGAATTGCTACAGCGAACGTAGAAATGAAAAAAGTTATAACTCCGCGTTATAATTCCACGGCGACCTTACGGCCTGTAAAATATAGCCAAACGGCGTAGGGCCACCCTGAGGCCACCTCAGAAACTCTGCGGCCGCCGCACGTTTCTGTCAATTCAGAGGGCGTACGGCCGCCGTATCCTCGCCGTAGAGCAAATGTGACTTAGGCCTTAGGTCTTAGAAATTGTGGAGACTGAAAATGTGGGGTTGCCATACGGTCTTTGATTTGATGTCACACGATGACCTGAAGGGGGCCCTGCGGCGGCCATAGAATTTTCAAGGCAGATGCAAGGTAGCCCCTAGGTGCCCGCAAGGCGACCGCAGGGGGCCCTAAGGCGAACGTGCGGCCAGACCGACGGTAATGAATGGGTTAATTTTTTTTTCTTTTTTTTACCATTTCCTTTGTTTCGGCTTGTCGAATTGCTACGGCGAACGTAGAAATGAAAAAAGTTAACTCCGCGTTATAATTCCACGGTGACCTTACGGCCTGTAAAATATAGCCAAATGGCGTAGGGCCACCCTGAGGCCACCGCAGAAACTCTGCGGCCGCCGCACGTTTCTGTCAATTCAGAGGTCGTATGGCCGCCGTATAGCAAATGTGACTTAGGATTTACTCTGTTTACAAAAAGGATTGAAAAGTTGATATGATGCTTCAACCACAAGTTAAATATTCATCAGGGATAATTTATCTGTTTTAAATTGCTGACAAAAAAGTTTTTTTCTGCATTCTCCTGAAAAAAATTTTTTTTGTCCCATTGCTGAAGTGGATGTTGCTAACTTAACTGCACATTCCATTTTCTAGCTGCTTTGCTGGCATCATGAATTCTGCTCCATGTATCACACAGCTTTGAATTCAGCAAACCAGAGAGTAGTTCCCCAGCCTCCTGCACACGAGTGGTGCCTTGTTTGCACTCTGGCCTCACTCATTGCGTGTTTTCTTGGTGGGACCTTCAAATGGATCCCGAAGGGCAGATAGTCTGCTCCACAGCACCATGGTGGGCCTGCAAAAAACCTGAAGATGCCAAGGTGAACATTAGCCCCAGAGAGAGAACCTACCTCTCTCTAATTGTAACTCTAACTTGCAGACTTGGTCACATCTGTTGTTTCTTCCTTGTGGCCGAAATGTTTGCTGACTCTCCTGTTCCCTATTTTTCAACTTCAGCCAAAATTTTGCTGAAAATTACCCAAATCCTGTTGCTTCCCCCCTACCCCCCCCCCACACTTGTTGCACATGTAGTGGCGAGACCATTGGATGCAATGTCTGTATTTCCTGCCTGAAGCGGTGTCCATCTTGGTGGGTGATGAACTGGAGCTCACAGCCTCTCATGACTCGTACGCTGTGTGGTATCACATGAACAATGGCAGGTGTGTGGGCACCTGTATTATTTTTGAGACGCTAGTTCTTTTTGGATTATCTTTGGAAATGATTATTATAAATATAAATACTCCCCGTTCACAGATTTGTGTCACTGTACATTCCTCATAACCTCTCCCTTGTGACGACCGTGTTTCAGCAATGCGGCCATTGTGCCAACTAGCCATCGACCTGTCTGCTCCTGTTTAGCCCACCTACTTTGGAACCGAGCACGTCTTCGTGAGCTGAACGATGTGGCAAGGACCAGCCTTTATGAGCAGGCTCTGAAAAAGGTTGGCTTTGCTGGGGTGGGAGGTAGAAGGTCGGTGGAGGGGTGGTGGAAGAACTGCCATGATAATATTTGGGTGGGATGACCTTTGCATTTACTCTCGGAGTAACCAATCTCAATAAATATTTACCTTTTTTATTGAAATTTTTTTATGAAGTACATGCAGAATTTGAGCATCAGGCTTTTTTAGTTGCTTGCTAAATCGAAGATTTTTCAAGTATATTGGTCAGTCGATTTTGTCAATCGCCAACAGGTCAGAATTCTAAACCGATCGTCGTGAAATTTCACCAAGTTGTCTCGAGGTAGTCTCAACTGAGAAGCCGATTGATTTTGAGGTCAAAGGTCATCTTGAGGTCGAATTTCTAAAATCGTCATTTTTTCATCCGATTGATTTGAAAGTTGAACAGGATTTGCAAATTACATCACTATATCAGGAAACCAACTATTTGAGGTCAAAAGGTCAAAAGTCAACTCAAGGTCAAACTTCGAAATCAATTTTCAACTGAAAAATCATTTTACATCCTATTAACTTGAAAATTAAACAGCAATTGCATAGTGCATCACTGAACTGGAAAAACAACTAGTTTTGAAGTCAAAAGGTCAACTCAAGGTCATACTTCTAAAATCATCACTTTCAATCTGAAAAATAATCAATTTTCATCCCATTGACCTGTGCTTTGATTAAGATTGTCAATTTTAATCTTAATGAAGTGCATAATTTGATGTATCCATGGCAACCTTTGGATAGGGTGGGGTGGGGTGGATTTTGCAAGTATTGTGCTCTGCACGACATCTTTTTCTTGTTTTAATTTTTATTAATTCTCATTTTTTTTCACCTTGAGGTTATAAGACGAGGTGATGTGTGCCTAAGTGTTGGAGATGGTAGTTTACTTCCTGTCATGGCTGCAGTCAAGACTTTCTCCAAGGTTAGATTCCATTTTTCAGACCGACGTGAATATACACTTTTATGAATTACATTAATATTGCTGAAGTGTCCATAAAAAGCTGCAGCATTCCCATGTCTTAGCCAAAGCTTTACAGTTGATCAATAGCTCGATTAACTTTGTAGTCTCGTAGGAAGATAGGGGTCCCATGCACCCCCATGATACATTTTTTTAACCTGCATTTTTACAATCCCTGAGGTGTGTGGGAACAGAATTTCCTTTGTTCCCATTCCAAAAAATGTCCCATGTGGGTCGTTTCGCCGTTTTTTTTGCCCGCCATCTTGGATTTCTTGGGACGCAAAAGTAAGGGGTAGGGGTAATATAAAGGACCTTTTCGCATAGAAAGAAATTAGATGCAGGTACAAATTAGGTATCATTGGAAAGGGTATGACCTGCACTATCACACAAACCCGTCAATTATTCAATTAGGGCATCGATGATGTCATCAGGGGTCAAAAGGTCACGTTACAGGGCCACTAAGTCAAATTTTACACCCATCCTCTTTGTCATCCACCCTGCACCTAAGTGAATAAATCTTTTGGATTCTACTTTGCTTGAAGGAAAGTGTACATGTATAGGCAGTTATTAAAACTAAAACAAATTATTTAACTTCAGTACAACATCACTAACCCTTTCCGCAAAAATACCGAAAATATTGAAAAAAATGAATTTTTGTAACAAGTTTCCTGTGAAATTGCAGTTTGACACATTTGTTTTCTCTGCCTTTTTGTTATGGTAAAAGGCTTTACATGTTCCAATGAGTCCTGAAATACAGTCTATGTATCATTCTCTTGGTATTTTCACATCCACTTCTTACTAATTGATATGGGAATATGCATTATATAGAGATCGTGTGTTAACGAGTTACTATAATACGCAGGCCCACAACTAATTAATGTTGAAACATTATTTCGACTGCCAAAAGTCTCAATGTTCATATTTTAATCTAGTCTTTGTTATCACTGAGAAGTTCTTCATAGTCACTATCTTGGCTGGACTGTTCTTCCTCGATGTCATCATCACACTGTTCCATCTCTTCCGTTGTCTTCTCAACTAAGTCTATCAAGGTAGGGGGAAGTACTGGGCTGCAATACCACACTGGCTCCAAAACACCCTCATCATTTCTTTCCCAACCTTGTTCAGGATCATATGGCTTTGGAGACCAGAAGATTGGAATATCTGCTCGCTTGTAGATAGCAAGGCGATGGTTCACTCGACCAATGTGTGGGATAAGGTTGCCTCGGCAAGGTGGCAACCGGGAGAGGTCAATCTTAGATTTGGTTGTCAGTTGCTCATCTTCCCCAACCATCTTCCTCAACATGATTCCACGTACAGTGTCAATAGATTTCTGTCTGGAGTAGCCGTACATCAGACATGTGAATGCCTCAATATCATCAATCGTTCCTGGCTTTACAGACCATTCATCCCCAAGTTTTCTGAAAGGAGATGAGTACAATTATATGAATTGCCACACAAAAGTTAAAATAAACTGTGATAGTCAGGGGATTTCATAGATAATAAAACAAATACCTGAAAGCTTCATGATAAATTGGATGACGTTGTAACTTCTTGAGGGGTCCGATCTTGCCCTTTCCCTTGAAGGAACTTGTTACGTCTTCCTCTGTGAACACGTACAGGCCCAGGACCATCTTACAGTTGTCGCACCCATGGATTCTGCCATTTGACTTATGTTGACAATCTGACGATGTTTACCAGTTCCGATGTCAAGAAAGATTATAAGACCTGTTGTGTTAGCATAAAACAGGAGGATGACAAATATATCAGTGTCTGGTGTCCTGACTACAGCTGACTTGTAACACAGTTTGGCTGCATACTTCAGGTACAGCACAATCCTTGTGTCCGTTTCCTCCTGATTTGCCGTCAACTCATGAATTTCTTGTGCTGTAACCTGAAATGATATAATGTGGAATTAATCATACATACTGATTTTAAGCAGTAGGGAAAGGGTTTACAATAAATTGACATATGGAATTAAATTACTTACCTCACCATCAGATGATTGTAACTGGTATGCCTTGCCATCCACTACCACCAGTGCTGTTCCACATTGCTCCATGCGAGATGCTGCTGCATTGCTGCTCCACACCTTGAGTAGTAGTTCGCAGAGCTGTGTTTTATTGTGTTCATTTGCCAGGAATAGCTTGAAGTCGCTTGGTTTTCTTGTTGCTGGCCCTTGTGTCAGATAACGCTGAGAAGATCCTCGGCGTAACCTCTCCTGAGCCTTGATCGAATCAGCATGGTAAGAATCAGTTGAGAAGAAAAAATCTTTCTTGGCCACCATCTGATCCAACACTTGCAGACATATTTTTCCAAATGTAGGTGATATGTTTATCAGGGCATGAAAAAGTGCATTGCCATTTTGGATGTAAACGATTGTCTCCTATTTCTAGGGCTTGGGATTAAATATGAGTCCAAGCTGCTTCCTTTCCCTTGAAAGATGCAAACTGGACACAACGTTCAGTCCTTCTGGAAACTTTCGTCTCAAGCATTTAACAGAAAATACATTCTGGTAGAAAAATGTTCTTGGAAGAGGTTGATGGTTTACGAGGGGATCGAATTGTTGAGGGTTCATCGTCTGGTACAACACATTTCAAATGATCATGATGTTTGGTAAAGGCTTGATAGCATCCCCGGTGATAGCCTGTCATTTCTAGGTCCACACCATCAAGATTGTCTGGAATTAACCTACACACAGCTTACATACGAGCGGGTGAATCATGAGACTGAAGGAGCCGTTTCTCACGAAGATTATGTAACATCTCAAGCTTTTCCTGGGGAGGACCCCTTATATTGTGTAGTGGTATAAATTCACCATGCTGTATGCCACTCACATGTAAAATACATACAGGAGGAGGCATCTGCAGTTCCTCTAAATTGCAACCATGATCAGTTCGGCATTTCTTTGCCTTTGACATGATGAAGCCACCACCACCAGTTAACTACAACTAAGCGTGCACTACCACCATTGGAGCACTAATCCATAATAGGTGTTACCTGAAAAAAAAGACAATAATAAACTACAGCTACAAGCAGGTATGCATGCCAGCAGATATTCAATACAACCACTAAAACATTTAATCAAAAATCACAGTTGTCTGCACGTCCTGTAACAAAAAAGACAACACTGTCAGTTGACGAAATTTAACACCACCACTAAAGTGTCAAGGTAGTTACAATGGCCTCACCTGTAACAAAAAAGAATGTTAATAACCATAGCCATAAACTACAAATAAACAGTGAAATTAATCATTCGTATGCGAAGGACACACTCACACAGTAAACTCGATACAGAACCGCATTTTCTCAATATTTTCAGTATTTTTGTGGAAAGGGTTAATGACGTTGTACTGAAGTTAAATAATTTGTTTTAGTTTTAAAAACTGCCTATACATATACACTTTCCTTCAAGCCAAGTAGAATCCAAAAGATTCATCCACTTAGGTGCAGGGTGGATGACAAAGAGGATGGGCATGAAATTTGACTTAGTGGCCCTTTAACGTAACCTTTTGACTCCTGATGACGTCATCGATGCCATAATTGAATAATTGACGGGTTTGTGTGATAGTGCAGGTCATACCCTTTCCAATGATACCTAATTTGTACCTGCATCTAATTTCTTTCTATGCGAAAAGGTCCTTTACATTACCCCTACCCCTTACTTTTGCATCCCAAGAAATCCAAGATGGCAAACAAAAAGCGGCGAAACGACCCACATGGGACATTTTTTGGAATGGGAACAAAGGAAATTCTGTTCCCACACACCTCGGGGATTGTAAAAATGCATCATGGGGGTGCAATTGACCCCTATCTTCCTCCTCAACTTTTGTCATGTTCACAGTGAAGCTAAATATATGGGAAAGGCAAGTGGGAAATAGACCTGGAGAGCTCAATTAATCTGAAGAAAAATTATGAAAAACTTTTGTACCCGCCCTCCCCCCCCCCCACCAGATAATTAACGTGGATAAATGAGATGAGTGTTGTTTGTATAAGATTCAGTCTGAATGGATTTGTTTGTTTTTTACTCCATAATCGATTTTGAAAATCCCATCGAACACAATCACATTCCTCATCAATGATGGATAGTTCTAACCCAATCAATTACTCCTCACACTCCGATTAAGTTTAAATGCAACGAGTTGGTGTTTCCAAATGATATCTAACAGTTTCCTTTCCTGAACCCCTTACCTGTATGATTTCTAGGTATTTTCTGTGGAAATGTCATGCCTGTCTCAAAAGGTGATTAAAAAGGTGAGTCCTCCACTCCCAACCCACCTCGCATTCCCTTTGTTTTTGATTAATCAGAAACAATATTGCTCTAATTGAAAACAGGCTCGCTAAAGAACCAGACTTCTAATCATGTGTTATAAACTTGGGTTTTCAAATACGAAACAGATGTAATAACTTGGTTATGATTTTGTATTATTATCGCGACACACACGGGTCAATAATAACACTCATTTCACTTTCTTATTGAGCAATCATAGTAATCGGAAAACTTTATTCTGATAAGCAATTTCCTCCAAGTTGAAGTTATAATTTACTTGTAAATGTTGCAAACACTGTTCAAGCAGTTTTTTGTTCCATACTAGATTTTGAAATCCCATTGAGCATGATCATTTGTGCCCATGACCTGGGTATCCTGAGCATGTATGTAAAATTTGGTGGAAATTGGCCCAGCCATTTTCAATTCTAGAATATACATGCATACATACAATTGCCTTATTTTAGTATGATGATTCCACTTCTTCCAAAACATTCCTTATCCCTCTTCCTCCCTTTCTATCAGCAGTGAAACAGGGTTTAGCATATGCTTGTGGTTTTGGGTTATGAATGACCACTTTGGATTCATGTATTCTAGTTCGATTTGAATATACAGGAATAAACTTTTGCTCACAACTTCGACATTCTAGGTCCTGCAAGCAAACAATCTGACGGATTCTGTGGAGATAATAAACAAACGACCTGAAGATGTGTCTTCAGACGATCTGCAAGGGAAGAAGGTAACAATTTTGAGAATAGTTGATAGTTTCTCACTGAACTCGATTGCTTTTGTTGGAGGAACCTTCATTAAATTTCACAACCATCCTGAGACTGCAAGTGTGCATGTTTTGTATTTTTCATATCCTCGCCAGAAATACCAAATCCATATGACATTCTTCTCATAGACGATCATTATCAAAAGATTCTGAAAAGTTTGCACCAGTTCAGCCGAACTTGTAATGTATTTTGATGAAAGTTGAACCTTCCTTCAGTGTAAATGAGATTGTCTTCCAAATAGCAGGTACTGTTTCTCCTTCAATGAACGGTAAGCGGTGAAGGCTGAATATCGATTCAACTACATCATTCTATTTAACTTTAAAGTTGATTTGAGAAGGAGTGATCACGGAAGCAATACATTTGCTATTTTTATGACACACACACACACACACACACACACACACACACACACACACACACACACACACACACACACACACACACACACACACACACACACACACACACACACACACACACACACACACACACACACACACACACACACACACACACACACACACACACGAATTTTTCATTTGCAGAAAAATCTAGAGACATCAGTGGGCTTTTATTTGGACTGGCAGAGTACCCGCCCTATGGGCGATCTTGTTCCAAGCATGCAACACGTTCTTCTGACGCATATCTTTATTTTGGCGGTGTATAGGCAACTGACAACTCTGTTTACGCAAAAAAAAATGAATAACCCAGGTTTTGTGCATGAAGCAAAAACATACGTACTGCTTATAATTCAAAACACCTCACTGCACTGGAAAACATGGGGACAGGAATACTGTTCTGTAAATGGTAGAGATTTGTCATACCCATCCCCACCTGGAGGTGGTGCTATATGATACACATTTACATAGAGAATTTGTGTCCTACCCCCTCACCCTCCCCACTCAACCCAAGATCACCAGCAAAGATAAAAAAAAAACACCCCTATACATTCATTGGGGCCATGCTGATCCTCTGTAGCAAGTCGGGATGTAATTGGCACAGAACAATAGGAGGAGGAGCCCGACAAACACCCACAAACAAACACTGGTCCGTGAATTATAGTGAGGATTCGGGCATTAGTAGTAGATGAATAAATCAACACAATATATGGGATTTGAATCTCTGATCTCAGCATCATGCATTAAATACCCAGATGGAAATGCTAAACAGGTCATCCTTCTACATTTATACCAATAACATTTACATTTACATTAATGTTTTCTCATCATAGCGGGTGTAAATAATACAAGAGGTTGATTTATTTTATTATCCCCCCCTCCCCCACCTCGTCCTCTAGGTGTCTGTGCTCATTGCAGAGCCATTCTTCACCACAAGCCTGCTCCCTTGGCATAACTTGTACTTTTGGTATGCACGATCAGCACTAGATCCACTCTTGAGACAAGATGCCAAGATACTGCCGCATTTTGCCACTCTTCATCTCATGGCTGTGCAGTTTCAGGTGGTTTCCATCGGCTTTTTGCCATGAAATTTTGAAACATGGGTCATGGAGTAGCTCAACCATTACAGAGAAAGAAACCCGACAAATATATTTTACAACTGTTCAGATTAACATGCACAAGTATAAACAAAGTGCATGGGTCTGTTACTCTTTTTCAAGCAGATAGGATAGCCAGCGGTTCCTTTTTTAACTCGTGAGGGCACCTGTATGTTCCATGAAGACCAATTCAAACAGCCATCATATCTCTCTGTATTTTGGACAAAGAAATTTTATTTTATATATTCTAATTCCTTGAACAGTATGTGGTGGTGGTAGTAGTAGTGTTCGTGGTTGCGGTGGCAGTGGAAGTTTGCTTGCATTACATGGCTAATACTAGCTCGGTGTTCTTTGCCTGCCAGGACCTATGGAAGATCATTGCACCAGTTGGCGAGTGTGAGGGTTTTGATGTGTCTGTCATGGATGCGATGATACAGGCAAGCTTTGTTGCTCACATTTGGACAGAATACAAGTGCATGTCATCATGCACCATGATCTATAGTTTATCGAGTGTCTGTTATGCTGAGGCAGTTCCTTGGCTGGGGTTACAATCCTAGATGGGTCGCCACTCCGACACAGGAAGTCAGGGCAGGGACTTGCAATTTGTTCATGGTGCCAGCAATAGCTTGCCTACTCTCCACGAAGGACACCATGTGATCTTTAACATCCACCGACTAATGATGGAAAACGGGAGACGCCAAGTTTAACATCCATCCGAGGGATGGCGCACACATTGATGAATCGCTTTACCTGGGAAACACCAAGATGACTGTTTATAGCTGAGTCGAGATTCAAACCCAGGCGAGACAGCTCAGAGGCAAGTGTGCGTATCTCTAGGCCATCCTGCCACTCCGTGTATACTGTGATTAAAAAAAAATGAAACATAAGGGGGAAATGGTTAAAAAGTGCAAGGCATTGGAGAAGATTCAGTCGGTTGTTTACGGGATACAACTCCAAAATTAGCATTAACCTGTGTACTCTGCTTCGACTCTCAATTGAAACCTTTGAAAACACTAGCGGGCACTCCCACCCTAAGGACGGGGACGGGCTCACGGACCGTACCAAGCCTCAGAGTTTATCGGTGAGCCGGAGCACGTGCTGGAGTATGTGCATCGGGGTAAGGCTAAAGAACGTGCTTGTCTGCTGGCCTTGAGTGGCCACTTAAGGCCAGCATTGGGGTTGGAACCAGAGGTAGACCCAGGGACCTCTACATATGCCCAAGAACTGTTAAATGTCAATTTTGAAGTTTTGGTGATGTCCACGTTTGCTCCATTTTAGTAAAGATTACATATGCACAAAAGAAGGATGGGAGGAAGTGGGTGGGGGTTTGGTGGTTGCGCAATTGTTTGAGCTCAATCCACGTCACTCAGAGTGAATATTCTGAAGAATGAAATCGTTTTCCTTCTTTCCCACAGGGTTCAATGGCGTTCCGGGAGTTTGATGAGATAGAGGCGCATCCTTTGTGGGAATACCACTGCGTGGCGTTGTCCATGGAAACAACTGCCCTTACATTGGATTTCTCTTACCCCTTGCCTGACCAGCCAATTGAAAACAGCGGAACCCTTTCACTCGTTAGGTCAGAAGATTCCTGAGGCACTTCCACGATTAGTTTTCAATTCTGGCATTTCTCTCGCTGTTTCTGGTGAAAGGTGGAGTGGGGTGGGTGGTTGGGGGATCGGTCTTTCCTGGCAAGTTTTCATTGCAAAGAATTATTCCTTTCTGAAATCTATTGGAGGACAAATTATGTTCAAAGGAATTTCTTGATACGAATGTGTTTAATAACAGCAGTTCTGTTTATTAATACTGTAAGGAAATAAGAAACAATTATAAAACATCCATCTTGGATTGAGAAGAATCATTGAGTTGTAGAACAGATTTGTACTCCAACCAACTAGGGAAATGGTGAATTGCGAGTAGTTTTGGTTTTAGATCGTTTGGGTGATCCCATTCTGCACCAAATTATTGCTCACTATGTATGATCCAGATCTGAGAGGTGAACAACAAAAACATTGGGTGTTCACATTAAAGTTCCATGCTTATTTCACAGCTGATTTGAGTTTGTTTGTTTTTGTTTGTTTTCAGAACATCGACCAATTTAAGAAATATTTTCCTCTTTTTCTGTTTACTCAGACCAGGAATTTGCCATGGCATTGCTGTTTGGATGGATTTTCACCTTGTGGATGAGCTCACCTACAGTACAGGTCTGGATGGCCTTCCTTCTGCCACAGTAAGAACTTTTCATATTTGATCTGTTGGCAACATTGTCATTTTCCAAGAACACTGGCAGACCATTTGCGACCATCATAATCCCGATACCATGTTGGATTTGAACTGTGCTTTACCAACTGTGAAAATCAAATTACTGATCATTTTACTCAATGTAGTGCTTCAAATTTTCTTTTCCAATTTTTGAGTGTTTCCAAAGACAGCTTTTATACAGGGGTGGAAATTATTATTTTATTTCCATGAGCGAGGCTCATGCAAGAGAAAAGTGGAACAAATGCCAAGGCAATGAACGAAAAGGAAGGAGGGGAGAATGGAGGAAACTGAAACGTGCATGTCAAATGCTTGAGTTCGGAAAAGATAATCGGGGTAATAAAGATCGTGCGTCATAATTTGGGATGAGAAGAAATGGCGTTGTACTGCTTGCTTGAAGTCCTGGAGGGAAGAGTGAGACAAAGCAGCATCCGGAAGGTGGCTCCACAGACAGGAGAAGCAACAAATAAAAGTTGAGGTGCGCTGTCAGCCTGGATTTTGGAGATTTAACCAGGAGGGGATTATTGGAAGAACACACACATCCTGGAGTGGTTGAGGAGGGTCAGAGGACAGAGGGAGTGATGTCTGAGAATGAAGTGGAAATTAGAGAGGTGTGTTTTTGGAGTGTATAACACCAAATAAATTTGCTAACTCCTCAGCCTGCTAAGATTCTTTGAATGCAACTGACTGGTATGGTGCTTTGGTCATTGAAATGACTACGTCCTGGGTTACAAAAGGTTGCGCTGCTCTCAAACAAAAGACATTATCAAGGTGCAATTAATGCACTAGAAATTTGTGATGTTAAAAACATCCATCAATTTGAATGCGTTGTATGGAAATGCAAAAATGAAGTCTGCCTCGTACTCCAGCTTAGCTCCAATCTGTCAGCTGGAGACATAGCATGAACAAATAGAGACATAGTACAAATAATGTTTGTACTCCACCGATGTTTGCAATGGCCTCTATTGTAAGCTCATGTGAGACCTGGCATTGTCATGGTGAAGGAAGACTTCTGTCATGTCATTATCACTAATGCATGTCTACCCTGCGCACGAAGCGCAAAGCGGGGTTCGGCAATTGGTTCACTCTGTTTGTCTGTGTGTCTATAAACGTCAGTCTATGATTGAGGAACCACTTGATTTAAATTCAATGTTATATTTTTGAACATGAATCGGAACACAAACCTACAGTTTAGCATACTTTGGCTCTAAAGTTAGCAACATTGTACGGAATCTAGTCACGAGCAAGCTTGCGCACAGAGGAGTGAGGTAATTGTTTAGTCTCTCTGCCTGTCTGGCAGTCAAACAAAATTAGAAATCATTCCAAACAGAAACCTTACTGTTTTAAGGGACATCATAAAGGACACAAACAACAAATACAAAACTAATTTAATGTGTTAAGAAAGGTGGTGTAAAAGACGGTGCATCAATGGCGATAAACTCCCAAAAAATTTTTTGGGGGATATAGAAATGGGTTCCGTCCGTCCAGCTGTCACATTTCGTTTCCGGAGCTTAACTACAAATCCCCTCAAGATATATTTATGAAATTTGGTACACATATCAAGCAAGTGGTGAACTGGTGCCTTTTGATATTTTCTAATTGATAGGTCACATGGTTTGGCAGCCATGTTGGATTCAAGAAATATTAAATAATGTTTTCTCTGGAATCGCATAACCTAACGAAGCGAAAATTTGCAACGATCATCTTCCATCATGTCTGCGTACATAGTAAAAATGACATCACAAGTCATATGGTTTGGCGGCCATCTTGGATAGAAAAACACCTCATCCGATTAACACGAAACTTCACACAACACACGTATTCCATGGGAGGATTGGAGGCAGAATGTAAATTTATGTTGTCATAGGTCACATGGTTCGTCAGCCATCTTGGATTGAAAATTAATAAATTTTAAAAATCTTATTCTCCAGAACGGCTGGACAGATTGAGGCAAAATTTAACATACACTTTCCCCAAGACATCCTTTCAGAAGTTTGTTAATTTCTAATTGATAGGTCACATGGCTTGGTGGCCATATTGAATTTACCCTAAAACCTTCAAACATCTTCTCCAGAACGGCTGGTCAGATCAAGGGGAAACTTCACATACATATTGCACACGCTTAGGGAATATAAGTTTGTTAATCCTCATTTACTATGGCGGGGGATATCGAATACTTTGTCTTCAACGGATGCTAGTTTTATTTCAATTGACTTATACACTTGAACACTATAAAACACAAATCGCCTTCTTGGCACTTTCAAAACCCCCCAGTTTAGCAGTACTTGGACAAAATATTACGCCACCTTGACCAATCAAACAGACAAAATCACGGCTCATCGGAAATACAAACGTAAATAAATACAGAAACGCAAAGCAAGAGTTTAAAAGATCCCGCCCCCATGTCCTTTTTCTCAAGACTGCAGGGTGGTAAGGTGTTCGATGAACTTTCTAATGAGTTTATATTTGTATCCCTGAGCATGAAGATCCACAAGCATGACATTTTGATCCAGCTAACAGTCACCAAGATTTTTTCTTGCTGTTGGATACGGGTCTTGACCTTTTTCTTTGCTAGTGCCATCAAAATTATCATTAGTTTCTGATTTGAGATGATTAATGCAAAGCTCATTTATTGTGACATTGTGGCAGAAAAAATACCTTTGCTTTCAACCTTTTCACAGTAGGACGTCTATTTGTTTACATGTCAGTTCTCATGTTCACACAGGGCACCTGCAGCTGGAACAGGAACTGTAAACAGGGTGTGCGCTTCTTCCGTGATTTCTCACAGTCAGAAGTGCAGCCGTCGTCCGACCAAGTTGCATATTCCATCATTTTCTGTCCAAGGAGCGGCGAGGTCCAGCTGAAATGCAGCATTAACAAAAAAGATTGAGTGCTTATACATCACTTGTTTTTTTGGGGGGGGGGGGGGTAGGGCAGGGCATTTGATTTTCTATGTTTACAGCCCACATAAAGTTGTAAAGTAATTTTTTTTAAGGAACAATGAATTAAATTTTACAGGTTTAATTATTACCTCTGCCACCGAAGGTGGACGTGAAGGTTGTTTTCCTCTGTTTGTTTGTCTGTGACCACGATATCTCAAAAAGTTAAGGATGGATTCAAAAGGAATTGGGTGGACAGGTTGGGTGTGTGACAAGGATGAATTGATTCGATTTTGAAGATTTGGCTATGGACACTGGAATTTTTTTTTTTAATTTCTGAAGTAATCCTTCACCATTGAGAGACAAGGCCAGAGATGATATGTAGCATGATATTTCAAAACGTTGTGGACGTATTCGGCCAAAACATGGTGGATGAGTTGGGAAGGTGACAACAAGAAGCTGATTAGATTTTGGTTAAGGTCCGGCCACAGATCCGGCCGATCAGTGGGATACAAAATGTAAACTGTTCAGCGTGGCGGAGATATGTGCTTTAGCGAGTGCTGTTCTAGTTTGTAGAAGTTTTCCCCAAAAATATTTAATTTGGAATAAATGAAAACATCCTGGTATTCCACAAATTCAATCATTTGTGTGACGTGCAATTCCTGCATTGCACTGCTTGAAAGACATTCCAGTAAGTTTTTGTTATTCGCGTCGAGAGCAATCTCGAATGTATCATGTTCGTGTCATTGTCCATCTCTGACTGTAAACGTCCAATGACGATGAGATGTCGTACTCCTTATAAAGAGTGTTGGTGCTGCCACAGCAGTTTCTTGGCAAGGGTTATGCCGTGTCGTTTGCCATTGCTTCCCAACAGCTAGTCAAGGTGGTAATTTGTTCACGTTTCGGTGAAATCTCACTAACTCATCATGAAGGACACTGTGGGTGGGATCTCTAATGTCCACCAATTAATTTTGGCAGACTGGACACCCATTTTATATGGACAAAAGTTGGGTACATGGAAAAGCAAGGTTAGATTGACAGTGGAGTAGTAGGACAATAATTGGGCACAACCAGCAAGGGAATAAATGAATAGGAAAGAGTGAGAGAAGAGGAGGAAACGCTGAAATCGGCAAGTAAGAGGGTTGCTTCCGGATGGGTTAACCGGGATAATAAAGATCATGGGTCAAGATGAAAGATGACAAGGTGGTGGTGGACTGCTTTCTTGAAGTGCTGGGAGGAAGAATGAGACAAATAGCTTCTGGAAGGTGGTTCCATAGACGAGAGAAGCAAGCGATAAAAGATTTGTGGTATGTGGTAATCATGAAATTTTGGAAGCTAAACCAGAAAGGGATTGCTGGAAAAACACGAGCATCCTGGAATTGCTGCGTCGGGTCCCAGTGCTGAGACCACAGAGGGAAATGGTGGGAGGAGAGGTGGTAAGAAAGA